>NW_028241828.1:0-525317 GCF_964263255.1 Lissotriton vulgaris | reverse complement strand
TCATTTTCGGTAGAGTCCAAAAAATCAATTTTCTGATGAAAAACGATGACCCCGGACCAGTCGAACGTTGAAAAAATGGTCAATATTGATGAAATTTTAACATTTAATCTTTTGACTTTAAATGACGGCTGGATGTGAATTATTACTTTTTCAACTAAAATAAGTGTGTTTAAAGTCATTTCTGTGCCTGAAATTAGTCAAAATTGAAGATTTTGAGTAAGCAAAACTCTGTAAAAATGGCAATTTTGGTCACTGTGAGGGTTTAAAAAGTCGTTATTCAACATGAGGCCCGATCCAAATGACATTTTGAATCATTTTTGGTAGAGTCCAAAAAATCAATTTTCTGATGAAAAACGATGACCCCGGACCAGTCGAACGTTGAAAAAATGGTCAATATTGATGAAATTTTAACATTTAATCTTTTGACTTTAAATGACGGTTGGATGTGAATTATTACTTTTTCAACTAAAATAAGTGTGTTTAAAGTCATTTCTGTGCCTGAAATTGGTCAAAATTTAAGATTTTGAGTAAGCAAAACTCTGTAAAAATGGCAATTTTGGTCACTGTGAGGGTTTAAAAAGTGGTTATTCAACATGAGGCTCGATCCAAATGACATTTTGAATCATTTTTGGTAGAGTCCAAAAAATCAATTTTCTGATGAAAAACGATGACCCCGGACCAGTCGAACGTTGAAAAAATGGTCAATATTGATGAAATTTTAACATTTAATCTTTTGACTTTAAATGACGGTTGGATGTGAATTATTACTTTTTCAACTAAAATAAGTGTGTTTAAAGTCATTTCTGTGCCTGAAATTGGTCAAAATTTAAGATTTTGAGTAAGCAAAACTCTGTAAAAATGGCAATTTTGGTCACTGTGAGGGTTTAAAAAGTGGTTATTCAACATGAGGCCCGATCCAAATGACATTATGAATCATTTTTGGTAGAGTCCAAAAAATCAATTTTCTGATGAAAAACGATGACCCCGGACCAGTCGAACGTTGAAAAAATGGTCAATATTGATGAAATTTTAACATTTAATCTTTTGACTTTAAATGACGGTTGGATGTGAATTATTACTTTTTCAACTAAAATAAGTGTGTTTAAAGTCATTTCTGTGCCTGAAATTGGTCAAAATTGAAGATTTTGAGTAAGCAAAACTCTGTAAAAATGGCAATTTTGGTCCCTCTGAGGGTTTAAAAAGTGGTTATTCAACATGAGGCCCGATCCAAATGACATTTTGAATCATTTTTGGTAGAGTCCAAAAAAATCAATTTTCTGATGAAAAACGATGACCCCGGACCAGTCGAACGTTGAAAAAATGGTCAATATTGATGAAATTTTAACATTTAATCTTTTGACTTTAAATGACGGTTGGATGTGAATTATTACTTTTTCAACTAAAATAAGTGTGTTTAAAGTCATTTCTGTGCCTGAAATTGGTCAAAATTTAAGATTTTGAGTAAGCAAAACTCTGTAAAAATGGCACTTTTGGTCACTGTGAGGGTTTAAAAAGTGGTTATTCAACATGAGGCCCGATCCAAATGACATTTTGAATCATTTTTGGTGGAGTCCAAAAAATCAATTTTCTAATGAAAAACGATGACCCCGGACCAGTCGAACGTTGAAAAAATGGTCAATATTGATGAAATTTTACCATTTAATCTTTTGACTTTAAATAGCGGTTGGATGTGAATTATTACTTTTTCAACTAAAATAAGTGTGTTTAAAGTCATTTCTGTGCCTGAAATTGGTCAAAATTGAAGATTTTGAGTAAGCAAAACTCTGTAAAAATGGCAATTTTGGTCACTGTGAGGGTTTGAAAAGTGGTTATTCAACATGAGGCCCGATCCAAATGACATTTTGAATCATTTTTGGTAGAGTCCAAAAAATCAATTTTCTGATGAAAAACGATGACCCCGGACCAGTCGAACGTTGAAAAAATGGTCAATATTGATGAAATTTTTACATTTAATCTTTTGACTTTAAATGACGGCTGGATGTGAATTATTACTTTTTCAACTAAAATAAGTGTGTTTAAAGTCATTTCTGTGCCTGAAATTGGTCAAAATTTAAGATTTTGAGTAAGCAAAACTCTGTAAAAATGGCAATTTTGGTCACTGTGAGGGTTTAAAAAGTGGTTATTCAACATGAGGCCCGAGCCAAATGATATTTTGAATCATTTTTGGTAGAGTCCAAAAAATCAATTTTCTGATGAAAAACGATGACCCCGGACCAGTCGAACGTTGAAAAAATGGTCAATATTGATGAAATGTTAACATTTAATCTTTTGACTTTAAATGACGGCTGGATGTGAATTATTACTTTTTCAACTAAAATAAGTGTTTAAAGTCATTTCTGTGCCTGAAATTAGTCAAAATTGAAGATTTTGAGTAAGCAAAACTCTGTAAAAATGGCAATTTTGGTCACTGTGAGGGTTTAAAAAGTGGTTATTCAACATGAGGCCCGATCCAAATGACATTTTGAATCATTTTTGGTGGAGTCCAAAAAATCAATTTTCTAATGAAAAACGATGACCCCGGACCAGTCGAACGTTGAAAAAATGGTCAATATTGATGAAATTTTACCATTTAATCTTTTGACTTTAAATAGCGGTTGGATGTGAATTATTACTTTTTCAACTAAAATAAGTGTGTTTAAAGTCATTTCTGTGCCTGAAATTGGTCAAAATTGAAGATTTTGAGTAAGCAAAACTCTGTAAAAATGGCAATTTTGGTCACTGTGAGGGTTTGAAAAGTGGTTATTCAACATGAGGCCCGATCCAAATGACATTTTGAATCATTTTTGGTAGAGTCCAAAAAATCAATTTTCTGATGAAAAACGATGACCCCGGACCAGTCGAACGTTGAAAAAATGGTCAATATTGATGAAATTTTTACATTTAATCTTTTGACTTTAAATGACGGCTGGATGTGAATTATTACTTTTTCAACTAAAATAAGTGTGTTTAAAGTCATTTCTGTGCCTGAAATTGGTCAAAATTTAAGATTTTGAGTAAGCAAAACTCTGTAAAAATGGCAATTTTGGTCACTGTGAGGGTTTAAAAAGTGGTTATTCAACATGAGGCCCGATCCAAATGACATTTTGAATCATTTTTGGTAGAGTCCAAAAAATCTATTTTCTGATTAAAAACGATGACCCCGGACCAGTCGAACGTTGAAAAAATGGTCAATATTGATGAAATTTTAACATTTAACCTTTTGTTTTTAAATGACGGTTGGATGTGAATTATTACTTTTTCAACTAAAATAAGTGTGTTTAAAGTCATTTCTGTGCCTGAAATTGGTCAAAATTGAAGATTTTGAGTAAGCAAAACTCTGTAAAAATGGCAATTTTGGTCACTGTGAGGGTTTAAAAAGTGGTTATTCAACATGAGGCCCGATCCAAATGACATTTTGAATCATTTTTGGTAGAGTCCAAAAAAATCAATTTTCTGATGAAAAACGATGACCCCGGACCAGTCGAACGTTGAAAAAATGGTCAATATTGATGAAATTTTAACATTTAATCTTTTGACTTTAAATGACGGTTGGATGTGAATTATTACTTTTTCAACTAAAATAAGTGTGTTTAAAGTCATTTCTGTGCCTGAAAGTGGTCAAAATTGAAGATTTTGAGTAAGCAAAACTTTGTAAAAATGGCAATTTTGGTCACTGTGAGGGTTTAAAAAGTGGTTATTCAACATGAGACCCGATCCAAAAGACATTTGGAATCTTTTTTGGTAGAGTCCAAAAAAATCAATTTTCTGATGAAAAACGATGACCCCGGACCAGTCGAACGTTGAAAAAATGGTCAATATTGATGAAATTTTAACATTTAATCTTTTGACTTTAAATGACGGTTGGATGTGAATTATTACTTTTTCAACTAAAATAAGTGTGTTTAAAGTCATTTCTGTGCCTGAAATTAGTCAAAATTGAAGATTTTGAGTAAGCAAAACTCTGTAAAAATGGCAATTTTGGTCACTGTGAGGGTTTAAAAAGTGGTTATTCAACATGAGGCCCGATCCAAATGACATTATGAATCATTTTTGGTAGAGTCCAAAAAATCAATTTTCTGATGAAAAACGATGACCCCGGACCAGTCGAACGTTGAAAAAATGGTCAATATTGATGAAATTTTAACATTTAATCTTTTGACTTTAAATGACGGTTGGATGTGAATTATTACTTTTTCAACTAAAATAAGTGTGTTTAAAGTCATTTCTGTGCCTGAAATTGGTCAAAATTGAAGATTTTGAGTAAGCAAAACTCTGTAAAAATGGCAATTTTGGTCACTGTGAGGGTTTAAAAAGTGGTTATTCAACATGAGGCCCGATCCAAATGACATTTTGAATCATTTTTGGTAGAGTCCAAAAAATCAATTTTCTGATGAAAAACGATGACTCCGGACCAGTCGAACGTTGAAAAAATGGTCAATATTGATGAAATTTTAACATTTAATCTTTTGACTTTAAATGACGGTTGGATGTGAATTATTACTTTTTCAACTAAAATAAGTGTGTTTAAAGTCATTTCTGTGCCTGAAATTGGTCAAAATTTAAGATTTTGAGTAAGCAAAACTCTGTAAAAATGGCACTTTTGGTCACTGTGAGGGTTTAAAAAGTGGTTATTCAACATGAGGCCTGATCCAAATGACATTTTGAATCATTTTTGGTGGAGTCCAAAAAATCAATTTTCTAATGAAAAACGATGACCCCGGACCAGTCGAACGTTGAAAAAATGGTCAATATTGATGAAATTTTAACATTTAATCTTTTGACTTTAAATGACGGTTGGATGTGAATTATTACTTTTTCAACTAAAATAAGTGTGTTTAAAGTCATTTCTGTGCCTGAAATTGGTCAAAATTTAAGATTTTGAGTAAGCAAAACTCTGTAAAAATGGCAATTTTGGTCACTGTGAGGGTTTAAAAAGTGGTTATTCAACATGAGGCCCGATCCAAATGACATTTTGAATCATTTTTGGTAGAGTCCAAAAAATCAATTTTCTGATGAAAAACGATGACCCCGGACCAGTCGAACGTTGAAAAAATGGTCAATATTGATGAAATTTTAACATTTAATCTTTTGACTTTAAATGACGGCTGGATGTGAATTATTACTTTTTCAACTAAAATAAGTGTGTTTAAAGTCATTTCTGTGCCTGAAAGTGGTCAAAATTGAAGATTTTGAGTAAGCAAAACTTTGTAAAAATGGCAATTTTGGTCACTGTGAGGGTTTAAAAAGTGGTTATTCAACATGAGACCCGATCCAAAAGACATTTTGAATCTTTTTTGGTAGAGTCCAAAAAAATCAATTTTCTGATGAAAAACGATGACCCCGGACCAGTCGAACGTTGAAAAAATGGTCAATATTGATGAAATTTTAACATTTAATCTTTTGACTTTAAATGACGGTTGGATGTGAATTATTACTTTTTCAACTAAAATAAGTGTGTTTAAAGTCATTTCTGTGCCTGAAATTAGTCAAAATTGAAGATTTTGAGTAAGCAAAACTCTGTAAAAATGGCAATTTTGGTCACTGTGAGGGTTTAAAAAGTCGTTATTCAACATGAGGCCCGATCCAAATGACATTTTGAATCATTTTTGGTAGAGTCCAAAAAATCAATTTTCTGATGAAAAACGATGACCCCGGACCAGTCGAACGTTGAAAAAATGGTCAATATTGATGAAATTTTAACATTTAATCTTTTGACTTTAAATGACGGTTGGATGTGAATTATTACTTTTTCAACTAAAATAAGTGTGTTTAAAGTCATTTCTGTGCCTGAAATTAGTCAAAATTTAAGATTTTGAGTAAGCAAAACTCTGTAAAAATGGCACTTTTGGTCACTGTGAGGGTTTAAAAAGTGGTTATTCAACATGAGGCCCGATCCAAATGACATTTTGAATCATTTTTGGTGGAGTCCAAAAAATCAATTTTCTAATGAAAAACGATGACCCCGGACCAGTCGAACGTTGAAAAAATGGTCAATATTGATGAAATTTTACCATTTAATCTTTTGACTTTAAATAGCGGTTGGATGTGAATTATTACTTTTTCAACTAAAATAAGTGTGTTTAAAGTCATTTCTGTGCCTGAAATTGGTCAAAATTGAAGATTTTGAGTAAGCAAAACTCTGTAAAAATGGCAATTTTGGTCACTGTGAGGGTTTGAAAAGTGGTTATTCAACATGAGGCCCGATCCAAATGACATTTTGAATCATTTTTGGTAGAGTCCAAAAAATCAATTTTCTGATGAAAAACGATGACCCCGGACCAGTCGAACGTTGAAAAAATGGTCAATATTGATGACATTTTTACATTTAATCTTTTGACTTTAAATGACGGCTGGATGTGAATTATTACTTTTTCAACTAAAATAAGTGTGTTTAAAGTCATTTCTGTGCCTGAAATTGGTCAAAATTTAAGATTTTGAGTAAGCAAAACTCTGTAAAAATGGCAATTTTGGTCACTGTGAGGGTTTAAAAAGTGGTTATTCAACATGAGGCCCGAGCCAAATGATATTTTGAATCATTTTTGGTAGAGTCCAAAAAATCAATTTTCTGATGAAAAACGATGACCCCGGACCAGTCGAACGTTGAAAAAAATGGTCAATATTGATGAAATGTTAATATTTAATCTTTTGACTTTAAATGACGGCTGGATGTGAATTATTACTTTTTCAACTAAAATAAGTGTTTAAAGTCATTTCTGTGCCTGAAATTAGTCAAACTTGAAGATTTTGAGTAAGCAAAACTCTGTAAAAATGGCAATTTTGGTCACTGTGAGGGTTTAAAAAGTGGTTATTCAACATGAGGCCCGATCCAAATGACATTTTGAATCATTTTTGGTAGAGTCCAAAAAATCAATTTTCTGATGAAAAACGATGACCCCGGACCAGTCGAACGTTGAAAAAATGGTCAATATTGATGAAATTTTAACATTTAATCTTTTGACTTTAAATGACGGTTGGATGTGAATTATTACTTTTTCAACTAAAATAAGTGTGTTTAAAGTCATTTCTGTGCCTGAAATTGGTCAAAATTGAAGATTTTGAGTAAGCAAAACTCTGTAAAAATGGCAATTTTGGTCACTGTGAGGGTTTAAAAAGTGGTTATTCAACATGAGGCCCGAACCAAATGACATTTTGAATCATTTTTGGTAGAGTCCAAAAAATCAATTTTCTGATGAAAAACGATGACCCCGGACCAGTCGAACGTTGAAAAAATGGTCAATATTGATGAAATTTTAACATTTAATCTTTTGACTTTAAATGACGGTTGGATGTGATTTATTACTTTTTCAACTAAAATAAGTGTGTTTAAAGTCATTTCTGTGCCTGAAATTGGTCAAAATTTAAGATTTTGAGTAAGCAAAACACTGTAAAAATGGCACTTTTGGTCACTGTGAGGGTTTAAAAAGTGGTTATTCAACATGAGGCCTGATCCATATGACATTTTGAATCATTTTTGGTGGATTCCAAAAAATCAATTTTCTAATGAAAAACGATGACCCCGGACCAGTCGAACGTTGAAAAAATGGTCAATATTGATGAAATTTTAACATTTAATCTTTTGACTTTAAATGACGGTTGGATGTGAATTATTACTTTTTCAACTAAAATAAGTGTGTTTAAAGTCATTTCTGTGCCTGAAATTGGTCAAAATTTAAGATTTTGAGTAAGCAAAACTCTGTAAAAATGGCAATTTTGGTCACTGTGAGGGTTTAAAAAGTGGTTATTCAACATGAGGCCCGATCCAAATGACATTTTGAATCATTTTTGGTAGAGTCCAAAAAATCAATTTTCTGATGAAAAACGATGACCCCGGACCAGTCGAACGTTGAAAAAATGGTCAATATTGATGAAATTTTAACATTTAATCTTTTGACTTTAAATGACGGCTGGATGTGAATTATTACTTTTTCAACTAAAATAAGTGTGTTTAAAGTCATTTCTGTGCCTGAAATTGGTCAAAATTTAAGATTTTGAGTAAGCAAAACTCTGTAAAAATGGCAATTTTGGTCACTGTGAGGGTTTAAAAAGTGGTTATTCAACATGAGGCCCGATCCAAATGACATTTTGAATCATTTTTGGTAGAGTCCAAAAAATCAATTTTCTGATGAAAAACGATGACCCCGGACCAGTCGAACGTTGAAAAAATGGTCAATATTGATGAAATTTTAACATTTAATCTTTTGACTTTAAATGACGGCTGGATGTGAATTATTACTTTTTCAACTAAAATAAGTGTGTTTAAAGTAATTTCTGTGCCTGAAATTAGTCAATATTGAAGATTTTGAGTAAGCAAAACTCTGTAAAAATGGCAATTTTGGTCACTGTGAGGGTTTAAAAAGTGGTTATTCAACATGAGGCCCGATCCAAATGACATTTTGAATCATTTTTGGTAGAGTCCAAAAAATCAATTTTCTGATGAAAAACGATGACCCCGGACCAGTCGAACGTTGAAAAAATGGTCAATATTGATGAAATTTTAACATTTAATCTTTTGACTTTAAATGACGGTTGGATGTCAATTATTACTTTTTCAACTAAAATAAGTGTGTTTAAAGTCATTTCTGTGCCTGAAATTGGTCAAAATTTAAGATTTTGAGTAAGCAAAACTCTGTAAAAATGGCAATTTTGGTCACTGTGAGGGTTTAAAAAGTGGTTATTCAACATGAGGCCCGATCCAAATGACATTTTGAATCATTTTTGGTAGAGTCCAAAAAAATCAATTTTCTGATGAAAAACGATGACCCCGGACCAGTCGAACGTTGAAAAAATGGTCAATATTGATGAAATTTTAACATTTAATCTTTTGACTTTAAATGACGGTTGGATGTGAATTATTACTTTTTCAACTAAAATAAGTGTGTTTAAAGTCATTTCTGTGCCTGAAATTGGTCAAAATTTAAGATTTTGAGTAAGCAAAACTCTGTAAAAATTGCACTTTTGGTCACTGTGAGGGTTTAAAAAGTGGTTATTCAACATGAGGCCCGATCCAAATGACATTTTGAATCATTTTTGGTGGAGTCCAAAAAATCAATTTTCTAATGAAAAACGATGACCCCGGACCAGTCGAACGTTGAAAAAATGGTCAATATTGATGAAATTTTAACATTTAATCTTTTGACTTTAAATGACGGTTGGATGTGAATTATTACTTTTTCAACTAAAATAAGTGTGTTTAAAGTCATTTCTGTGCCTGAAATTGGTCAAAATTGAAGATTTTGAGTAAGCAAAACTCTGTAAAAATTGCAATTTTGGTCACTGTGAGGGTTTAAAAAGTGGTTATTCAACATGAGGCCCGATCCAAATGACATTTTGAATCATTTTTGGTAGAGTCCAAAAAATCAATTTTCTGATGAAAAACGATGACCCCGGACCAGTCGAACGTTGAAAAAATGGTCAATATTGATGAAATTTTAACATTTAATCTTTTGACTTTAAATGACGGTTGGATGTGAATTATTACTTTTTCAACTAAAATAAGTGTGTTTAAAGTCATTTCTGTGCCTGAAATTGGTCAAAATTGAAGATTTTGAGTAAGCAAAACTCTGTAAAAATGGCAATTTTGGTCACTGTGAGGGTTTAAAAAGTGGTTATTCAACATGAGGCCCGAACCAAATGACATTATGAATCATTTTTGGTAGAGTCCAAAAAATCAATTTTCTGATGAAAAACGATGACCCCGGACCAGTCGAACGTTGAAAAAATGGTCAATATTGATGAAATTTTAACATTTAATCTTTTGACTTTAAATGACGGTTGGATGTGATTTATTACTTTTTCAACTAAAATAAGTGTGTTTAAAGTCATTTCTGTGCCTGAAATTGGTCAAAATTTAAGATTTTGAGTAAGCAAAACACTGTAAAAATGGCACTTTTGGTCACTGTGAGGGTTTAAAAAGTGGTTATTCAACATGAGGCCTGATCCATATGACATTTTGAATCATTTTTGGTGGATTCCAAAAAATCAATTTTCTAATGAAAAACGATGACCCCGGACCAGTCGAACGTTGAAAAAATGGTCAATATTGATGAAATTTTAACATTTAATCTTTTGACTTTAAATGACGGTTGGATGTGAATTATTACTTTTTCAACTAAAATAAGTGTGTTTAAAGTCATTTCTGTGCCTGAAATTGGTCAAAATTTAAGATTTTGAGTAAGCAAAACTCTGTAAAAATGGCAATTTTGGTCACTGTGAGGGTTTAAAAAGTGGTTATTCAACATGAGGCCCGATCCAAATGACATTTTGAATCATTTTTGGTAGAGTCCAAAAAATCAATTTTCTGATGAAAAACGATGACCCCGGACCAGTCGAACGTTGAAAAAATGGTCAATATTGATGAAATTTTAACATTTAATCTTTTGACTTTAAATGACGGCTGGATGTGAATTATTACTTTTTCAACTAAAATAAGTGTGTTTAAAGTCATTTCTGTGCCTGAAATTGGTCAAAATTTAAGATTTTGAGTAAGCAAAACTCTGTAAAAATGGCAATTTTGGTCACTGTGAGGGTTTAAAAAGTGGTTATTCAACATGAGGCCCGATCCAAATGACATTTTGAATCATTTTTGGTAGAGTCCAAAAAATCAATTTTCTGATGAAAAACGATGACCCCGGACCAGTCGAACGTTGAAAAAATGGTCAATATTGATGAAATTTTAACATTTAATCTTTTGACTTTAAATGACGGCTGGATGTGAATTATTACTTTTTCAACTAAAATAAGTGTGTTTAAAGTAATTTCTGTGCCTGAAATTAGTCAATATTGAAGATTTTGAGTAAGCAAAACTCTGTAAAAATGGCAATTTTGGTCACTGTGAGGGTTTAAAAAGTGGTTATTCAACATGAGGCCCGATCCAAATGACATTTTGAATCATTTTTGGTAGAGTCCAAAAAATCAATTTTCTGATGAAAAACGATGACCCCGGACCAGTCGAACGTTGAAAAAATGGTCAATATTGATGAAATTTTAACATTTAATCTTTTGACTTTAAATGACGGTTGGATGTCAATTATTACTTTTTCAACTAAAATAAGTGTGTTTAAAGTCATTTCTGTGCCTGAAATTGGTCAAAATTTAAGATTTTGAGTAAGCAAAACTCTGTAAAAATGGCAATTTTGGTCACTGTGAGGGTTTAAAAAGTGGTTATTCAACATGAGGCCCGATCCAAATGACATTTTGAATCATTTTTGGTAGAGTCCAAAAAAATCAATTTTCTGATGAAAAACGATGACCCCGGACCAGTCGAACGTTGAAAAAATGGTCAATATTGATGAAATTTTAACATTTAATCTTTTGACTTTAAATGACGGTTGGATGTGAATTATTACTTTTTCAACTAAAATAAGTGTGTTTAAAGTCATTTCTGTGCCTGAAATTGGTCAAAATTTAAGATTTTGAGTAAGCAAAACTCTGTAAAAATTGCACTTTTGGTCACTGTGAGGGTTTAAAAAGTGGTTATTCAACATGAGGCCCGATCCAAATGACATTTTGAATCATTTTTGGTGGAGTCCAAAAAATCAATTTTCTAATGAAAAACGATGACCCCGGACCAGTCGAACGTTGAAAAAATGGTCAATATTGATGAAATTTTAACATTTAATCTTTTGACTTTAAATGACGGTTGGATGTGAATTATTACTTTTTCAACTAAAATAAGTGTGTTTAAAGTCATTTCTGTGCCTGAAATTGGTCAAAATTGAAGATTTTGAGTAAGCAAAACTCTGTAAAAATTGCAATTTTGGTCACTGTGAGGGTTTAAAAAGTGGTTATTCAACATGAGGCCCGATCCAAATGACATTTTGAATCATTTTTGGTAGAGTCCAAAAAATCAATTTTCTGATGAAAAACGATGACCCCGGACCAGTCGAACGTTGAAAAAATGGTCAATATTGATGAAATTTTAACATTTAATCTTTTGACTTTAAATGACGGTTGGATGTGAATTATTACTTTTTCAACTAAAATAAGTGTGTTTAAAGTCATTTCTGTGCCTGAAATTGGTCAAAATTTAAGATATTGAGTAAGAAAAACTCTTTAAAAATGGCAATTTTGGTCACTGTGAGGGTTTAAAAAGTGGTTATTCAACATGAGGCCCGATCCAAATGACATTTTGAATCATTTTTGGTAGAGTCCAAAAAATCAATTTTCTGATGAAAAACGATGACCCCGGACCAGTCGAACGTTGAAAAAATGGTCAATATTGATGAAATTTTAACATTTAATCTTTTGACTTTAAATGACGGTTGGATGTGAATTATTACTTTTTCAACTAAAATAAGTGTGTTTAAAGTCATTTCTGTGCCTGAAAGTGGTCAAAATTTAAGATTTTGAGTAAGCAAAACTCTGTAAAAATGGCAATTTTGGTCACTGTGAGGGTTTAAAAAGTGGTTATTCAACATGAGGCCCGATCCAAATGACATTTTGAATCATTTTTGGTAGAGTCCAAAAAATCAATTTTCTGATGAAAAACGATGACCCCGGACCAGTCGAACGTTGAAAAAATGGTCAATATTGATGAAATTTTAACATTTAATCTTTTGACTTTAAATGACGGTTGGATGTGAATTATTACTTTTTCAACTAAAATAAGTGTGTTTAAAGTCATTTCTGTGCCTGAAATTGGTCAAAATTTAAGATTTTGAGTAAGCAAAACTCTGTAAAAATGGCACTTTTGGTCACTGTGAGGGTTTAAAAAGTGGTTATTCAACATGAGGCCCGATCCAAATGACATTTTGAATCATTTTTGGTGGAGTCCAAAAAATCAATTTTCTAATGAAAAACGATGACCCCGGACCAGTCAAACGTTGAAAAAATGGTCAATATTGATGAAATTTTAACATTTAATCTTTTGACTTTAAATGACGGTTGGATGTGAATTATTACTTTTTCAACTAAAATAAGTGTGTTTAAAGTCATTTCTGTGCCTGAAATTGGTCAAAATTTAAGATTTTGAGTAAGCAAAACTCTGTAAAAATGGCACTTTTGGTCACTGTGATGGTTTAAAAAGTGGTTATTCAACATGAGGCCCGATCCAAATGACATTTTGAATCATTTTTGGTGGAGTCCAAAAAATCAATTTTCTAATGAAAAACGATGACCCCGGACCAGTCGAACGTTGAAAAAATGGTCAATATTGATGAAATTTTAACATTTAATCTTTTGACTTTAAATGACGGTTGGATGTGAATTATTACTTTTTCAACTAAAATAAGTGTGTTTAAAGTCATTTCTGTGCCTGAAATTGGTCAAAATTGATGATTTTGAGTAAGCAAAACTCTGTAAAAATTGCAATTTTGGTCACTGTTAGGGTTTAAAAAGTGGTTATTCAACATGAGGCCCGATCCAAATGACATTTTGAATCATTTTTGGTAGAGTCCAAAAAATCAATTTTCTGATGAAAAACGATGACCCCGGACCAGTCGAACGTTGAAAAAATGGTCAATATTGATGAAATTTTAACATTTAATCTTTTGACTTTAAATGACGGCTGGATGTGAATTATTACTTTTTCAACTAAAATAAGTGTGTTTAAAGTCATTTCTGTGCCTGAAATTGGTCAAAATTTAAGATTTTGAGTAAGCAAAACTCTGTAAAAATGGCAATTTTGGTCACTGTGAGGGTTTAAAAAGTGGTTATTCAACATGAGGCCCGATCCAAATGACATTATGAATCATTTTTGGTAGAGTCCAAAAAATCAATTTTCTGATGAAAAACGATGACCCCGGACCAGTCGAACGTTGAAAAAATGGTCAATATTGATGAAATTTTAACATTTAATCTTTTGACTTTAAATGACGGTTGGATGTGAATTATTACTTTTTCAACTAAAATAAGTGTGTTTAAAGTCATTTCTGTGCCTGAAATTGGTCAAAATTTAAGATTTTGAGTAAGCAAAACTCTGTAAAAATGGCACTTTTGGTCACTGTGAGGGTTTAAAAAGTGGTTATTCAACATGAGGCCCGATCCAAATGACATTTTGAATCATTTTTGGTGGAGTCCAAAAAATCAATTTTCTAATGAAAAACGATGACCCCGGACCAGTCAAACGTTGAAAAAATGGTCAATATTGATGAAATTTTAACATTTAATCTTTTGACTTTAAATGACGGTTGGATGTGAATTATTACTTTTTCAACTAAAATAAGTGTGTTTAAAGTCATTTCTGTGCCTGAAATTGGTCAAAATTTAAGATTTTGAGTAAGCAAAACTCTGTAAAAATGGCAATTTTGGTCACTGTGAGGGTTTAAAAAGTGGTTATTCAACATGAGGCCCGATCCAAATGACATTTTGAATCATTTTTGGTAGAGTCCAAAAAATCAATTTTCTGATGAAAAACGATGACCCCGGACCAGTCGAACGTTGAAAAAATGGTCAATATTGATGAAATTTTAACATTTAATCTTTTGATTTTAAATGACGGTTGGATGTCAATTATTACTTTTTCAACTAAAATAAGTGTGTTTAAAGTCATTTCTGTGCCTGAAATTGGTCAAAATTTAAGATTTTGAGTAAGCAAAACTCTGTAAAAATGGCAATTTTGGTCACTGTGAGGGTTTAAAAAGTGGTTATTCAACATGAGGCCCGATCCAAATGACATTTTGAATCATTTTTGGTAGAGTGCAAAAAAATCAATTTTCTGATGAAAAACGATGACCCCGGACCAGTCGAACGTTGAAAAAATGGTCAATATTGATGAAATTTTAACATTTAATCTTTTGACTTTAAATGACGGTTGGATGTGAATTATTACTTTTTCAACTAAAATAAGTGTGTTTAAAGTCATTTCTGTGCCTGAAATTGGTCAAAATTTAAGATTTTGAGTAAGCAAAACTCTGTAAAAATTGCACTTTTGGTCACTGTGAGGGTTTAAAAAGTGGTTATTCAACATGAGGCCCGATCCAAATGACATTTTGAATCATTTTTGGTGGAGTCCAAAAAATCAATTTTCTAATGAAAAACGATGACCCCGGACCAGTCGAACGTTGAAAAAATGGTCAATATTGATGAAATTTTAACATTTAATCTTTTGACTTTAAATGACGGTTGGATGTGAATTATTACTTTTTCAACTAAAATAAGTGTGTTTAAAGTCATTTCTGTGCCTGAAATTGGTCAAAATTGAAGATTTTGAGTAAGCAAAACTCTGTAAAAATTGCAATTTTGGTCACTGTGAGGGTTTAAAAAGTGGTTATTCAACATGAGGCCCGATCCAAATGACATTTTGAATCATTTTTGGTAGAGTCCAAAAAATCAATTTTCTGATGAAAAACGATGACCCCGGACCAGTCGAACGTTGAAAAAATGGTCAATATTGATGAAATTTTAACATTTAATCTTTTGACTTTAAATGACGGTTGGATGTGAATTATTACTTTTTCAACTAAAATAAGTGTGTTTAAAGTCATTTCTGTGCCTGAAATTGGTCAAAATTTAAGATATTGAGTAAGAAAAACTCTTTAAAAATGGCAATTTTGGTCACTGTGAGGGTTTAAAAAGTGGTTATTCAACATGAGGCCCGATCCAAATGACATTTTGAATCATTTTTGGTAGAGTCCAAAAAATCAATTTTCTGATGAAAAACGATGACCCCGGACCAGTCGAACGTTGAAAAAATGGTCAATATTGATGAAATTTTAACATTTAATCTTTTGACTTTAAATGACGGTTGGATGTGAATTATTACTTTTTCAACTAAAATAAGTGTGTTTAAAGTCATTTCTGTGCCTGAAAGTGGTCAAAATTTAAGATTTTGAGTAAGCAAAACTCTGTAAAAATGGCAATTTTGGTCACTGTGAGGGTTTAAAAAGTGGTTATTCAACATGAGGCCCGATCCAAATGACATTTTGAATCATTTTTGGTAGAGTCCAAAAAATCAATTTTCTGATGAAAAACGATGACCCCGGACCAGTCGAACGTTGAAAAAATGGTCAATATTGATGAAATTTTAACATTTAATCTTTTGACTTTAAATGACGGTTGGATGTGAATTATTACTTTTTCAACTAAAATAAGTGTGTTTAAAGTCATTTCTGTGCCTGAAATTGGTCAAAATTTAAGATTTTGAGTAAGCAAAACTCTGTAAAAATGGCACTTTTGGTCACTGTGAGGGTTTAAAAAGTGGTTATTCAACATGAGGCCCGATCCAAATGACATTTTGAATCATTTTTGGTGGAGTCCAAAAAATCAATTTTCTAATGAAAAACGATGACCCCGGACCAGTCAAACGTTGAAAAAATGGTCAATATTGATGAAATTTTAACATTTAATCTTTTGACTTTAAATGACGGTTGGATGTGAATTATTACTTTTTCAACTAAAATAAGTGTGTTTAAAGTCATTTCTGTGCCTGAAATTGGTCAAAATTTAAGATTTTGAGTAAGCAAAACTCTGTAAAAATGGCACTTTTGGTCACTGTGATGGTTTAAAAAGTGGTTATTCAACATGAGGCCCGATCCAAATGACATTTTGAATCATTTTTGGTGGAGTCCAAAAAATCAATTTTCTAATGAAAAACGATGACCCCGGACCAGTCGAACGTTGAAAAAATGGTCAATATTGATGAAATTTTAACATTTAATCTTTTGACTTTAAATGACGGTTGGATGTGAATTATTACTTTTTCAACTAAAATAAGTGTGTTTAAAGTCATTTCTGTGCCTGAAATTGGTCAAAATTGATGATTTTGAGTAAGCAAAACTCTGTAAAAATTGCAATTTTGGTCACTGTTAGGGTTTAAAAAGTGGTTATTCAACATGAGGCCCGATCCAAATGACATTTTGAATCATTTTTGGTAGAGTCCAAAAAATCAATTTTCTGATGAAAAACGATGACCCCGGACCAGTCGAACGTTGAAAAAATGGTCAATATTGATGAAATTTTAACATTTAATCTTTTGACTTTAAATGACGGCTGGATGTGAATTATTACTTTTTCAACTAAAATAAGTGTGTTTAAAGTCATTTCTGTGCCTGAAATTGGTCAAAATTTAAGATTTTGAGTAAGCAAAACTCTGTAAAAATGGCAATTTTGGTCACTGTGAGGGTTTAAAAAGTGGTTATTCAACATGAGGCCCGATCCAAATGACATTATGAATCATTTTTGGTAGAGTCCAAAAAATCAATTTTCTGATGAAAAACGATGACCCCGGACCAGTCGAACGTTGAAAAAATGGTCAATATTGATGAAATTTTAACATTTAATCTTATGACTTTAAATGACGGTTGGATGTGAATTATTACTTTTTCAACTAAAATAAGTGTGTTTAAAGTCATTTCTGTGCCTGAAATTGGTCAAAATTGAAGATTTTGAGTAAGCAAAACTCTGTAAAAATGGCAATTTTGGTCACTGTGAGGGTTTAAAAAGTGGTTATTCAACATGAGGCCCGATCCAAATGACATTTTGAATCATTTTTGGTAGAGTCCAAAAAAATCAATTTTCTGATGAAAAACGATGACCCCGGACCAGTCGAACGTTGAAAAAATGGTCAATATTGATGAAATTTTAAGATTTAATCTTTTGACTTTAAATGACGGTTGGATGTGAATTATTACTTTTTCAACTAAAATAAGTGTGTTTAAAGTCATTTCTGTGCCTGAAATTGGTCAAAATTTAAGATTTTGAGTAAGCAAAACTCTGTAAAAATTGCACTTTTGGTCACTGTGAGGGTTTAAAAAGTGGTTATTCAACATGAGGCCCGATCCAAATGACATTTTGAATCATTTTTGGTGGAGTCCAAAAAATCAATTTTCTAATGAAAAACGATGACCCCGGACCAGTCGAACGTTGAAAAAATGGTCAATATTGATGAAATTTTAACATTTAATCTTTTGACTTTAAATGACGGTTGGATGTGAATTATTACTTTTTCAACTAAAATAAGTGTGTTTAAAGTCATTTCTGTGCCTGAAATTGGTCAAAATTGAAGATTTTGAGTAAGCAAAACTCTGTAAAAATTGCAATTTTGGTCACTGTGAGGGTTTAAAAAGTGGTTATTCAACATGAGGCCCGATCCAAATGACATTTTGAATCATTTTTGGTAGAGTCCAAAAAATCTATTTTCTGATGAAAAACGATGACCCCGGACCAGTCGAACGTTGAAAAAATGGTCAATATTGATGAAATTTTAACATTTAATCTTTTGACTTTAAATGACGGTTGGATGTGAATTATTACTTTTTCAACTAAAATAAGTGTGTTTAAAGTCATTTCTGTGCCTGAAAGTGGTCAAAATTTAAGATTTTGAGTAAGCAAAACTCTGTAAAAATGGCAATTTTGGTCACTGTGAGGGTTTAAAAAGTGGTTATTCAACATGAGGCCCGATCCAAATGACATTTTGAATCATTTTTGGTAGAGTCCAAAAAATCAATTTTCTGATGAAAAACGATGACCCCGGACCAGTCGAACGTTGAAAAAATGGTCAATATTGATGAAATTTTAACATTTAATCTTTTGACTTTAAATGACGGTTGGATGTGAATTATTACTTTTTCAACTAAAATAAGTGTGTTTAAAGTCATTTCTGTGCCTGAAATTGGTCAAAATTTAAGATTTTGAGTAAGCAAAACTCTGTAAAAATGGCACTTTTGGTCACTGTGAGGGTTTAAAAAGTGGTTATTCAACATGAGGCCCGATCCAAATGACATTTTGAATCATTTTTGGTGGAGTTCAAAAAATAAATTTTCTAATGAAAAACGATGACCCCGGACCAGTCGAACGTTGAAAAAATGGTCAATATTGATGAAATTTTAACATTTAATCTTTTGACTTTACATGACGGTTGGATGTGAATTATTACTTTTTCAACTAAAATAAGTGTGTTTAAAGTCATTTCTGTGCCTGAAATTGGTCAAAATTGAAGATTTTGAGTAAGCAAAACTCTGTAAAAATTGCAATTTTGGTCACTGTGAGGGTTTAAAAAGTGGTTATTCAACATGAGGCCCGATCCAAATGACATTTTGAATCATTTTTGGTAGAGTCCAAAAAATCAATTTTCTGATGAAAAACGATGACCCCGGACCAGTCGAACGTTGAAAAAATGGTCAATATTGATGAAATTTTAACATTTAATCTTTTGACTTTAAATGACGGCTGGATGTGAATTATTACTTTTTCAACTAAAATAAGTGTGTTTAAAGTCATTTCTGTGCCTGAAATTGGTCAAAATTTAAGATTTTGAGTAAGCAAAACTCTGTAAAAATGGCAATTTTGGTCACTGTGAGGGTTTAAAAAGTGGTTATTCAACATGAGGCCCGATCCAAATGACATTATGAATCATTTTTGGTAGAGTCCAAAAAATCAATTTTCTGATGAAAAACGATGACCCCGGACCAGTCGAACGTTGAAAAAATGGTCAATATTGATGAAATTTTAACATTTAATCTTATGACTTTAAATGACGGTTGGATGTGAATTATTACTTTTTCAACTAAAATAAGTGTGTTTAAAGTCATTTCTGTGCCTGAAAGTGGTCAAAATAGAAGATTTTGAGTAAGCAAAACTTTGTAAAAATGGCAATTTTGGTCACTGTGAGGGTTTAAAAAGTGGTTATTCAACATGAGACCCGATCCAAAAGACATTTTGAATCTTTTTTGGTAGAGCCAAAAAATCAATTTTCTGATGAAAAACGATGACCCCGGACCAGTCGAACGTTGAAAAAATGGTCAATATTGATGAAATTTTAACATTTAATCTTTTGACTTTAAATGACGGCTGGATGTGAATTATTACTTTTTCAACTAAAATAAGTGTGTTTAAAGTCATTTCTGTGCCTGAAATTGGTCAAAATTTAAGATTTTGAGTAAGCAAAACTCTGTAAAAATGGCAATTTTGGTCACTGTGAGGGTTTAAAAAGTGGTTATTCAACATGAGGCCCGATCCAAATGACATTTTGAATCATTTTTGGTAGAGTCCAAAAAATCAATTTTCTGATGAAAAACGATGACCCCGGACCAGTCGAACGTTGAAAAAATGGTCAATATTGATGAAATTTTAACATTTAACCTTTTGACTTTAAATGACGGTTGGATGTGAAATATTACTTTTTCAACTAAAATAAGTGTGTTTAAAGTCATTTCTGTGCCTGAAATTGGTCAAAATTGAAGATTTTGAGTAAGCAAAACTCTGTAAAAATGGCAATTTTGGTCACTGTGAGGGTTTAAAAAGTGGTTATTCAACATGAGGCCCGATCCAAATGACATTTTGAATCATTTTTGGTAGAGTCCAAAAAATCAATTTTCTGATGAAAAACGATGACCCCGGACCAGTCGAACGTTGAAAAAATGGTCAATATTGATGAAATTTTAACATTTAATCTTTTGACTTTAAATGACGGTTGGATGTGAATTATTACTTTTTCAACTAAAATAAGTGTGTTTAAAGTCATTTCTGTGCCTGAAATTGGTCAAAATTGAAGATTTTGAGTAAGCAAAACTCTGTAAAAATGGCAATTTTGGTCACTGTGAGGGTTTAAAAAGTGGTTATTCAACATGAGGCCCGATCCAAATGACATTTTGAATCATTTTTGGTAGAGTCCAAAAAATCAATTTTCTGATGAAAAACGATGACCCCGGACCAGTCGAATGTTGAAAAAATGGTCAATATTGATGAAATTTTAACATTTAATCTTTTGACTTTAAATGACGGTTGGATGTGAATTATTACTTTTTCAACTAAAATAAGTGTGTTTAAAGTCATTTCTGTGCCTGAAATTGGTCAAAATTTAAGATTTTGAGTAAGCAAAACTCTGTAAAAATGGCAATTTTGGTCACTGTGAGGGTTTAAAAAGTGGTTATTCAACATGAGGCCCGATCCAAATGACATTTTGAATCATTTTTGGTAGAGCCCAAAAAATCAATTTTCTGATGAAAAACGATGACCCCGGACCAGTCGAACGTTGAAAAAATGGTCAATATTGATGAAATTTTAACTTTTAATCTTTTGACTTTAAATGACGGTTGGATGTGAATTATTACTTTTTCAACTAAAATAAGTGTGTTTAAAGTCATTTCTGTGCCTGAAATTGGTCAAAATTTAAGATTTTGAGTAAGCAAAACTCTGTAAAAATGGCAATTTTGGTCACTGTGAGGGTTTAAAAAGTGGTTATTCAACATGAGGCCCGATCCAAATGACATTTTGAATCATTTTTGGTAGAGTCCAAAAAATCAATTTTCTGATGAAAAACGATGACCCCGGACCAGTCGAACGTTGAAAAAATGGTCAATATTGATGAAATTTTAACATTTAATCTTTTGACTTTAAATGACGGTTGGATGTGAATTATTACTTTTTCAACTAAAATAAGTGTGTTTAAAGTCATTTCTGTGCCTGAAATTTGTCAAAATTTAAGATTTTGAGTAAGCAAAACTCTGTAAAAATGGCAATTTTGGTCACTGTGAGGGTTTAAAAAGTGGTTATTCAACATGAGGCCCGATCCAAATGACATTTTGAATCATTTTTGGTAGAGCCCAAAAAATCAATTTTCTGATGAAAAACGATGACCCCGGACCAGTCGAACGTTGAAAAAATGGTCAATATTGATGAAATTTTAACATTTAACCTTTTGTTTTTAAATGACGGTTGGATGTGAATTATTACTTTTTCAACTAAAATAAGTGTGTTTAAAGTCATTTCTGTGCCTGAAATTGGTCAAAATTGAAGATTTTGAGTAAGCAAAACTCTGTAAAAATGGCAATTTTGGTCACTGTGAGGGTTTAAAAAGTGGTTATTCAACATGAGGCCCGATCCAAATGACATTTTGAATCATTTTTGGTAGAGTCCAAAAAATCAATTTTCTGATGAAAAACGATGACCCCGGACCAGTCGAATGTTGAAAAAATGGTCAATATTGATGAAATTTTAACATTTAATCTTTTGACTTTAAATGACGGTTGGATGTGAATTATTACTTTTTCAACTAAAATAAGTGTGTTTAAAGTCATTTCTGTGCCTGAAATTGGTCAAAATGTAAGATTTTGAGTAAGCAAAACTCTGTAAAAATGGCAATTTTGGTCACTGTGAGGGTTTAAAAAGTGGTTATTCAACATGAGGCCCGATCCAAATGACATTTTGAATCATTTTTGGTAGAGCCCAAAAAATCAATTTTCTGATGAAAAACGATGACCCCGGACCAGTCGAACGTTGAAAAAATGGTCAATATTGATGAAATTTTAACATTTAATCTTTTGACTTTAAATGACGGTTGGATGTGAATTATTACTTTTTCAACTAAAATAAGTGTGTTTAAAGTCATTTCTGTGCCTGAAATTGGTCAAAATTTAAGATTTTGAGTAAGCAAAACTCTGTAAAAATGGCAATTTTGGTCACTGTGAGGGTTTAAAAAGTGGTTATTCAACATGAGGCCCGATCCAAATGACATTTTGAATCATTTTTGGTAGAGTCCAAAAAATCAATTTTCTGATGAAAAACGATGACCCCGGACCAGTCGAACGTTGAAAAAATGGTCAATATTGATGAAATTTTAACATTTAATCTTTTGACTTTAAATGACGGCTGGATGTGAATTATTACTTTTTCAACTAAAATAAGTGTGTTTAAAGTCATTTCTGTGCCTGAAATTGGTCAAAATTTAAGATTTTGAGTAAGCAAAACTCTGTAAAAATGGCAATTTTGGTCACTGTGAGGGTTTAAAAAGTGGTTCTTCAACATGAGGCCCGATCCAAATGACATTATGAATCATTTTTGGTAGAGTCCAAAAAATCAATTTTCTGATGAAAAATGATGACCCCGGACCAGTCGAACGTTGAAAAAATGGTCAATATTGATGAAATTTTAACATTTAATCTTATGACTTTAAATGACGGTTGGATGTGAATTATTACTTTTTCAACTAAAATAAGTGTGTTTAAAGTCATTTCTGTGCCTGAAAGTGGTCAAAATAGAAGATTTTGAGTAAGCAAAACTTTGTAAAAATGGCAATTTTGGTCACTGTGAGGGTTTAAAAAGTGGTTATTCAACATGAGACCCGATCCAAAAGACATTTTGAATCTTTTTTGGTAGAATCCAAAAAATCAATTTTCTGATGAAAAACGATGACCCCGGACCAGTCGAACGTTGAAAAAATGGTCAATATTGATGAAATTTTAACATTTAATCTTTTGACTTTAAATGACGGCTGGATGTGAATTATTACTTTTTCAACTAAAATAAGTGTGTTTAAAGTCATTTCTGTGCCTGAAATTGGTCAAAATTTAAGATTTTGAGTAAGCAAAACTCTGTAAAAATGGCAATTTTGGTCACTGTGAGGGTTTAAAAAGTGGTTATTCAACATGAGGCCCGATCCAAATGACATTTTGAATCATTTTTGGTAGAGTCCAAAAAATCAATTTTCTGATGAAAAACGATGACCCCGGACCAGTCGAACGTTGAAAAAATGGTCAATATTGATGAAATTTTAACATTTAACCTTTTGACTTTAAATGACGGTTGGATGTGAAATATTACTTTTTCAACTAAAATAAGTGTGTTTAAAGTCATTTCTGTGCCTGAAATTGGTCAAAATTGAAGATTTTGAGTAAGCAAAACTCTGTAAAAATGGCAATTTTGGTCACTGTGAGGGTTTAAAAAGTGGTTATTCAACATGAGGCCCGATCCAAATGACATTTTGAATCATTTTTGGTAGAGTCCAAAAAATCAATTTTCTGATGAAAAACGATGACCCCGGACCAGTCGAACGTTGAAAAAATGGTCAATATTGATGAAATTTTAACATTTAATCTTTTGACTTTAAATGACGGTTGGATGTGAATTATTACTTTTTCAACTAAAATAAGTGTGTTTAAAGTCATTTCTGTGCCTGAAATTGGTCAAAATTGAAGATTTTGAGTAAGCAAAACTCTGTAAAAATGGCAATTTTGGTCACTGTGAGGGTTTAAAAAGTGGTTATTCAACATGAGGCCCGATCCAAATGACATTTTGAATCATTTTTGGTAGAGTCCAAAAAATCAATTTTCTGATGAAAAACGATGACCCCGGACCAGTCGAATGTTGAAAAAATGGTCAATATTGATGAAATTTTAACATTTAATCTTTTGACTTTAAATGACGGTTGGATGTGAATTATTACTTTTTCAACTAAAATAAGTGTGTTTAAAGTCATTTCTGTGCCTGAAATTGGTCAAAATTTAAGATTTTGAGTAAGCAAAACTCTGTAAAAATGGCAATTTTGGTCACTGTGAGGGTTTAAAAAGTGGTTATTCAACATGAGGCCCGATCCAAATGACATTTTGAATCATTTTTGGTAGAGCCCAAAAAATCAATTTTCTGATGAAAAACGATGACCCCGGACCAGTCGAACGTTGAAAAAATGGTCAATATTGATGAAATTTTAACATTTAATCTTTTGACTTTAAATGACGGTTGGATGTGAATTATTACTTTTTCAACTAAAATAAGTGTGTTTAAAGTCATTTCTGTGCCTGAAATTGGTCAAAATTTAAGATTTTGAGTAAGCAAAACTCTGTAAAAATGGCAATTTTGGTCACTGTGAGGGTTTAAAAAGTGGTTATTCAACATGAGGCCCGATCCAAATGACATTTTGAATCATTTTTGGTAGAGTCCAAAAAATCAATTTTCTGATGAAAAACGATGACCCCGGACCAGTCGAACGTTGAAAAAATGGTCAATATTGATGAAATTTTAACATTTAATCTTTTGACTTTAAATGACGGTTGGATGTGAATTATTACTTTTTCAACTAAAATAAGTGTGTTTAAAGTCATTTCTGTGCCTGAAATTTGTCAAAATTTAAGATTTTGAGTAAGCAAAACTCTGTAAAAATGGCAATTTTGGTCACTGTGAGGGTTTAAAAAGTGGTTATTCAACATGAGGCCCGATCCAAATGACATTTTGAATCATTTTTGGTAGAGCCCAAAAAATCAATTTTCTGATGAAAAACGATGACCCCGGACCAGTCGAACGTTGAAAAAATGGTCAATATTGATGAAATTTTAACATTTAACCTTTTGTTTTTAAATGACGGTTGGATGTGAATTATTACTTTTTCAACTAAAATAAGTGTGTTTAAAGTCATTTCTGTGCCTGAAATTGGTCAAAATTGAAGATTTTGAGTAAGCAAAACTCTGTAAAAATGGCAATTTTGGTCACTGTGAGGGTTTAAAAAGTGGTTATTCAACATGAGGCCCGATCCAAATGACATTTTGAATCATTTTTGGTAGAGTCCAAAAAATCAATTTTCTGATGAAAAACGATGACCCCGGACCAGTCGAATGTTGAAAAAATGGTCAATATTGATGAAATTTTAACATTTAATCTTTTGACTTTAAATGACGGTTGGATGTGAATTATTACTTTTTCAACTAAAATAAGTGTGTTTAAAGTCATTTCTGTGCCTGAAATTGGTCAAAATGTAAGATTTTGAGTAAGCAAAACTCTGTAAAAATGGCAATTTTGGTCACTGTGAG
Source organism: Lissotriton vulgaris (assembly GCF_964263255.1). Lineage (NCBI taxonomy): Eukaryota > Metazoa > Chordata > Amphibia > Caudata > Salamandridae > Lissotriton > Lissotriton vulgaris. The sequence goes on along the minus strand of NW_028241828.1, from coordinate 499,863 downwards.
GGTTTAAAAAGTGGTTATTCAACATGAGGCCCGATCCAAATGACATTTTGAATCATTTTTGGTAGAGCCCAAAAAATCAATTTTCTGATGAAAAACGATGACCCCGGACCAGTCGAACGTTGAAAAAATGGTCAATATTGATGAAATTTTAACATTTAATCTTTTGACTTTAAATGACGGTTGGATGTGAATTATTACTTTTTCAACTAAAATAAGTGTGTTTAAAGTCATTTCTGTGCCTGAAATTGGTCAAAATTTAAGATTTTGAGTAAGCAAAACTCTGTAAAAATGGCAATTTTGGTCACTGTGAGGGTTTAAAAAGTGGTTATTCAACATGAGGCCCGATCCAAATGACATTTTGAATCATTTTTGGTAGAGTCCAAAAAATCAATTTTCTGATGAAAAACGATGACCCCGGACCAGTCGAACGTTGAAAAAATGGTCAATATTGATGAAATTTTAACATTTAATCTTTTGACTTTAAATGACGGTTGGATGTGAATTATTACTTTTTCAACTAAAATAAGTGTGTTTAAAGTCATTTCTGTGCCTGAAATTGGTCAAAATTGAAGATTTTGAGTAAGCAAAACTCTGTAAAAATGGCAATTTTGGTCACTGTGAGGGTTTAAAAAGTGGTTATTCAACATGAGGCCCGATCCAAATGACATTTTGAATCATTTTTGGTAGAGTCCAAAAAATCAATTTTCTGATGAAAAACGATGACCCCGGACCAGTCGAATGTTGAAAAAATGGTCAATATTGATGAAATTTTAACATTTAATCTTTTGACTTTAAATGACGGTTGGATGTGAATTATTACTTTTTCAACTAAAATAAGTGTGTTTAAAGTCATTTCTGTGCCTGAAATTGGTCAAAATTTAAGATTTTGAGTAAGCAAAACTCTGTAAAAATGGCAATTTTGGTCACTGTGAGGGTTTAAAAAGTGGTTATTCAACATGAGGCCCGATCCAAATGACATTTTGAATCATTTTTGGTAGAGCCCAAAAAATCAATTTTCTGATGAAAAACGATGACCCCGGACCAGTCGAACGTTGAAAAAATGGTCAATATTGATGAAATTTTAACATTTAATCTTTTGACTTTAAATGACGGTTGGATGTGAATTATTACTTTTTCAACTAAAATAAGTGTGTTTAAAGTCATTTCTGTGCCTGAAATTGGTCAAAATTTAAGATTTTGAGTAAGCAAAACTCTGTAAAAATGGCAATTTTGGTCACTGTGAGGGTTTAAAAAGTGGTTATTCAACATGAGGCCCGATCCAAATGACATTTTGAATCATTTTTGGTAGAGTCCAAAAAATCAATTTTCTGATGAAAAACGATGACCCCGGACCAGTCGAACGTTGAAAAAATGGTCAATATTGATGAAATTTTAACATTTAATCTTTTGACTTTAAATGACGGTTGGATGTGAATTATTACTTTTTCAACTAAAATAAGTGTGTTTAAAGTCATTTCTGTGCCTGAAATTTGTCAAAATTTAAGATTTTGAGTAAGCAAAACTCTGTAAAAATGGCAATTTTGGTCACTGTGAGGGTTTAAAAAGTGGTTATTCAACATGAGGCCCGATCCAAATGACATTATGAATCATTTTTGGTAGAGTCCAAAAAATCAATTTTCTGATGAAAAACGATGACCCCGGACCAGTCGAACGTTGAAAAAATGGTCAATATTGATGAAATTTTAACATTTAATCTTTTGACTTTAAATGACGGTTGGATGTGAATTATTACTTTTTCAACTAAAATAAGTGTGTTTAAAGTCATTTCTGTGCCTGAAATTGGTCAAAATTTAAGATTTTGAGTAAGCAAAACTCTGTAAAAATGGCACTTTTGGTCACTGTGAGGGTTTAAAAAGTGGTTATTCAACATGAGGCCCGATCCAAATGACATTTTGAATCATTTTTGGTAGAGTCCAAAAAATCAATTTTCTGATGAAAAACGATGACCCCGGACCAGTCGAACGTTGAAAAAATTGTCAATATTGATGAAATTTTAACATTTAATCTTTTGACTTTAAATGACGGTTGGATGTGAATTATTACTTTTTCAACTAAAATAAGTGTGTTTAAAGTCATTTCTGTGCCTGAAATTGGTCAAAATTTAAGATTTTGAGTAAGCAAAACTCTGTAAAAATGGCACTTTTGGTCACTGTGAGGGTTTAAAAAGTGGTTATTCAACACGAGGCCCGATCCAAATGACATTTTGAATCATTTTTGGTGGAGTCCAAAAAATCAATTTTCTAATGAAAAACGATGACCCCGGACCAGTCGAACGTTGAAAAAATGGTCAATATTGATGAAATTTTAACATTTAATCTTTTGACTTTAAATGACGGTTGGATGTGAATTATTACTTTTTCAACTAAAATAAGTGTGTTTAAAGTCATTTCTGTGCCTGAAATTGGTCAAAATTTAAGATTTTGAGTAAGCAAAACTCTGTAAAAATGGCACTTTTGGTCACTGTGAGGGTTTAAAAAGTGGTTATTCAACATGAGGCCCGATCCAAATGACATTTTGAATCATTTTTGGTAGAGTCCAAAAAATCAATTTTCTGATGAAAAACGATGACCCCGGACCAGTCGAACGTTGAAAAAATTGTCAATATTGATGAAATTTTAACATTTAATCTTTTGACTTTAAATGACGGTTGGATGTGAATTATTACTTTTTCAACTAAAATAAGTGTGTTTAAAGTCATTTCTGTGCCTGAAATTGGTCAAAATTTAAGATTTTGAGTAAGCAAAACTCTGTAAAAATGGCACTTTTGGTCACTGTGAGGGTTTAAAAAGTGGTTATTCAACACGAGGCCCGATCCAAATGACATTTTGAATCATTTTTGGTGGAGTCCAAAAAATCAATTTTCTAATGAAAAACGATGACCCCGGACCAGTCGAACGTTGAAAAAATGGTCAATATTGATGAAATTTTAACATTTAATCTTTTGACTTTAAATGACGGTTGGATGTGAATTATTACTTTTTCAACTAAAATAAGTGTGTTTAAAGTCATTTCTGTGCCTGAAATTGGTCAAAATTGAAGATTTTGAGTAAGCAAAACTCTGTAAAAATGGCAATTTTGGTCACTGTGAGGGTTTAAAAAGTGGTTATTCAACATGAGGCCCGATCCAAATGACATTTTGAATCATTTTTGGTAGAGCCCAAAAAATCAATTTTCTGATGAAAAACGATGACCCCGGACCAGTCGAACGTTGAAAAAATGGTCAATATTGATGAAATTTTAACATTTAATCTTTTGACTTTAAATGACGGTTGGATGTGAATTATTACTTTTTCAACTAAAATAAGTGTGTTTAAAGTCATTTCTGTGCCTGAAATTGGTCAAAATTTAAGATTTTGAGTAAGCAAAACTCTGTAAAAATGGCAATTTTGGTCACTGTGAGGGTTTAAAAAGTGGTTATTCAACATGAGGCCCGATCCAAATGACATTTTGAATCATTTTTGGTAGAGTCCAAAAAATCAATTTTCTGATGAAAAACGATGACCCCGGACCAGTCGAACGTTGAAAAAATGGTCAATATTGATGAAATTTTAACATTTAATCTTTTGACTTTAAATGACGGTTGGATGTGAATTATTACTTTTTCAACTAAAATAAGTGTGTTTAAAGTCATTTCTGTGCCTGAAATTGGTCAAAATTGAAGATTTTGAGTAAGCAAAACTCTGTAAAAATGGCAATTTTGGTCACTGTGAGGGTTTAAAAAGTGGTTATTCAACATGAGGCCCGATCCAAATGACATTTTGAATCATTTTTGGTAGAGTCCAAAAAATCAATTTTCTGATGAAAAACGATGACCCCGGACCAGTCGAATGTTGAAAAAATGGTCAATATTGATGAAATTTTAACATTTAATCTTTTGACTTTAAATGACGGTTGGATGTGAATTATTACTTTTTCAACTAAAATAAGTGTGTTTAAAGTCATTTCTGTGCCTGAAATTGGTCAAAATTTAAGATTTTGAGTAAGCAAAACTCTGTAAAAATGGCAATTTTGGTCACTGTGAGGGTTTAAAAAGTGGTTATTCAACATGAGGCCCGATCCAAATGACATTTTGAATCATTTTTGGTAGAGCCCAAAAAATCAATTTTCTGATGAAAAACGATGACCCCGGACCAGTCGAACGTTGAAAAAATGGTCAATATTGATGAAATTTTAACATTTAATCTTTTGACTTTAAATGACGGTTGGATGTGAATTATTACTTTTTCAACTAAAATAAGTGTGTTTAAAGTCATTTCTGTGCCTGAAATTGGTCAAAATTTAAGATTTTGAGTAAGCAAAACTCTGTAAAAATGGCAATTTTGGTCACTGTGAGGGTTTAAAAAGTGGTTATTCAACATGAGGCCCGATCCAAATGACATTTTGAATCATTTTTGGTAGAGTCCAAAAAATCTATTTTCTGATGAAAAACGATGACCCCGGACCAGTCGAACGTTGAAAAAATGGTCAATATTGATGAAATTTTAACATTTAACCTTTTGTTTTTAAATGACGGTTGGATGTGAATTATTACTTTTTCAACTAAAATAAGTGTGTTTAAAGTCATTTCTGTGCCTGAAATTGGTCAAAATTGAAGATTTTGAGTAAGCAAAACTCTGTAAAAATGGCAATTTTGGTCACTGTGAGGGTTTAAAAAGTGGTTATTCAACATGAGGCCCGATCCAAATGACATTTTGAATCATTTTTGGTAGAGTCCAAAAAATCAATTTTCTGATGAAAAACGATGACCCCGGACCAGTCGAATGTTGAAAAAATGGTCAATATTGATGAAATTTTAACATTTAATCTTTTGACTTTAAATGACGGTTGGATGTGAATTATTACTTTTTCAACTAAAATAAGTGTGTTTAAAGTCATTTCTGTGCCTGAAATTGGTCAAAATTTAAGATTTTGAGTAAGCAAAACTCTGTAAAAATGGCAATTTTGGTCACTGTGAGGGTTTAAAAAGTGGTTATTCAACATGAGGCCCGATCCAAATGACATTTTGAATCATTTTTGGTAGAGCCCAAAAAATCAATTTTCTGATGAAAAACGATGACCCCGGACCAGTCGAACGTTGAAAAAATGGTCAATATTGATGACATTTTAACATTTAATCTTTTGACTTTAAATGACGGTTGGATGTGAATTATTACTTTTTCAACTAAAATAAGTGTGTTTAAAGTCATTTCTGTGCCTGAAATTGGTCAAAATTTAAGATTTTGAGTAAGCAAAACTCTGTAAAAATGGCAATTTTGGTCACTGTGAGGGTTTAAAAAGTGGTTATTCAACATGAGGCCCGATCCAAATGACATTTTGAATCATTTTTGGTAGAGTCCAAAAAATCAATTTTCTGATGAAAAACGATGACCCCGGACCAGTCGAATGTTGAAAAAATGGTCAATATTGATGAAATTTTAACATTTAATCTTTTGACTTTAAATGACGGTTGGATGTGAATTATTACTTTTTCAACTAAAATAAGTGTGTTTAAAGTCATTTCTGTGCCTGAAATTGGTCAAAATTTAAGATTTTGAGTAAGCAAAACTCTGTAAAAATGGCAATTTTGGTCACTGTGAGGGTTTAAAAAGTGGTTATTCAACATGAGGCCCGATCCAAATGACATTTTGAATCATTTTTGGTAGAGCCCAAAAAATCAATTTTCTGATGAAAAACGATGACCCCGGACCAGTCGAACGTTGAAAAAATGGTCAATATTGATGAAATTTTAAAATTTAATCTTTTGACTTTAAATGACGGTTGGATGTGAATTATTACTTTTTCAACTAAAATAAGTGTGTTTAAAGTCATTTCTGTGCCTGAAATTGGTCAAAATTTAAGATTTTGAGTAAGCAAAACTCTGTAAAAATGGCAATTTTGGTCACTGTGAGGGTTTAAAAAGTGGTTATTCAACATGAGGCCCGATCCAAATGACATTTTGAATCATTTTTGGTAGAGTCCAAAAAATCAATTTTCTGATGAAAAACGATGACCCCGGACCAGTCGAACGTTGAAAAAATGGTCAATATTGATGAAATTTTAACATTTAATCTTTTGACTTTAAATGACGGTTGGATGTGAATTATTACTTTTTCAACTAAAATAAGTGTGTTTAAAGTCATTTCTGTGCCTGAAATTGGTCAAAATTGAAGATTTTGAGTAAGCAAAACTCTGTAAAAATGGCAATTTTGGTCACTGTGAGGGTTTAAAAAGTGGTTATTCAACATGAGGCCCGATCCAAATGACATTTTGAATCATTTTTGGTAGAGTCCAAAAAATCAATTTTCTGATGAAAAACGATGACCCCGGACCAGTCGAATGTTGAAAAAATGGTCAATATTGATGAAATTTTAACATTTAATCTTTTGACTTTAAATGACGGTTGGATGTGAATTATTACTTTTTCAACTAAAATAAGTGTGTTTAAAGTCATTTCTGTGCCTGAAATTGGTCAAAATTTAAGATTTTGAGTAAGCAAAACTCTGTAAAAATGGCAATTTTGGTCACTGTGAGGGTTTAAAAAGTGGTTATTCAACATGAGGCCCGATCCAAATGACATTTTGAATCATTTTTGGTAGAGCCCAAAAAATCAATTTTCTGATGAAAAACGATGACCCCGGACCAGTCGAACGTTGAAAAAATGGTCAATATTGATGAAATTTTAAAATTTAATCTTTTGACTTTAAATGACGGTTGGATGTGAATTATTACTTTTTCAACTAAAATAAGTGTGTTTAAAGTCATTTCTGTGCCTGAAATTGGTCAAAATTTAAGATTTTGAGTAAGCAAAACTCTGTAAAAATGGCAATTTTGGTCACTGTGAGGGTTTAAAAAGTGGTTATTCAACATGAGGCCCGATCCAAATGACATTTTGAATCATTTTTGGTAGAGTCCAAAAAATCAATTTTCTGATGAAAAACGATGACCCCGGACCAGTCGAACGTTGAAAAAATGGTCAATATTGATGAAATTTTAACATTTAATCTTTTGACTTTAAATGACGGTTGGATGTGAATTATTACTTTTTCAACTAAAATAAGTGTGTTTAAAGTCATTTCTGTGCCTGAAATTGGTCAAAATTGAAGATTTTGAGTAAGCAAAACTCTGTAAAAATGGCAATTTTGGTCACTGTGAGGGTTTAAAAAGTGGTTATTCAACATGAGGCCCGATCCAAATGACATTTTGAATCATTTTTGGTAGAGTCCAAAAAATCAATTTTCTGATGAAAAACGATGACCCCGGACCAGTCGAATGTTGAAAAAATGGTCAATATTGATGAAATTTTAACATTTAATCTTTTGACTTTAAATGACGGTTGGATGTGAATTATTACTTTTTCAACTAAAATAAGTGTGTTTAAAGTCATTTCTGTGCCTGAAATTGGTCAAAATTTAAGATTTTGAGTAAGCAAAACTCTGTAAAAATGGCAATTTTGGTCACTGTGAGGGTTTAAAAAGTGGTTATTCAACATGAGGCCCGATCCAAATGACATTTTGAATCATTTTTGGTAGAGCCCAAAAAATCAATTTTCTGATGAAAAACGATGACCCCGGACCAGTCGAACGTTGAAAAAATGGTCAATATTGATGAAATTTTAACATTTAATCTTTTGACTTTAAATGACGGTTGGATGTGAATTATTACTTTTTCAACTAAAATAAGTGTGTTTAAAGTCATTTCTGTGCCTGAAATTGGTCAAAATTGAAGATTTTGAGTAAGCAAAACTCTGTAAAAATGGCAATTTTGGTCACTGTGAGGGTTTAAAAAGTGGTTATTCAACATGAGGCCCGATCCAAATGACATTTTGAATCATTTTTGGTAGAGTCCAAAAAATCAATTTTCTGATGAAAAACGATGACCCCGGACCAGTCGAACGTTGAAAAAATGGTCAATATTGATGAAATTTTAACATTTAATCTTTTGACTTTAAATGACGGTTGGATGTGAATTATTACTTTTTCAACTAAAATAAGTGTGTTTAAAGTCATTTCTGTGCCTGAAATTTGTCAAAATTTAAGATTTTGAGTAAGCAAAACTCTGTAAAAATGGCAATTTTGGTCACTGTGAGGGTTTAAAAAGTGGTTATTCAACATGAGGCCCGATCCAAATGACATTATGAATCATTTTTGGTAGAGTCCAAAAAATCAATTTTCTGATGAAAAACGATGACCCCGGACCAGTCGAACGTTGAAAAAATGGTCAATATTGATGAAATTTTAACATTTAATCTTTTGACTTTAAATGACGGTTGGATGTGAATTATTACTTTTTCAACTAAAATAAGTGTGTTTAAAGTAATTTCTGTGCCTGAAATTGGTCAAAATTTAAGATTTTGAGTAAGCAAAACTCTGTAAAAATGGCACTTTTGGTCACTGTGAGGGTTTAAAAAGTGGTTATTCAACATGAGGCCCGATCCAAATGACATTTTGAATCATTTTTGGTAGAGTCCAAAAAATCAATTTTCTGATGAAAAACGATGACCCCGGACCAGTCGAACGTTGAAAAAATTGTCAATATTGATGAAATTTTAACATTTAATCTTTTGACTTTAAATGACGGTTGGATGTGAATTATTACTTTTTCAACTAAAATAAGTGTGTTTAAAGTCATTTCTGTGCCTGAAATTGGTCAAAATTTAAGATTTTGAGTAAGCAAAACTCTGTAAAAATGGCACTTTTGGTCACTGTGAGGGTTTAAAAAGTGGTTATTCAACACGAGGCCCGATCCAAATGACATTTTGAATCATTTTTGGTGGAGTCCAAAAAATCAATTTTCTAATGAAAAACGATGACCCCGGACCAGTCGAACGTTGAAAAAATGGTCAATATTGATGAAATTTTAACATTTAATCTTTTGACTTTAAATGACGGTTGGATGTGAATTATTACTTTGTCAACTAAAATAAGTGTGTTTAAAGTCATTTCTGTGCCTGAAATTGGTCAAAATTGAAGATTTTGAGTAAGCAAAACTCTGTAAAAATTGCAATTTTGGTCACTGTGAGGGTTTAAAAAGTGGTTATTCAACATGAGGCCCGATCCAAATGACATTTTGAATCATTTTTGGTAGAGTCCAAAAAATCAATTTTCTGATGAAAAACGATGACCCCGGACCAGTCGAACGTTGAAAAAATGGTCAATATTGATGAAATTTTAACATTTAATCTTTTGACTTTAAATGACGGCTGGATGTGAATTATTACTTTTTCAACTAAAATAAGTGTGTTTAAAGTCATTTCTGTGCCTGAAATTGGTCAAAATTTAAGATTTTGAGTAAGCAAAACTCTGTAAAAATGGCAATTTTGGTCACTGTGAGGGTTTAAAAAGTGGTTATTCAACATGAGGCCCGATCCAAATGACATTATGAATCATTTTTGGTAGAGTCCAAAAAATCAATTTTCTGATGAAAAACGATGACCCCGGACCAGTCGAACGTTGAAAAAATGGTCAATATTGATGAAATTTTAACATTTAATCTTATGACTTTAAATGACAGTTGGATGTGAATTATTACTTTTTCAACTAAAATAAGTGTGTTTAAAGTCATTTCTGTGCCTGAAATTGGTCAAAATTTAAGATTTTGAGTAAGCAAAACTCTGTAAAAATGGCAATTTTGGTCACTGTGAGGGTTTAAAAAGTGGTTATTCAACATGAGGCCCGATCCAAATGACATTTTGAATCATTTTTGGTAGAGTCCAAAAAATCTATTTTCTGATGAAAAACGATGACCCCGGACCAGTCGAACGTTGAAAAAATGGTCAATATTGATGAAATTTTAACATTTAACCTTTTGTTTTTAAATGACGGTTGGATGTGAATTATTACTTTTTCAACTAAAATAAGTGTGTTTAAAGTCATTTCTGTGCCTGAAATTGGTCAAAATTGAAGATTTTGAGTAAGCAAAACTCTGTAAAAATGGCAATTTTGGTCACTGTGAGGGTTTAAAAAGTGGTTATTCAACATGAGGCCCGATCCAAATGACATTTTGAATCATTTTTGGTAGAGTCCAAAAAATCAATTTTCTGATGAAAAACGATGACCCCGGACCAGTCGAATGTTGAAAAAATGGTCAATATTGATGAAATTTTAACATTTAATCTTTTGACTTTAAATGACGGTTGGATGTGAATTATTACTTTTTCAACTAAAATAAGTGTGTTTAAAGTCATTTCTGTGCCTGAAATTGGTCAAAATTTAAGATTTTGAGTAAGCAAAACTCTGTAAAAATGGCAATTTTGGTCACTGTGAGGGTTTAAAAAGTGGTTATTCAACATGAGGCCCGATCCAAATGACATTTTGAATCATTTTTGGTAGAGCCCAAAAAATCAATTTTCTGATGAAAAACGATGACCCCGGACCAGTTGAACGTTGAAAAAATGGTCAATATTGATGAAATTTTAACATTTAATCTTTTGACTTTAAATGACGGTTGGATGTGAATTATTACTTTTTCAACTAAAATAAGTGTGTTTAAAGTCATTTCTGTGCCTGAAATTGGTCAAAATTTAAGATTTTGAGTAAGCAAAACTCTGTAAAAATGGCAATTTTGGTCACTGTGAGGGTTTAAAAAGTGGTTATTCAACATGAGGCCCGATCCAAATGACATTTTGAATCATTTTTGGTAGAGTCCAAAAAATCAATTTTCTGATGAAAAACGATGACCCCGGACCAGTCGAACGTTGAAAAAATGGTCAATATTGATGAAATTTTAACATTTAATCTTTTGACTTTAAATGACGGTTGGATGTGAATTATTACTTTTTCAACTAAAATAAGTGTGTTTAAAGTCATTTCTGTGCCTGAAATTGGTCAAAATTGAAGATTTTGAGTAAGCAAAACTCTGTAAAAATGGCAATTTTGGTCACTGTGAGGGTTTAAAAAGTGGTTATTCAACATGAGGCCCGATCCAAATGACATTTTGAATCATTTTTGGTAGAGTCCAAAAAATCAATTTTCTGATGAAAAACGATGACCCCGGACCAGTCGAATGTTGAAAAAATGGTCAATATTGATGAAATTTTAACATTTAATCTTTTGACTTTAAATGACGGTTGGATGTGAATTATTACTTTTTCAACTAAAATAAGTGTGTTTAAAGTCATTTCTGTGCCTGAAATTGGTCAAAATTTAAGATTTTGAGTAAGCAAAACTCTGTAAAAATGGCAATTTTGGTCACTGTGAGGGTTTAAAAAGTGGTTATTCAACATGAGGCCCGATCCAAATGACATTTTGAATCATTTTTGGTAGAGCCCAAAAAATCAATTTTCTGATGAAAAACGATGACCCCGGACCAGTCGAATGTTGAAAAAATGGTCAATATTGATGAAATTTTAACATTTAATCTTTTGACTTTAAATGACGGTTGGATGTGAATTATTACTTTTTCAACTAAAATAAGTGTGTTTAAAGTCATTTCTGTGCCTGAAATTGGTCAAAATTTAAGATTTTGAGTAAGCAAAACTCTGTAAAAATGGCAATTTTGGTCACTGTGAGGGTTTAAAAAGTGGTTATTCAACATGAGGCCCGATCCAAATGACATTTTGAATCATTTTTGGTAGAGTCCAAAAAATCTATTTTCTGATGAAAAACGATGACCCCGGACCAGTCGAACGTTGAAAAAATGGTCAATATTGATGAAATTTTAACATTTAACCTTTTGTTTTTAAATGACGGTTGGATGTGAATTATTACTTTTTCAACTAAAATAAGTGTGTTTAAAGTCATTTCTGTGCCTGAAATTGGTCAAAATTTAAGATTTTGAGTAAGCAAAACTCTGTAAAAATGGCAATTTTGGTCACTGTGAGGGTTTAAAAAGTGGTTATTCAACATGAGGCCCGATCCAAATGACATTTTGAATCATTTTTGGTAGAGCCCAAAAAATCAATTTTCTGATGAAAAACGATGAACCCGGACCAGTCGAACGTTGAAAAAATGGTCAATATTGATGAAATTTTAACATTTAATCTTTTGACTTTAAATGACGGTTGGATGTGAATTATTACTTTTTCAACTAAAATAAGTGTGTTTAAAGTCATTTCTGTGCCTGAAATTGGTCAAAATTTAAGATTTTGAGTAAGCAAAACTCTGTAAAAATGGCAATTTTGGTCACTGTGAGGGTTTAAAAAGTGGTTATTCAACATGAGGCCCGATCCAAATGACATTTTGAATCATTTTTGGTAGAGTCCAAAAAATCAATTTTCTGATGAAAAACGATGACCCCGGACCAGTCGAATGTTGAAAAAATGGTCAATATTGATGAAATTTTAACATTTAATCTTTTGACTTTAAATGACGGTTGGATGTGAATTATTACTTTTTCAACTAAAATAAGTGTGTTTAAAGTCATTTCTGTGCCTGAAATTGGTCAAAATTTAAGATTTTGAGTAAGCAAAACTCTGTAAAAATGGCAATTTTGGTCACTGTGAGGGTTTAAAAAGTGGTTATTCAACATGAGGCCCGATCCAAATGACATTTTGAATCATTTTTGGTAGAGCCCAAAAAATCAATTTTCTGATGAAAAACGATGACCCCGGACCAGTCGAACGTTGAAAAAATGGTCAATATTGATGAAATTTTAACATTTAATCTTTTGACTTTAAATGACGGTTGGATGTGAATTATTACTTTTTCAACTAAAATAAGTGTGTTTAAAGTCATTTCTGTGCCTGAAATTGGTCAAAATTTAAGATTTTGAGTAAGCAAAACTCTGTAAAAATGGCAATTTTGGTCACTGTGAGGGTTTAAAAAGTGGTTATTCAACATGAGGCCCGATCCAAATGACATTTTGAATCATTTTTGGTAGAGTCCAAAAAATCAATTTTCTGATGAAAAACGATGACCCCGGACCAGTCGAACGTTGAAAAAATGGTCAATATTGATGAAATTTTAACATTTAATCTTTTGACTTTAAATGACGGTTGGATGTGAATTATTACTTTTTCAACTAAAATAAGTGTGTTTAAAGTCATTTCTGTGCCTGAAATTGGTCAAAATTGAAGATTTTGAGTAAGCAAAACTCTGTAAAAATGGCAATTTTGGTCACTGTGAGGGTTTAAAAAGTGGTTATTCAACATGAGGCCCGATCCAAATGACATTTTGAATCATTTTTGGTAGAGTCCAAAAAATCAATTTTCTGATGAAAAACGATGACCCCGGACCAGTCGAATGTTGAAAAAATGGTCAATATTGATGAAATTTTAACATTTAATCTTTTGACTTTAAATGACGGTTGGATGTGAATTATTACTTTTTCAACTAAAATAAGTGTGTTTAAAGTCATTTCTGTGCCTGAAATTGGTCAAAATTTAAGATTTTGAGTAAGCAAAACTCTGTAAAAATGGCAATTTTGGTCACTGTGAGGGTTTAAAAAGTGGTTATTCAACATGAGGCCCGATCCAAATGACATTTTGAATCATTTTTGGTAGAGCCCAAAAAATCAATTTTCTGATGAAAAACGATGACCCCGGACCAGTCGAACGTTGAAAAAATGGTCAATATTGATGAAATTTTAACATTTAATCTTTTGACTTTAAATGACGGTTGGATGTGAATTATTACTTTTTCAACTAAAATAAGTGTGTTTAAAGTCATTTCTGTGCCTGAAATTGGTCAAAATTTAAGATTTTGAGTAAGCAAAACTCTGTAAAAATGGCAATTTTGGTCACTGTGAGGGTTTAAAAAGTGGTTATTCAACATGAGGCCCGATCCAAATGACATTTTGAATCATTTTTGGTAGAGTCCAAAAAATCTATTTTCTGATGAAAAACGATGACCCCGGACCAGTCGAACGTTGAAAAAATGGTCAATATTGATGAAATTTTAACATTTAACCTTTTGTTTTTAAATGACGGTTGGATGTGAATTATTACTTTTTCAACTAAAATAAGTGTGTTTAAAGTCATTTCTGTGCCTGAAATTGGTCAAAATTGAAGATTTTGAGTAAGCAAAACTCTGTAAAAATGGCAATTTTGGTCACTGTGAGGGTTTAAAAAGTGGTTATTCAACATGAGGCCCGATCCAAATGACATTTTGAATCATTTTTGGTAGAGTCCAAAAAATCAATTTTCTGATGAAAAACGATGACCCCGGACCAGTCGAATGTTGAAAAAATGGTCAATATTGATGAAATTTTAACATTTAATCTTTTGACTTTAAATGACGGTTGGATGTGAATTATTACTTTTTCAACTAAAATAAGTGTGTTTAAAGTCATTTCTGTGCCTGAAATTGGTCAAAATTTAAGATTTTGAGTAAGCAAAACTCTGTAAAAATGGCAATTTTGGTCACTGTGAGGGTTTAAAAAGTGGTTATTCAACATGAGGCCCGATCCAAATGACATTTTGAATCATTTTTGGTAGAGCCCAAAAAATCAATTTTCTGATGAAAAACGATGACCCCGGACCAGTCGAACGTTGAAAAAATGGTCAATATTGATGAAATTTTAACATTTAATCTTTTGACTTTAAATGACGGTTGGATGTGAATTATTACTTTTTCAACTAAAATAAGTGTGTTTAAAGTCATTTCTGTGCCTGAAATTGGTCAAAATTTAAGATTTTGAGTAAGCAAAACTCTGTAAAAATGGCAATTTTGGTCACTGTGAGGGTTTAAAAAGTGGTTATTCAACATGAGGCCCGATCCAAATGACATTTTGAATCATTTTTGGTAGAGTCCAAAAAATCAATTTTCTGATGAAAAACGATGACCCCGGACCAGTCGAACGTTGAAAAAATGGTCAATATTGATGAAATTTTAACATTTAATCTTTTGACTTTAAATGACGGTTGGATGTGAATTATTACTTTTTCAACTAAAATAAGTGTGTTTAAAGTCATTTCTGTGCCTGAAATTGGTCAAAATTGAAGATTTTGAGTAAGCAAAACTCTGTAAAAATGGCAATTTTGGTCACTGTGAGGGTTTAAAAAGTGGTTATTCAACATGAGGCCCGATCCAAATGACATTTTGAATCATTTTTGGTAGAGTCCAAAAAATCAATTTTCTGATGAAAAACGATGACCCCGGACCAGTCGAATGTTGAAAAAATGGTCAATATTGATGAAATTTTAACATTTAATCTTTTGACTTTAAATGACGGTTGGATGTGAATTATTACTTTTTCAACTAAAATAAGTGTGTTTAAAGTCATTTCTGTGCCTGAAATTGGTCAAAATTTAAGATTTTGAGTAAGCAAAACTCTGTAAAAATGGCAATTTTGGTCACTGTGAGGGTTTAAAAAGTGGTTATTCAACATGAGGCCCGATCCAAATGACATTTTGAATCATTTTTGGTAGAGCCCAAAAAATCAATTTTCTGATGAAAAACGATGACCCCGGACCAGTCGAACGTTGAAAAAATGGTCAATATTGATGAAATTTTAACATTTAATCTTTTGACTTTAAATGACGGTTGGATGTGAATTATTACTTTTTCAACTAAAATAAGTGTGTTTAAAGTCATTTCTGTGCCTGAAATTGGTCAAAATTTAAGATTTTGAGTAAGCAAAACTCTGTAAAAATGGCAATTTTGGTCACTGTGAGGGTTTAAAAAGTGGTTATTCAACATGAGGCCCGATCCAAATGACATTTTGAATCATTTTTGGTAGAGTCCAAAAAATCAATTTTCTGATGAAAAACGATGACCCCGGACCAGTCGAACGTTGAAAAAATGGTCAATATTGATGAAATTTTAACATTTAATCTTTTGACTTTAAATGACGGTTGGATGTGAATTATTACTTTTTCAACTAAAATAAGTGTGTTTAAAGTCATTTCTGTGCCTGAAATTTGTCAAAATTTAAGATTTTGAGTAAGCAAAACTCTGTAAAAATGGCAATTTTGGTCACTGTGAGGGTTTAAAAAGTGGTTATTCAACATGAGGCCCGATCCAAATGACATTATGAATCATTTTTGGTAGAGTCCAAAAAATCAATTTTCTGATGAAAAACGATGACCCCGGACCAGTCGAACGTTGAAAAAATGGTCAATATTGATGAAATTTTAACATTTAATCTTTTGACTTTAAATGACGGTTGGATGTGAATTATTACTTTTTCAACTAAAATAAGTGTGTTTAAAGTCATTTCTGTGCCTGAAATTGGTCAAAATTTAAGATTTTGAGTAAGCAAAACTCTGTAAAAATGGCACTTTTGGTCACTGTGAGGGTTTAAAAAGTGGTTATTCAACATGAGGCCCGATCCAAATGACATTTTGAATCATTTTTGGTAGAGTCCAAAAAATCAATTTTCTGATGAAAAACGATGACCCCGGACCAGTCGAACGTTGAAAAAATTGTCAATATTGATGAAATTTTAACATTTAATCTTTTGACTTTAAATGACGGTTGGATGTGAATTATTACTTTTTCAACTAAAATAAGTGTGTTTAAAGTCATTTCTGTGCCTGAAATTGGTCAAAATTTAAGATTTTGAGTAAGCAAAACTCTGTAAAAATGGCACTTTTGGTCACTGTGAGGGTTTAAAAAGTGGTTATTCAACACAAGGCCCGATCCAAATGACATTTTGAATCATTTTTGGTGGAGTCCAAAAAATCAATTTTCTAATGAAAAACGATGACCCCGGACCAGTCGAACGTTGAAAAAATGGTCAATATTGATGAAATTTTAACATTTAATCTTTTGACTTTAAATGACGGTTGGATGTGAATTATTACTTTGTCAACTAAAATAAGTGTGTTTAAAGTCATTTCTGTGCCTGAAATTGGTCAAAATTGAAGATTTTGAGTAAGCAAAACTCTGTAAAAATTGCAATTTTGGTCACTGTGAGGGTTTAAAAAGTGGTTATTCAACATGAGGCCCGATCCAAATGACATTTTGAATCATTTTTGGTAGAGTCCAAAAAATCAATTTTCTGATGAAAAACAATGACCCCGGACCAGTCGAACGTTGAAAAAATGGTCAATATTGATGAAATTTTAACATTTAATCTTTTGACTTTAAATGACGGCTGGATGTGAATTATTACTTTTTCAACTAAAATAAGTGTGTTTAAAGTCATTTCTGTGCCTGAAATTGGTCAAAATTTAAGATTTTGAGTAAGCAAAACTCTGTAAAAATGGCAATTTTGGTCACTGTGAGGGTTTAAAAAGTGGTTATTCAACATGAGGCCCGATCCAAATGACATTATGAATCATTTTTGGTAGAGTCCAAAAAATCAATTTTCTGATGAAAAACGATGACCCCGGACCAGTCGAACGTTGAAAAAATGGTCAATATTGATGAAATTTTAACATTTAATCTTATGACTTTAAATGACGGTTGGATGTGAATTATTACTTTTTCAACTAAAATAAGTGTGTTTAAAGTCATTTCTGTGCCTGAAATTGGTCAAAATTTAAGATTTTGAGTAAGCAAAACTCTGTAAAAATGGCAATTTTGGTCACTGTGAGGGTTTAAAAAGTGGTTATTCAACATGAGGCCCGATCCAAATGACATTTTGAATCATTTTTGGTAGAGTCCAAAAAATCTATTTTCTGATGAAAAACGATGACCCCGGACCAGTCGAACGTTGAAAAAATGGTCAATATTGATGAAATTTTAACATTTAACCTTTTGTTTTTAAATGACGGTTGGATGTGAATTATTACTTTTTCAACTAAAATAAGTGTGTTTAAAGTCATTTCTGTGCCTGAAATTGGTCAAAATTGAAGATTTTGAGTAAGCAAAACTCTGTAAAAATGGCAATTTTGGTCACTGTGAGGGTTTAAAAAGTGGTTATTCAACATGAGGCCCGATCCAAATGACATTTTGAATCATTTTTGGTAGAGTCCAAAAAATCAATTTTCTGATGAAAAACGATGACCCCGGACCAGTCGAATGTTGAAAAAATGGTCAATATTGATGAAATTTTAACATTTAATCTTTTGACTTTAAATGACGGTTGGATGTGAATTATTACTTTTTCAACTAAAATAAGTGTGTTTAAAGTCATTTCTGTGCCTGAAATTGGTCAAAATTTAAGATTTTGAGTAAGCAAAACTCTGTAAAAATGGCAATTTTGGTCACTGTGAGGGTTTAAAAAGTGGTTATTCAACATGAGGCCCGATCCAAATGACATTTTGAATCATTTTTGGTAGAGCCCAAAAAATCAATTTTCTGATGAAAAACGATGACCCCGGACCAGTCGAACGTTGAAAAAATGGTCAATATTGATGAAATTTGAACATTTAATCTTTTGACTTTAAATGACGGTTGGATGTGAATTATTACTTTTTCAACTAAAATAAGTGTGTTTAAAGTCATTTCTGTGCCTGAAATTGGTCAAAATTTAAGATTTTGAGTAAGCAAAACTCTGAAAAAATGGCAATTTTGGTCACTGTGAGGGTTTAAAAAGTGGTTATTCAACATGAGGCCCGATCCAAATGACATTTTGAATCATTTTTGGTAGAGTCCAAAAAATCAATTTTCTGATGAAAAACGATGACCCCGGACCAGTCGAACGTTGAAAAAATGGTCAATATTGATGAAATTTTAACATTTAATCTTTTGACTTTAAATGACGGTTGGATGTGAATTATTACTTTTTCAACTAAAATAAGTGTGTTTAAAGTCATTTCTGTGCCTGAAATTGGTCAAAATTTAAGATTTTGAGTAAGCAAAACTCTGTAAAAATGGCAATTTTGGTCACTGTGAGGGTTTAAAAAGTGGTTATTCAACATGAGGCCCGATCCAAATGACATTTTGAATCATTTTTGGTAGAGTCCAAAAAATCAATTTTCTGATGAAAAACGATGACCCCGGACCAGTCGAACGTTGAAAAAATGGTCAATATTGATGAAATTTTAACATTTAATCTTTTGACTTTAAATGACGGTTGGATGTGAATTATTACTTTTTCAACTAAAATAAGTGTGTTTAAAGTCATTTCTGTGCCTGAAATTTGTCAAAATTTAAGATTTTGAGTAAGCAAAACTCTGTAAAAATGGCAATTTTGGTCACTGTGAGGGTTTAAAAAGTGGTTATTCAACATGAGGCCCGATCCAAATGACATTATGAATCATTTTTGGTAGAGTCCAAAAAATCAATTTTCTGATGAAAAACGATGACCAGTCGAACGTTGAAAAAATGGTCAATATTGATGAAATTTTAACATTTAATCTTTTGACTTTAAATGACGGTTGGATGTGAATTATTACTTTTTCAACTAAAATAAGTGTGTTTAAAGTCATTTCTGTGCCTGAAATTGGTCAAAATTTAAGATTTTGAGTAAGCAAAACTCTGTAAAAATGGCACTTTTGGTCACTGTGAGGGTTTAAAAAGTGGTTATTCAACATGAGGCCCGATCCAAATGACATTTTGAATCATTTTTGGTAGAGTCCAAAAAATCAATTTTCTGATGAAAAACGATGACCCCGGACCAGTCGAACGTTGAAAAAATTGTCAATATTGATGAAATTTTAACATTTAATCTTTTGACTTTAAATGACGGTTGGATGTGAATTATTACTTTTTCAACTAAAATAAGTGTGTTTAAAGTCATTTCTGTGCCTGAAATTGGTCAAAATTTAAGATTTTGAGTAAGCAAAACTCTGTAAAAATGGCACTTTTGGTCACTGTGAGGGTTTAAAAAGTGGTTATTCAACACGAGGCCCGATCCAAATGACATTTTGAATCATTTTTGGTGGAGTCCAAAAAATCAATTTTCTAATGAAAAACGACCCCGGACCAGTCGAACGTTGAAAAAATGGTCAATATTGATGAAATTTTAACATTTAATCTTTTGACTTTAAATGACGGTTGGATGTGAATTATTACTTTGTCAACTAAAATAAGTGTGTTTAAAGTCATTTCTGTGCCTGAAATTGGTCAAAATTGAAGATTTTGAGTAAGCAAAACTCTGTAAAAATTGCAATTTTGGTCACTGTGAGGGTTTAAAAAGTGGTTATTCAACATGAGGCCCGATCCAAATGACATTTTGAATCATTTTTGGTAGAGTCCAAAAAATCAATTTTCTGATGAAAAACGATGACCCCGGACCAGTCGAACGTTGAAAAAATGGTCAATATTGATGAAATTTTAACATTTAATCTTTTGACTTTAAATGACGGCTGGATGTGAATTATTACTTTTTCAACTAAAATAAGTGTGTTTAAAGTCATTTCTGTGCCTGAAATTGGTCAAAATTTAAGATTTTGAGTAAGCAAAACTCTGTAAAAATGGCAATTTTGGTCACTGTGAGGGTTTAAAAAGTGGTTATTCAACATGAGGCCCGATCCAAATGACATTATGAATCATTTTTGGTAGAGTCCAAAAAATCAATTTTCTGATGAAAAACGATGACCCCGGACCAGTCGAACGTTGAAAAAATGGTCAATATTGATGAAATTTTAACATTTAATCTTATGACTTTAAATGACGGTTGGATGTGAATTATTACTTTTTCAACTAAAATAAGTGTGTTTAAAGTCATTTCTGTGCCTGAAATTGGTCAAAATTTAAGATTTTGAGTAAGCAAAACTCTGTAAAAATGGCAATTTTGGTCACTGTGAGGGTTTAAAAAGTGGTTATTCAACATGAGGCCCGATCCAAATGACATTTTGAATCATTTTTGGTAGAGTCCAAAAAATCTATTTTCTGATGAAAAACGATGACCCCGGACCAGTCGAACGTTGAAAAAATGGTCAATATTGATGAAATTTTAACATTTAACCTTTTGTTTTTAAATGACGGTTGGATGTGAATTATTACTTTTTCAACTAAAATAAGTGTGTTTAAAGTCATTTCTGTGCCTGAAATTGGTCAAAATTGAAGATTTTGAGTAAGCAAAACTCTGTAAAAATGGCAATTTTGGTCACTGTGAGGGTTTAAAAAGTGGTTATTCAACATGAGGCCCGATCCAAATGACATTTTGAATCATTTTTGGTAGAGTCCAAAAAATCAATTTTCTGATGAAAAACGATGACCCCGGACCAGTCGAATGTTGAAAAAATGGTCAATATTGATGAAATTTTAACATTTAATCTTTTGACTTTAAATGACGGTTGGATGTGAATTATTACTTTTTCAACTAAAATAAGTGTGTTTAAAGTCATTTCTGTGCCTGAAATTGGTCAAAATTTAAGATTTTGAGTAAGCAAAACTCTGTAAAAATGGCAATTTTGGTCACTGTGAGGGTTTAAAAAGTGGTTATTCAACATGAGGCCCGATCCAAATGACATTTTGAATCATTTTTGGTAGAGCCCAAAAAATCAATTTTCTGATGAAAAACGATGACCCCGGACCAGTCGAACGTTGAAAAAATGGTCAATATTGATGAAATTTTAACATTTAATCTTTTGACTTTAAATGACGGTTGGATGTGAATTATTACTTTTTCAACTAAAATAAGTGTGTTTAAAGTCATTTCTGTGCCTGAAATTGGTCAAAATTTAAGATTTTGAGTAAGCAAAACTCTGTAAAAATGGCAATTTTGGTCACTGTGAGGGTTTAAAAAGTGGTTATTCAACATGAGGCCCGATCCAAATGACATTTTGAATCATTTTTGGTAGAGTCCAAAAAATCAATTTTCTGATGAAAAACGATGACCCCGGACCAGTCGAACGTTGAAAAAATGGTCAATATTGATGAAATTTTAACATTTAATCTTTTGACTTTAAATGACGGTTGGATGTGAATTATTACTTTTTCAACTAAAATAAGTGTGTTTAAAGTCATTTCTGTGCCTGAAATTGGTCAAAATTGAAGATTTTGAGTAAGCAAAACTCTGTAAAAATGGCAATTTTGGTCACTGTGAGGGTTTAAAAAGTGGTTATTCAACATGAGGCCCGATCCAAATGACATTTTGAATCATTTTTGGTAGAGTCCAAAAAATCAATTTTCTGATGAAAAACGATGACCCCGGACCAGTCGAATGTTGAAAAAATGGTCAATATTGATGAAATTTTAACATTTAATCTTTTGACTTTAAATGACGGTTGGATGTGAATTATTACTTTTTCAACTAAAATAAGTGTGTTTAAAGTCATTTCTGTGCCTGAAATTGGTCAAAATTTAAGATTTTGAGTAAGCAAAACTCTGTAAAAATGGCAATTTTGGTCACTGTGAGGGTTTAAAAAGTGGTTATTCAACATGAGGCCCGATCCAAATGACATTTTGAATCATTTTTGATAGAGCCCAAAAAATCAATTTTCTGATGAAAAACGATGACCCCGGACCAGTCGAACGTTGAAAAAATGGTCAATATTGATGAAATTTTAACATTTAATCTTTTGACTTTAAATGACGGTTGGATGTGAATTATTACTTTTTCAACTAAAATAAGTGTGTTTAAAGTCATTTCTGTGCCTGAAATTGGTCAAAATTTAAGATTTTGAGTAAGCAAAACTCTGTAAAAATGGCAATTTTGGTCACTGTGAGGGTTTAAAAAGTGGTTATTCAACATGAGGCCCGATCCAAATGACATTTTGAATCATTTTTGGTAGAGTCCAAAAAATCAATTTTCTGATGAAAAACGATGACCCCGGACCAGTCGAACGTTGAAAAAATGGTCAATATTGATGAAATTTTAACATTTAATCTTTTGACTTTAAATGACGGTTGGATGTGAATTATTACTTTTTCAACTAAAATAAGTGTGTTTAAAGTCATTTCTGTGCCTGAAATTTGTCAAAATTTAAGATTTTGAGTAAGCAAAACTCTGTAAAAATGGCAATTTTGGTCACTGTGAGGGTTTAAAAAGTGGTTATTCAACATGAGGCCCGATCCAAATGACATTATGAATCATTTTTGGTAGAGTCCAAAAAATCAATTTTCTGATGAAAAACGATGACCCCGGACCAGTCGAACGTTGAAAAATTGGTCAATATTGATGAAATTTTAACATTTAATCTTTTGACTTTAAATGACGGTTGGATGTGAATTATTACTTTTTCAACTAAAATAAGTGTGTTTAAAGTCATTTCTGTGCCTGAAATTGGTCAAAATTTAAGATTTTGAGTAAGCAAAACTCTGTAAAAATGGCACTTTTGGTCACTGTGAGGGTTTAAAAAGTGGTTATTCAACATGAGGCCCGATCCAAATGACATTTTGAATCATTTTTGGTAGAGTCCAAAAAATCAATTTTCTGATGAAAAACGATGACCCCGGACCAGTCGAACGTTGAAAAAATTGTCAATATTGATGAAATTTTAACATTTAATCTTTTGACTTTAAATGACGGTTGGATGTGAATTATTACTTTTTCAACTAAAATAAGTGTGTTTAAAGTCATTTCTGTGCCTGAAATTGGTCAAAATTTAAGATTTTGAGTAAGCAAAACTCTGTAAAAATGGCACTTTTGGTCACTGTGAGGGTTTAAAAAGTGGTTATTCAACACGAGGCCCGATCCAAATGACATTTTGAATCATTTTTGGTGGAGTCCAAAAAATCAATTTTCTAATGAAAAACGATGACCCCGGACCAGTCGAACGTTGAAAAAATGGTCAATATTGATGAAATTTTAACATTTAATCTTTTGACTTTAAATGACGGTTGGATGTGAATTATTACTTTGTCAACTAAAATAAGTGTGTTTAAAGTCATTTCTGTGCCTGAAATTGGTCAAAATTGAAGATTTTGAGTAAGCAAAACTCTGTAAAAATTGCAATTTTGGTCACTGTGAGGGTTTAAAAAGTGGTTATTCAACATGAGGCCCGATCCAAATGACATTTTGAATCATTTTTGGTAGAGTCCAAAAAATCAATTTTCTGATGAAAAACGATGACCCCGGACCAGTCGAACGTTGAAAAAATGGTCAATATTGATGAAATTTTAACATTTAATCTTTTGACTTTAAATGACGGCTGGATGTGAATTATTACTTTTTCAACTAAAATAAGTGTGTTTAAAGTCATTTCTGTGCCTGAAATTGGTCAAAATTGAAGATTTTGAGTAAGCAAAACTCTGTAAAAATGGCAATTTTGGTCACTGTGAGGGTTTAAAAAGTGGTTATTCAACATGAGGCCCGATCCAAATGACATTTTGAATCATTTTTGGTAGAGTCCAAAAAATCAATTTTCTGATGAAAAACGATGACCCCGGACCAGTCGAATGTTGAAAAAATGGTCAATATTGATGAAATTTTAACATTTAATCTTTTGACTTTAAATGACGGTTGGATGTGAATTATTACTTTTTCAACTAAAATAAGTGTGTTTAAAGTCATTTCTGTGCCTGAAATTGGTCAAAATTTAAGATTTTGAGTAAGCAAAACTCTGAAAAAATGGCAATTTTGGTCACTGTGAGGGTTTAAAAAGTGGTTATTCAACATGAGGCCCGATCCAAATGACATTTTGAATCATTTTTGGTAGAGTCCAAAAAATCAATTTTCTGATGAAAAACGATGACCCCGGACCAGTCGAACGTTGAAAAAATGGTCAATATTGATGAAATTTTAACATTTAATCTTTTGACTTTAAATGACGGTTGGATGTGAATTATTACTTTTTCAACTAAAATAAGTGTGTTTAAAGTCATTTCTGTGCCTGAAATTGGTCAAAATTTAAGATTTTGAGTAAGCAAAACTCTGTAAAAATGGCAATTTTGGTCACTGTGAGGGTTTAAAAAGTGGTTATTCAACATGAGGCCCGATCCAAATGACATTTTGAATCATTTTTGGTAGAGTCCAAAAAATCAATTTTCTGATGAAAAACGATGACCCCGGACCAGTCGAACGTTGAAAAAATGGTCAATATTGATGAAATTTTAACATTTAATCTTTTGACTTTAAATGACGGTTGGATGTGAATTATTACTTTTTCAACTAAAATAAGTGTGTTTAAAGTCATTTCTGTGCCTGAAATTTGTCAAAATTTAAGATTTTGAGTAAGCAAAACTCTGTAAAAATGGCAATTTTGGTCACTGTGAGGGTTTAAAAAGTGGTTATTCAACATGAGGCCCGATCCAAATGACATTATGAATCATTTTTGGTAGAGTCCAAAAAATCAATTTTCTGATGAAAAACGATGACCAGTCGAACGTTGAAAAAATGGTCAATATTGATGAAATTTTAACATTTAATCTTTTGACTTTAAATGACGGTTGGATGTGAATTATTACTTTTTCAACTAAAATAAGTGTGTTTAAAGTCATTTCTGTGCCTGAAATTGGTCAAAATTTAAGATTTTGAGTAAGCAAAACTCTGTAAAAATGGCACTTTTGGTCACTGTGAGGGTTTAAAAAGTGGTTATTCAACATGAGGCCCGATCCAAATGACATTTTGAATCATTTTTGGTAGAGTCCAAAAAATCAATTTTCTGATGAAAAACGATGACCCCGGACCAGTCGAACGTTGAAAAAATTGTCAATATTGATGAAATTTTAACATTTAATCTTTTGACTTTAAATGACGGTTGGATGTGAATTATTACTTTTTCAACTAAAATAAGTGTGTTTAAAGTCATTTCTGTGCCTGAAATTGGTCAAAATTTAAGATTTTGAGTAAGCAAAACTCTGTAAAAATGGCACTTTTGGTCACTGTGAGGGTTTAAAAAGTGGTTATTCAACACGAGGCCCGATCCAAATGACATTTTGAATCATTTTTGGTGGAGTCCAAAAAATCAATTTTCTAATGAAAAACGATGACCCCGGACCAGTCGAACGTTGAAAAAATGGTCAATATTGATGAAATTTTAACATTTAATCTTTTGACTTTAAATGACGGTTGGATGTGAATTATTACTTTGTCAACTAAAATAAGTGTGTTTAAAGTCATTTCTGTGCCTGAAATTGGTCAAAATTGAAGATTTTGAGTAAGCAAAACTCTGTAAAAATTGCAATTTTGGTCACTGTGAGGGTTTAAAAAGTGGTTATTCAACATGAGGCCCGATCCAAATGTTATTTTGAATCATTTTTGGTAGAGTCCAAAAAATCAATTTTCTGATGAAAAACGATGACCCCGGACCAGTCGAACGTTGAAAAAATGGTCAATATTGATGAAATTTTAACATTTAATCTTTTGACTTTAAATGACGGCTGGATGTGAATTATTACTTTTTCAACTAAAATAAGTGTGTTTAAAGTCATTTCTGTGCCTGAAATTGGTCAAAATTTAAGATTTTGAGTAAGCAAAACTCTGTAAAAATGGCAATTTTGGTCACTGTGAGGGTTTAAAAAGTGGTTATTCAACATGAGGCCCGATCCAAATGACATTATGAATCATTTTTGGTAGAGTCCAAAAAATCAATTTTCTGATGAAAAACGATGACCCCGGACCAGTCGAACGTTGAAAAAATGGTCAATATTGATGAAATTTTAACATTTAATCTTATGACTTTAAATGACGGTTGGATGTGAATTATTACTTTTTCAACTAAAATAAGTGTGTTTAAAGTCATTTCTGTGCCTGAAATTGGTCAAAATTTAAGATTTTGAGTAAGCAAAACTCTGTAAAAATGGCAATTTTGGTCACTGTGAGGGTTTAAAAAGTGGTTATTCAACATGAGGCCCGATCCAAATGACATTTTGAATCATTTTTGGTAGAGTCCAAAAAATCTATTTTCTGATGAAAAACGATGACCCCGGACCAGTCGAACGTTGAAAAAATGGTCAATATTGATGAAATTTTAACATTTAACCTTTTGTTTTTAAATGACGGTTGGATGTGAATTATTACTTTTTCAACTAAAATAAGTGTGTTTAAAGTCATTTCTGTGCCTGAAATTGGTCAAAATTGAAGATTTTGAGTAAGCAAAACTCTGTAAAAATGGCAATTTTGGTCACTGTGAGGGTTTAAAAAGTGGTTATTCAACATGAGGCCCGATCCAAATGACATTTTGAATCATTTTTGGTAGAGTCCAAAAAATCAATTTTCTGATGAAAAACGATGACCCCGGACCAGTCCAATGTTGAAAAAATGGTCAATATTGATGAAATTTTAACATTTAATCTTTTGACTTTAAATGACGGTTGGATGTGAATTATTACTTTTTCAACTAAAATAAGTGTGTTTAAAGTCATTTCTGTGCCTGAAATTGGTCAAAATTTAAGATTTTGAGTAAGCAAAACTCTGTAAAAATGGCAATTTTGGTCACTGTGAGGGTTTAAAAAGTGGTTATTCAACATGAGGCCCGATCCAAATGACATTTTGAATCATTTTTGGTAGAGCCCAAAAAATCAATTTTCTGATGAAAAACGATGACCCCGGACCAGTCGAACGTTGAAAAAATGGTCAATATTGATGAAATTTTAACATTTAATCTTTTGACTTTAAATGACGGTTGGATGTGAATTATTACTTTTTCAACTAAAATAAGTGTGTTTAAAGTCATTTCTGTGCCTGAAATTGGTCAAAATTTAAGATTTTGAGTAAGCAAAACTCTGTAAAAATGGCAATTTTGGTCACTGTGAGGGTTTAAAAAGTGGTTATTCAACATGAGGCCCGATCCAAATGACATTTTGAATCATTTTTGGTAGAGTCCAAAAAATCAATTTTCTGATGAAAAACGATGACCCCGGACCAGTCGAACGTTGAAAAAATGGTCAATATTGATGAAATTTTAACATTTAATCTTTTGACTTTAAATGACGGTTGGATGTGAATTATTACTTTTTCAACTAAAATAAGTGTGTTTAAAGTCATTTCTGTGCCTGAAATTGGTCAAAATTGAAGATTTTGAGTAAGCAAAACTCTGTAAAAATGGCAATTTTGGTCACTGTGAGGGTTTAAAAAGTGGTTATTCAACATGAGGCCCGATCCAAATGACATTTTGAATCATTTTTGGTAGAGTCCAAAAAATCAATTTTCTGATGAAAAACGATGACCCCGGACCAGTCGAATGTTGAAAAAATGGTCAATATTGATGAAATTTTAACATTTAATCTTTTGACTTTAAATGACGGTTGGATGTGAATTATTACTTTTTCAACTAAAATAAGTGTGTTTAAAGTCATTTCTGTGCCTGAAATTGGTCAAAATTTAAGATTTTGAGTAAGCAAAACTCTGTAAAAATGGCAATTTTGGTCACTGTGAGGGTTTAAAAAGTGGTTATTCAACATGAGGCCCGATCCAAATGACATTTTGAATCATTTTTGGTAGAGCCCAAAAAATCAATTTTCTGATGAAAAACGATGACCCCGGACCAGTCGAACGTTGAAAAAATGGTCAATATTGATGAAATTTTAACATTTAATCTTTTGACTTTAAATGACGGTTGGATGTGAATTATTACTTTTTCAACTAAAATAAGTGTGTTTAAAGTCATTTCTGTGCCTGAAATTGGTCAAAATTTAAGATTTTGAGTAAGCAAAACTCTGTAAAAATGGCAATTTTGGTCACTGTGAGGGTTTAAAAAGTGGTTATTCAACATGAGGCCCGATCCAAATGACATTTTGAATCATTTTTGGTAGAGTCCAAAAAATCAATTTTCTGATGAAAAACGATGACCCCGGACCAGTCGAACGTTGAAAAAATGGTCAATATTGATGAAATTTTAACATTTAATCTTTTGACTTTAAATGACGGTTGGATGTGAATTATTACTTTTTCAACTAAAATAAGTGTGTTTAAAGTCATTTCTGTGCCTGAAATTTGTCAAAATTTAAGATTTTGAGTAAGCAAAACTCTGTAAAAATGGCAATTTTGGTCACTGTGAGGGTTTAAAAAGTGGTTATTCAACATGAGGCCCGATCCAAATGACATTATGAATCATTTTTGGTAGAGTCCAAAAAATCAATTTTCTGATGAAAAACGATGACCCCGGACCAGTCGAACGTTGAAAAATTGGTCAATATTGATGAAATTTTAACATTTAATCTTTTGACTTTAAATGACGGTTGGATGTGAATTATTACTTTTTCAACTAAAATAAGTGTGTTTAAAGTCATTTCTGTGCCTGAAATTGGTCAAAATTTAAGATTTTGAGTAAGCAAAACTCTGTAAAAATGGCACTTTTGGTCACTGTGAGGGTTTAAAAAGTGGTTATTCAACATGAGGCCCGATCCAAATGACATTTTGAATCATTTTTGGTAGAGTCCAAAAAATCAATTTTCTGATGAAAAACGATGACCCCGGACCAGTCGAACGTTGAAAAAATTGTCAATATTGATGAAATTTTAACATTTAATCTTTTGACTTTAAATGACGGTTGGATGTGAATTATTACTTTTTCAACTAAAATAAGTGTGTTTAAAGTCATTTCTGTGCCTGAAATTGGTCAAAATTTAAGATTTTGAGTAAGCAAAACTCTGTAAAAATGGCACTTTTGGTCACTGTGAGGGTTTAAAAAGTGGTTATTCAACACGAGGCCCGATCCAAATGACATTTTGAATCATTTTTGGTGGAGTCCAAAAAATCAATTTTCTAATGAAAAACGATGACCCCGGACCAGTCGAACGTTGAAAAAATGGTCAATATTGATGAAATTTTAACATTTAATCTTTTGACTTTAAATGACGGTTGGATGTGAATTATTACTTTGTCAACTAAAATAAGTGTGTTTAAAGTCATTTCTGTGCCTGAAATTGGTCAAAATTGAAGATTTTGAGTAAGCAAAACTCTGTAAAAATTGCAATTTTGGTCACTGTGAGGGTTTAAAAAGTGGTTATTCAACATGAGGCCCGATCCAAATGACATTATGAATCATTTTTGGTAGAGTCCAAAAAATCAATTTTCTGATGAAAAACGATGACCCCGGACCAGTCGAACGTTGAAAAAATGGTCAATATTGATGAAATTTTAACATTTAATCTTATGACTTTAAATGACGGTTGGATGTGAATTATTACTTTTTCAACTAAAATAAGTGTGTTTAAAGTCATTTCTGTGCCTGAAATTGGTCAAAATTTAAGATTTTGAGTAAGCAAAACTCTGTAAAAATGGCAATTTTGGTCACTGTGAGGGTTTAAAAAGTGGTTATTCAACATGAGGCCCGATCCAAATGACATTTTGAATCATTTTTGGTAGAGTCCAAAAAATCTATTTTCTGATGAAAAACGATGACCCCGGACCAGTCGAACGTTGAAAAAATGGTCAATATTGATGAAATTTTAACATTTAACCTTTTGTTTTTAAATGACGGTTGGATGTGAATTATTACTTTTTCAACTAAAATAAGTGTGTTTAAAGTCATTTCTGTGCCTGAAATTGGTCAAAATTGAAGATTTTGAGTAAGCAAAACTCTGTAAAAATGGCAATTTTGGTCACTGTGAGGGTTTAAAAAGTGGTTATTCAACATGAGGCCCGATCCAAATGACATTTTGAATCATTTTTGGTAGAGTCCAAAAAATCAATTTTCTGATGAAAAACGATGACCCCGGACCAGTCGAATGTTGAAAAAATGGTCAATATTGATGAAATTTTAACATTTAATCTTTTGACTTTAAATGACGGTTGGATGTGAATTATTACTTTTTCAACTAAAATAAGTGTGTTTAAAGTCATTTCTGTGCCTGAAATTGGTCAAAATTTAAGATTTTGAGTAAGCAAAACTCTGTAAAAATGGCAATTTTGGTCACTGTGAGGGTTTAAAAAGTGGTTATTCAACATGAGGCCCGATCCAAATGACATTTTGAATCATTTTTGGTAGAGCCCAAAAAATCAATTTTCTGATGAAAAACGATGACCCCGGACCAGTCGAACGTTGAAAAAATGGTCAATATTGATGAAATTTTAACATTTAATCTTTTGACTTTAAATGACGGTTGGATGTGAATTATTACTTTTTCAACTAAAATAAGTGTGTTTAAAGTCATTTCTGTGCCTGAAATTGGTCAAAATTTAAGATTTTGAGTAAGCAAAACTCTGTAAAAATGGCAATTTTGGTCACTGTGAGGGTTTAAAAAGTGGTTATTCAACATGAGGCCCGATCCAAATGACATTTTGAATCATTTTTGGTAGAGTCCAAAAAATCAATTTTCTGATGAAAAACGATGACCCCGGACCAGTCGAACGTTGAAAAAATGGTCAATATTGATGAAATTTTAACATTTAATCTTTTGACTTTAAATGACGGTTGGATGTGAATTATTACTTTTTCAACTAAAATAAGTGTGTTTAAAGTCATTTCTGTGCCTGAAATTGGTCAAAATTGAAGATTTTGAGTAAGCAAAACTCTGTAAAAATGGCAATTTTGGTCACTGTGAGGGTTTAAAAAGTGGTTATTCAACATGAGGCCCGATCCAAATGACATTTTGAATCATTTTTGGTAGAGTCCAAAAAATCAATTTTCTGATGAAAAACGATGACCCCGGACCAGTCGAATGTTGAAAAAATGGTCAATATTGATGAAATTTTAACATTTAATCTTTTGACTTTAAATGACGGTTGGATGTGAATTATTACTTTTTCAACTAAAATAAGTGTGTTTAAAGTCATTTCTGTGCCTGAAATTGGTCAAAATTTAAGATTTTGAGTAAGCAAAACTCTGTAAAAATGGCAATTTTGGTCACTGTGAGGGTTTAAAAAGTGGTTATTCAACATGAGGCCCGATCCAAATGACATTTTGAATCATTTTTGGTAGAGCCCAAAAAATCAATTTTCTGATGAAAAACGATGACCCCGGACCAGTCGAACGTTGAAAAAATGGTCAATATTGATGAAATTTTAACATTTAATCTTTTGACTTTAAATGACGGTTGGATGTGAATTATTACTTTTTCAACTAAAATAAGTGTGTTTAAAGTCATTTCTGTGCCTGAAATTGGTCAAAATTTAAGATTTTGAGTAAGCAAAACTCTGTAAAAATGGCAATTTTGGTCACTGTGAGGGTTTAAAAAGTGGTTATTCAACATGAGGCCCGATCCAAATGACATTTTGAATCATTTTTGGTAGAGTCCAAAAAATCAATTTTCTGATGAAAAACGATGACCCCGGACCAGTCGAACGTTGAAAAAATGGTCAATATTGATGAAATTTTAACATTTAATCTTTTGACTTTAAATGACGGTTGGATGTGAATTATTACTTTTTCAACTAAAATAAGTGTGTTTAAAGTCATTTCTGTGCCTGAAATTTGTCAAAATTTAAGATTTTGAGTAAGCAAAACTCTGTAAAAATGGCAATTTTGGTCACTGTGAGGGTTTAAAAAGTGGTTATTCAACATGAGGCCCGATCCAAATGACATTATGAATCATTTTTGGTAGAGTCCAAAAAATCAATTTTCTGATGAAAAACGATGACCCCGGACCAGTCGAACGTTGAAAAAATGGTCAATATTGATGAAATTTTAACATTTAATCTTTTGACTTTAAATGACGGTTGGATGTGAATTATTACTTTTTCAACTAAAATAAGTGTGTTTAAAGTCATTTCTGTGCCTGAAATTGGTCAAAATTTAAGATTTTGAGTAAGCAAAACTCTGTAAAAATGGCACTTTTGGTCACTGTGAGGGTTTAAAAAGTGGTTATTCAACATGAGGCCCGATCCAAATGACATTTTGAATCATTTTTGGTAGAGTCCAAAAAATCAATTTTCTGATGAAAAACGATGACCCCGGACCAGTCGAACGTTGAAAAAATTGTCAATATTGATGAAATTTTAACATTTAATCTTTTGACTTTAAATGACGGTTGGATGTGAATTATTACTTTTTCAACTAAAATAAGTGTGTTTAAAGTCATTTCTGTGCCTGAAATTGGTCAAAATTTAAGATTTTGAGTAAGCAAAACTCTGTAAAAATGGCACTTTTGGTCACTGTGAGGGTTTAAAAAGTGGTTATTCAACACGAGGCCCGATCCAAATGACATTTTGAATCATTTTTGGTGGAGTCCAAAAAATCAATTTTCTAATGAAAAACGATGACCCCGGACCAGTCGAACGTTGAAAAAATGGTCAATATTGATGAAATTTTAACATTTAATCTTTTGACTTTAAATGACGGTTGGATGTGAATTATTACTTTGTCAACTAAAATAAGTGTGTTTAAAGTCATTTCTGTGCCTGAAATTGGTCAAAATTGAAGATTTTGAGTAAGCAAAACTCTGTAAAAATTGCAATTTTGGTCACTGTGAGGGTTTAAAAAGTGGTTATTCAACATGAGGCCCGATCCAAATGACATTTTGAATCATTTTTGGTAGAGTCCAAAAAATCAATTTTCTGATGAAAAACGATGACCCCGGACCAGTCGAACGTTGAAAAAATGGTCAATATTGATGAAATTTTAACATTTAATCTTTTGACTTTAAATGACGGCTGGATGTGAATTATTACTTTTTCAACTAAAATAAGTGTGTTTAAAGTCATTTCTGTGCCTGAAATTGGTCAAAATTTAAGATTTTGAGTAAGCAAAACTCTGTAAAAATGGCAATTTTGGTCACTGTGAGGGTTTAAAAAGTGGTTATTCAACATGAGGCCCGATCCAAATGACATTATGAATCATTTTTGGTAGAGTCCAAAAAATCAATTTTCTGATGAAAAACGATGACCCCGGACCAGTCGAACGTTGAAAAAATGGTCAATATTGATGAAATTTTAACATTTAATCTTATGACTTTAAATGACGGTTGGATGTGAATTATTACTTTTTCAACTAAAATAAGTGTGTTTAAAGTCATTTCTGTGCCTGAAATTGGTCAAAATTTAAGATTTTGAGTAAGCAAAACTCTGTAAAAATGGCAATTTTGGTCACTGTGAGGGTTTAAAAAGTGGTTATTCAACATGAGGCCCGATCCAAATGACATTTTGAATCATTTTTGGTAGAGTCCAAAAAATCTATTTTCTGATGAAAAACGATGACCCCGGACCAGTCGAACGTTGAAAAAATGGTCAATATTGATGAAATTTTAACATTTAACCTTTTGTTTTTAAATGACGGTTGGATGTGAATTATTACTTTTTCAACTAAAATAAGTGTGTTTAAAGTCATTTCTGTGCCTGAAATTGGTCAAAATTGAAGATTTTGAGTAAGCAAAACTCTGTAAAAATGGCAATTTTGGTCACTGTGAGGGTTTAAAAAGTGGTTATTCAACATGAGACCCGAGCCAAAAGACATTTTGAATCTTTTTTGGTAGAGTCCAAAAAATCCATTTTCTGATGAAAAACGATGACCCCGGACCAGTCGAACGTTGAAAAAATGGTCAATATTGATGAAATTTTAACATTTAATCTTTTGACTTTAAATGACGGTTGGATGTGAATTATTACTTTTTCAACTAAAATAAGTGTGTTTAAAGTCATTTCTGTGCCTGAAATTGGTCAAAATTTAAGATTTTGAGTAAGCAAAACTCTGTAAAAATGGCAATTTTGGTCACTGTGAGGGTTTAAAAAGTGGTTATTCAACATGAGGCCCGATCCAAATGACATTTTGAATCATTTTTGGTAGAGCCCAAAAAATCAATTTTCTGATGAAAAACGATGACCCCGGACCAGTCGAACGTTGAAAAAATGGTCAATATTGATGAAATTTTAACATTTAATCTTTTGACTTTAAATGACGGTTGGATGTGAATTATTACTTTTTCAACTAAAATAAGTGTGTTTAAAGTCATTTCTGTGCCTGAAATTGGTCAAAATTTAAGATTTTGAGTAAGCAAAACTCTGTAAAAATGGCAATTTTGGTCACTGTGAGGGTTTAAAAAGTGGTTATTCAACATGAGGCCCGATCCAAATGACATTTTGAATCATTTTTGGTAGAGTCCAAAAAATCAATTTTCTGATGAAAAACGATGACCCCGGACCAGTCGAACGTTGAAAAAATGGTCAATATTGATGAAATTTTAACATTTAATCTTTTGACTTTAAATGACGGTTGGATGTGAATTATTACTTTTTCAACTAAAATAAGTGTGTTTAAAGTCATTTCTGTGCCTGAAATTGGTCAAAATTGAAGATTTTGAGTAAGCAAAACTCTGTAAAAATGGCAATTTTGGTCACTGTGAGGGTTTAAAAAGTGGTTATTCAACATGAGGCCCGATCCAAATGACATTTTGAATCATTTTTGGTAGAGTCCAAAAAATCAATTTTCTGACGAAAAACGATGACCCCGGACCAGTCGAATGTTGAAAAAATGGTCAATATTGATGAAATTTTAACATTTAATCTTTTGACTTTAAATGACGGTTGGATGTGAATTATTACTTTTTCAACTAAAATAAGTGTGTTTAAAGTCATTTCTGTGCCTGAAATTGGTCAAAATTTAAGATTTTGAGTAAGCAAAACTCTGTAAAAATGGCAATTTTGGTCACTGTGAGGGTTTAAAAAGTGGTTATTCAACATGAGGCCCGATCCAAATGACATTTTGAATCATTTTTGGTAGAGCCCAAAAAATCAATTTTCTGATGAAAAACGATGACCCCGGACCAGTCGAACGTTGAAAAAATGGTCAATATTGATGAAATTTTAACATTTAATCTTTTGACTTTAAATGACGGTTGGATGTGAATTATTACTTTTTCAACTAAAATAAGTGTGTTTAAAGTCATTTCTGTGCCTGAAATTGGTCAAAATTTAAGATTTTGAGTAAGCAAAACTCTGTAAAAATGGCAATTTTGGTCACTGTGAGGGTTTAAAAAGTGGTTATTCAACATGAGGCCCGATCCAAATGACATTTTGAATCATTTTTGGTAGAGTCCAAAAAATCAATTTTCTGATGAAAAACGATGACCCCGGACCAGTCGAACGTTGAAAAAATGGTCAATATTGATGAAATTTTAACATTTAATCTTTTGACTTTAAATGACGGTTGGATGTGAATTATTACTTTTTCAACTAAAATAAGTGTGTTTAAAGTCATTTCTGTGCCTGAAATTTGTCAAAATTTAAGATTTTGAGTAAGCAAAACTCTGTAAAAATGGCAATTTTGGTCACTGTGAGGGTTTAAAAAGTGGTTATTCAACATGAGGCCCGATCCAAATGACATTATGAATCATTTTTGGTAGAGTCCAAAAAATCAATTTTCTGATGAAAAACGATGACCCCGGACTAGTCGAACGTTGAAAAAATGGTCAATATTGATGAAATTTTAACATTTAATCTTTTGACTTTAAATGACGGTTGGATGTGAATTATTACTTTTTCAACTAAAATAAGTGTGTTTAAAGTCATTTCTGTGCCTGAAATTGGTCAAAATTTAAGATTTTGAGTAAGCAAAACTCTGTAAAAATGGCACTTTTGGTCACTGTGAGGGTTTAAAAAGTGGTTATTCAACATGAGGCCCGATCCAAATGACATTTTGAATCATTTTTGGTAGAGTCCAAAAAATCAATTTTCTGATGAAAAACGATGACCCCGGACCAGTCGAACGTTGAAAAAATTGTCAATATTGATGAAATTTTAACATTTAATCTTTTGACTTTAAATGACGGTTGGATGTGAATTATTACTTTTTCAACTAAAATAAGTGTGTTTAAAGTCATTTCTGTGCCTGAAATTGGTCAAAATTTAAGATTTTGAGTAAGCAAAACTCTGTAAAAATGGCACTTTTGGTCACTGTGAGGGTTTAAAAAGTGGTTATTCAACACGAGGCCCGATCCAAATGACATTTTGAATCATTTTTGGTGGAGTCCAAAAAATCAATTTTCTAATGAAAAACGATGACCCCGGACCAGTCGAACGTTGAAAAAATGGTCAATATTGATGAAATTTTAACATTTAATCTTTTGACTTTAAATGACGGTTGGATGTGAATTATTACTTTGTCAACTAAAATAAGTGTGTTTAAAGTCATTTCTGTGCCTGAAATTGGTCAAAATTGAAGATTTTGAGTAAGCAAAACTCTGTAAAAATTGCAATTTTGGTCACTGTGAGGGTTTAAAAAGTGGTTATTCAACATGAGGCCCGATCCAAATGACATTTTGAATCATTTTTGGTAGAGTCCAAAAAATCAATTTTCTGATGAAAAACGATGACCCCGGACCAGTCGAACGTTGAAAAAATGGTCAATATTGATGAAATTTTAACATTTAATCTTTTGACTTTAAATGACGGCTGGATGTGAATTATTACTTTTTCAACTAAAATAAGTGTGTTTAAAGTCATTTCTGTGCCTGAAATTGGTCAAAATTTAAGATTTTGAGTAAGCAAAACTCTGTAAAAATGGCAATTTTGGTCACTGTGAGGGTTTAAAAAGTGGTTATTCAACATGAGGCCCGATCCAAATGACATTATGAATCATTTTTGGTAGAGTCCAAAAAATCAATTTTCTGATGAAAAACGATGACCCCGGACCAGTCGAACGTTGAAAAAATGGTCAATATTGATGAAATTTTAACATTTAATCTTATGACTTTAAATGACGGTTGGATGTGAATTATTACTTTTTCAACTAAAATAAGTGTGTTTAAAGTCATTTCTGTGCCTGAAATTGGTCAAAATTTAAGATTTTGAGTAAGCAAAACTCTGTAAAAATGGCAATTTTGGTCACTGTGAGGGTTTAAAAAGTGGTTATTCAACATGAGGCCCGATCCAAATGACATTTTGAATCATTTTTGGTAGAGTCCAAAAAATCAATTTTCTGATGAAAAACGATGACCCCGGACCAGTCGAATGTTGAAAAAATGGTCAATATTGATGAAATTTTAACATTTAATCTTTTGACTTTAAATGACGGTTGGATGTGAATT
The DNA here is from genome assembly GCF_964263255.1 of Lissotriton vulgaris. NCBI lineage: Eukaryota > Metazoa > Chordata > Amphibia > Caudata > Salamandridae > Lissotriton > Lissotriton vulgaris. The sequence goes on along the minus strand of NW_028241828.1, from coordinate 462,367 downwards.
ATTACTTTTTCAACTAAAATAAGTGTGTTTAAAGTCATTTCTGTGCCTGAAATTGGTCAAAATTTAAGATTTTGAGTAAGCAAAACTCTGTAAAAATGGCAATTTTGGTCACTGTGAGGGTTTAAAAAGTGGTTATTCAACATGAGGCCCGATCCAAATGACATTTTGAATCATTTTTGGTAGAGCCCAAAAAATCAATTTTCTGATGAAAAACGATGACCCCGGACCAGTCGAACGTTGAAAAAATGGTCAATATTGATGAAATTTTAACATTTAATCTTTTGACTTTAAATGACGATTGGATGTGAATTATTACTTTTTCAACTAAAATAAGTGTGTTTAAAGTCATTTCTGTGCCTGAAATTGGTCAAAATTTAAGATTTTGAGTAAGCAAAACTCTGTAAAAATGGCAATTTTGGTCACTGTGAGGGTTTAAAAAGTGGTTATTCAACATGAGGCCCGATCCAAATGACATTTTGAATCATTTTTGGTAGAGTCCAAAAAATCAATTTTCTGATGAAAAACGATGACCCCGGACCAGTCGAACGTTGAAAAAATGGTCAATATTGATGAAATTTTAACATTTAATCTTTTGACTTTAAATGACGGTTGGATGTGAATTATTACTTTTTCAACTAAAATAAGTGTGTTTAAAGTCATTTCTGTGCCTGAAATTGGTCAAAATTGAAGATTTTGAGTAAGCAAAACTCTGTAAAAATGGCAATTTTGGTCACTGTGAGGGTTTAAAAAGTGGTTATTCAACATGAGGCCCGATCCAAATGACATTTTGAATCATTTTTGGTAGAGTCCAAAAAATCAATTTTCTGATGAAAAACGATGACCCCGGACCAGTCGAATGTTGAAAAAATGGTCAATATTGATGAAATTTTAACATTTAATCTTTTGACTTTAAATGACGGTTGGATGTGAATTATTACTTTTTCAACTAAAATAAGTGTGTTTAAAGTCATTTCTGTGCCTGAAATTGGTCAAAATTTAAGATTTTGAGTAAGCAAAACTCTGTAAAAATGGCACTTTTGGTCACTGTGAGGGTTTAAAAAGTGGTTATTCAACACGAGGCCCGATCCAAATGACATTTTGAATCATTTTTGGTGGAGTCCAAAAAATCAATTTTCTAATGAAAAACGATGACCCCGGACCAGTCGAACGTTGAAAAAATGGTCGATATTGATGAAATTTTAACATTTAATCTTTTGACTTTAAATGACGGTTGGATGTGAATTATTACTTTGTCAACTAAAATAAGTGTGTTTAAAGTCATTTCTGTGCCTGAAATTGGTCAAAATTGAAGATTTTAAGTAAGCAAAACTCTGTAAAAATTGCAATTTTGGTCACTGTGAGGGTTTAAAAAGTGGTTATTCAACATGAGGCCCGATCCAAATGACATTTTGAATCATTTTTGGTAGAGTCCAAAAAATCAATTTTCTGATGAAAAACGATGACCCCGGACCAGTCGAACGTTGAAAAAATGGTCAATATTGATGAAATTTTAACATTTAATCTTTTGACTTTAAATGACGGCTGGATGTGAATTATTACTTTTTCAACTAAAATAAGTGTGTTTAAAGTCATTTCTGTGCCTGAAATTGGTCAAAATTTAAGATTTTGAGTAAGCAAAACTCTGTAAAAATGGCAATTTTGGTCACTGTGAGGGTTTAAAAAGTGGTTATTCAACATGAGGCCCGATCCAAATGACATTATGAATCATTTTTGGTAGAGTCCAAAAAATCAATTTTCTGATGAAAAACGATGACCCCGGACCAGTCGAACGTTGAAAAAATGGTCAATATTGATGAAATTTTAACATTTAATCTTATGACTTTAAATGACGGTTGGATGTGAATTATTACTTTTTCAACTAAAATAAGTGTGTTTAAAGTCATTTCTGTGCCTGAAATTGGTCAAAATTTAAGATTTTGAGTAAGCAAAACTCTGTAAAAATGGCAATTTTGGTCACTGTGAGGGTTTAAAAAGTGGTTATTCAACATGAGGCCCGATCCAAATGACATTTTGAATCATTTTTGGTAGAGTCCAAAAAATCTATTTTCTGATGAAAAACGATGACCCCGGACCAGTCGAACGTTGAAAAAATGGTCAATATTGATGAAATTTTAACATTTAACCTTTTGTTTTTAAATGACGGTTGGATGTGAATTATTACTTTTTCAACTAAAATAAGTGTGTTTAAAGTCATTTCTGTGCCTGAAATTGGTCAAAATTGAAGATTTTGAGTAAGCAAAACTCTGTAAAAATGGCAATTTTGGTCACTGTGAGGGTTTAAAAAGTGGTTATTCAACATGAGGCCCGATCCAAATGACATTTTGAATCATTTTTGGTAGAGTCCAAAAAATCAATTTTCTGATGAAAAACGATGACCCCGGACCAGTCGAATGTTGAAAAAATGGTCAATATTGATGAAATTTTAACATTTAATCTTTTGACTTTAAATGACGGTTGAATGTGAATTATTACTTTTTCAACTAAAATAAGTGTGTTTAAAGTCATTTCTGTGCCTGAAATTGGTCAAAATTTAAGATTTTGAGTAAGCAAAACTCTGTAAAAATGGCAATTTTGGTCACTGTGAGGGTTTAAAAAGTGGTTATTCAACATGAGGCCCGATCCAAATGACATTTTGAATCATTTTTGGTAGAGCCCAAAAAATCAATTTTCTGATGAAAAACGATGACCCCGGACCAGTCGAACGTTGAAAAAATGGTCAATATTGCTGAAATTTTAACATTTAATCTTTTGACTTTAAATGACGGTTGGATGTGAATTATTACTTTTTCAACTAAAATAAGTGTGTTTAAAGTCATTTCTGTGCCTGAAATTGGTCAAAATTTAAGATTTTGAGTAAGCAAAACTCTGTAAAAATGGCAATTTTGGTCACTGTGAGGGTTTAAAAAGTGGTTATTCAACATGAGGCCCGATCCAAATGACATTTTGAATCATTTTTGGTAGAGTCCAAAAAATCAATTTTCTGATGAAAAACGATGACCCCGGACCAGTCGAACGTTGAAAAAATGGTCAATATTGATGAAATTTTAACATTTAATCTTTTGACTTTAAATGACGGTTGGATGTGAATTATTACTTTTTCAACTAAAATAAGTGTGTTTAAAGTCATTTCTGTGCCTGAAATTGGTCAAAATTGAAGATTTTGAGTAAGCAAAACTCTGTAAAAATGGCAATTTTGGTCACTGTGAGGGTTTAAAAAGTGGTTATTCAACATGAGGCCCGATCCAAATGACATTTTGAATCATTTTTGGTAGAGTCCAAAAAATCAATTTTCTGATGAAAAACGATGACCCCGGACCAGTCGAATGTTGAAAAAATGGTCAATATTGATGAAATTTTAACATTTAATCTTTTGACTTTAAATGACGGTTGGATGTGAATTATTACTTTTTCAACTAAAATAAGTGTGTTTAAAGTCATTTCTGTGCCTGAAATTGGTCAAAATTTAAGATTTTGAGTAAGCAAAACTCTGTAAAAATGGCAATTTTGGTCACTGTGAGGGTTTAAAAAGTGGTTATTCAACATGAGGCCCGATCCAAATGACATTTTGAATCATTTTTGGTAGAGCCCAAAAAATCAATTTTCTGATGAAAAACGATGACCCCGGACCAGTCGAACGTTGAAAAAATGGTCAATATTGATGAAATTTTAACATTTAATCTTTTGACTTTAAATGACGGTTGGATGTGAATTATTACTTTTTCAACTAAAATAAGTGTGTTTAAAGTCATTTCTGTGCCTGAAATTGGTCAAAATTTAAGATTTTGAGTAAGCAAAACTCTGTAAAAATGGCAATTTTGGTCACTGTGAGGGTTTAAAAAGTGGTTATTCAACATGAGGCCCGATCCAAATGACATTTTGAATCATTTTTGGTAGAGTCCAAAAAATCAATTTTCTGATGAAAAACGATGACCCCGGACCAGTCGAACGTTGAAAAAATGGTCAATATTGATGAAATTTTAACATTTAATCTTTTGACTTTAAATGACGGTTGGATGTGAATTATTACTTTTTCAACTAAAATAAGTGTGTTTAAAGTCATTTCTGTGCCTGAAATTTGTCAAAATTTAAGATTTTGAGTAAGCAAAACTCTGTAAAAATGGCAATTTTGGTCACTGTGAGGGTTTAAAAAGTGGTTATTCAACATGAGGCCCGATCCAAATGACATTATGAATCATTTTTGGTAGAGTCCAAAAAATCAATTTTCTGATGAAAAACGATGACCCCGGACCAGTCGAACGTTGAAAAAATGGTCAATATTGATGAAATTTTAACATTTAATCTTTTGACTTTAAATGACGGTTGGATGTGAATTATTACTTTTTCAACTAAAATAAGTGTGTTTAAAGTCATTTCTGTGCCTGAAATTGGTCAAAATTTAAGATTTTGAGTAAGCAAAACTCTGTAAAAATGGCACTTTTGGTCACTGTGAGGGTTTAAAAAGTGGTTATTCAACACGAGGCCCGATCCAAATGACATTTTGAATCATTTTTGGTGGAGTCCAAAAAATCAATTTTCTAATGAAAAACGATGACCCCGGACCAGTCGAACGTTGAAAAAATGGTCAATATTGATGAAATTTTAACATTTAATCTTTTGACTTTAAATGACGGTTGGATGTGAATTATTACTTTGTCAACTAAAATAAGTGTGTTTAAAGTCATTTCTGTGCCTGAAATTGGTCAAAATTGAAGATTTTGAGTAAGCAAAACTCTGTAAAAATTGCAATTTTGGTCACTGTGAGGGTTTAAAAAGTGGTTATTCAACATGAGGCCCGATCCAAATGACATTTTGAATCATTTTTGGTAGAGTCCAAAAAATCAATTTTCTGATGAAAAACGATGACCCCGGACCAGTCGAACGTTGAAAAAATGGTCAATATCGATGAAATTTTAACATTTAATCTTTTGACTTTAAATGACGGCTGGATGTGAATTATTACTTTTTCAACTAAAATAAGTGTGTTTAAAGTCATTTCTGTGCCTGAAATTGGTCAAAATTTAAGATTTTGAGTAAGCAAAACTCTGTAAAAATGGCAATTTTGGTCACTGTGAGGGTTTAAAAAGTGGTTATTCAACATGAGGCCCGATCCAAATGACATTATGAATCATTTTTGGTAGAGTCCAAAAAATCAATTTTCTGATGAAAAACGATGACCCCGGACCAGTCGAACGTTGAAAAAATGGTCAATATTGATGAAATTTTAACATTTAATCTTTTGACTTTAAATGACGGTTGGATGTGAATTATTACTTTTTCAACTAAAATAAGTGTGTTTAAAGTCATTTCTGTGCCTGAAATTGGTCAAAATTTAAGATTTTGAGTAAGCAAAACTCTGTAAAAATGGCACTTTTGGTCACTGTGAGGGTTTAAAAAGTGGTTATTCAACACGAGGCCCGATCCAAATGACATCTTGAATCATTTTTGGTGGAGTCCAAAAAATCAATTTTCTAATGAAAAACGATGACCCCGGACCAGTCGAACGTTGAAAAAATGGTCAATATTGATGAAATTTTAACATTTAATCTTTTGACTTTAAATGACGGTTGGATGTGAATTATTACTTTGTCAACTAAAATAAGTGTGTTTAAAGTCATTTCTGTGCCTGAAATTGGTCAAAATTGAAGATTTTGAGTAAGCAAAACTCTGTAAAAATTGCAATTTTGGTCACTGTGAGGGTTTAAAAAGTGGTTATTCAACATGAGGCCCGATCCAAATGACATTTTGAATCATTTTTGGTAGAGTCCAAAAAATCAATTTTCTGATGAAAAACGATGACCCCGGACCAGTCGAACGTTGAAAAAATGGTCAATATTGATGAAATTTTAACATTTAATCTTTTGACTTTAAATGACGGCTGGATGTGAATTATTACTTTTTCAACTAAAATAAGTGTGTTTAAAGTCATTTCTGTGCCTGAAATTGGTCAAAATTTAAGATTTTGAGTAAGCAAAACTCTGTAAAAATGGCAATTTTGGTCACTGTGAGGGTTTAAAAAGTGGTTATTCAACATGAGGCCCGATCCAAATGACATTATGAATCATTTTTGGTAGAGTCCAAAAAATCAATTTTCTGATGAAAAACGATGACCCCGGACCAGTCGAACGTTGAAAAAATGGTCAATATTGATGAAATTTTAACATTTAATCTTATGACTTTAAATGACGGTTGGATGTGAATTATTACTTTTTCAACTTAAATAAGTGTGTTTAAAGTCATTTCTGTGCCTGAAATTGGTGAAAATTTAAGATTTTGAGTAAGCAAAACTCTGTAAAAATGGCACTTTTGGTCACTGTGAGGGTTTAAAAAGTGGTTATTCAACACGAGGCCCGATCCAAATGACATTTTGAATCATTTTTGGTGGAGTCCAAAAAATCAATTTTCTAATGAAAAACGATGACCCCGGACCAGTCGAACGTTGAAAAAATGGTCAATATTGATGAAATTTTAACATTTAATCTTATGACTTTAAATGACGGTTGGATGTGAATTATTACTTTTTCAACTAAAATAAGTGTGTTTAAAGTCATTTCTGTGCCTGAAATTGGTCAAAATTTAAGATTTTGAGTAAGCAAAACTCTGTAAAAATGGCAATTTTGGTCACTGTGAGGGTTTAAAAAGTGGTTATTCAACATGAGGCCCGATCCAAATGACATTTTGAATCATTTTTGGTAGAGTCCAAAAAATCAATTTTCTGATGAAAAACGATGACCCCGGACCAGTCGAACGTTGAAAAAATGGTCAATATTGATGAAATTTTAACATTTAATCTTTTGACTTTAAATGACGGTTGGATGTGAATTATTACTTTTTCAACTAAAATAAGTGTGTTTAAAGTCATTTCTGTGCCTGAAATTGGTCAAAATTTAAGATTTTGAGTAAGCAAAACTCTGTAAAAATGGCACTTTTGGTCACTGTGAGGGTTTAAAAAGTGGTTATTCAACACGAGGCCCGATCCAAATGACATCTTGAATCATTTTTGGTGGAGTCCAAAAAATCAATTTTCTAATGAAAAACGATGACCCCGGACCAGTCGAACGTTGAAAAAATGGTCAATATTGATGAAATTTTAACATTTAATCTTTTGACTTTAAATGACGGTTGGATGTGAATTATTACTTTGTCAACTAAAATAAGTGTGTTTAAAGTCATTTCTGTGCCTGAAATTGGTCAAAATTGAAGATTTTGAGTAAGCAAAACTCTGTAAAAATTGCAATTTTGGTCACTGTGAGGGTTTAAAAAGTGGTTATTCAACATGAGGCCCGATCCAAATGACATTTTGAATCATTTTTGGTAGAGTCCAAAAAATCAATTTTCTGATGAAAAACGATGACCCCGGACCAGTCGAACGTTGAAAAAATGGTCAATATTGATGAAATTTTAACATTTAATCTTTTGACTTTAAATGACGGCTGGATGTGAATTATTACTTTTTCAACTAAAATAAGTGTGTTTAAAGTCATTTCTGTGCCTGAAATTGGTCAAAATTTAAGATTTTGAGTAAGCAAAACTCTGTAAAAATGGCAATTTTGGTCACTGTGAGGGTTTAAAAAGTGGTTATTCAACATGAGGCCCGATCCAAATGACATTATGAATCATTTTTGGTAGAGTCCAAAAAATCAATTTTCTGATGAAAAACGATGACCCCGGACCAGTCGAACGTTGAAAAAATGGTCAATATTGATGAAATTTTAACATTTAATCTTATGACTTTAAATGACGGTTGGATGTGAATTATTACTTTTTCAACTAAAATAAGTGTGTTTAAAGTCATTTCTGTGCCTGAAATTGGTGAAAATTTAAGATTTTGAGTAAGCAAAACTCTGTAAAAATGGCACTTTTGGTCACTGTGAGGGTTTAAAAAGTGGTTATTCAACACGAGGCCCGATCCAAATGACATTTTGAATCATTTTTGGTGGAGTCCAAAAAATCAATTTTCTAATGAAAAACGATGACCCCGGACCAGTCGAACGTTGAAAAAATGGTCAATATTGATGAAATTTTAACATTTAATCTTATGACTTTAAATGACGGTTGGATGTGAATTATTACTTTTTCAACTAAAATAAGTGTGTTTAAAGTCATTTCTGTGCCTGAAATTGGTCAAAATTTAAGATTTTGAGTAAGCAAAACTCTGTAAAAATGGCAATTTTGGTCACTGTGAGGGTTTAAAAAGTGGTTATTCAACATGAGGCCCGATCCAAATGACATTTTGAATCATTTTTGGTAGAGTCCAAAAAATCTATTTTCTGATGAAAAACGATGACCCCGGACCAGTCGAACGTTGAAAAAATGGTCAATATTGATGAAATTTTAACATTTAACCTTTTGTTTTTAAATGACGGTTGGATGTGAATTATTACTTTTTCAACTAAAATAAGTGTGTTTAAAGTCATTTCTGTGCCTGAAATTGGTCAAAATTGAAGATTTTGAGTAAGCAAAACTCTGTAAAAATGGCAATTTTGGTCACTGTGAGGGTTTAAAAAGTGGTTATTCAACATGAGGCCCGATCCAAATGACATTTTGAATCATTTTTGGTAGAGTCCAAAAAATCAATTTTCTGATGAAAAACGATGACCCCGGACCAGTCGAATGTTGAAAAAATGGTCAATATTGATGAAATTTTAACATTTAATCTTTTGACTTTAAATGACGGTTGGATGTGAATTATTACTTTTTCAACTAAAATAAGTGTGTTTAAAGTCATTTCTGTGCCTGAAATTGGTCAAAATTTAAGATTTTGAGTAAGCAAAACTCTGTAAAAATGGCAATTTTGGTCACTGTGAGGGTTTAAAAAGTGGTTATTCAACATGAGGCCCGATCCAAATGACATTTTGAATCATTTTTGGTAGAGCCCAAAAAATCAATTTTCTGATGAAAAACGATGACCCCGGACCAGTCGAACGTTGAGAAAATGGTCAATATTGATGAAATTTTAACATTTAATCTTTTGACTTTAAATGACGGTTGGATGTGAATTATTACTTTTTCAACTAAAATAAGTGTGTTTAAAGTCATTTCTGTGCCTGAAATTGGTCAAAATTTAAGATTTTGAGTAAGCAAAACTCTGTAAAAATGGCAATTTTGGTCACTGTGAGGGTTTAAAAAGTGGTTATTCAACATGAGGCCCGATCCAAATGACATTTTGAATCATTTTTGGTAGAGTCCAAAAAATCAATTTTCTGATGAAAAACGATGACCCCGGACCAGTCGAACGTTGAAAAAATGGTCAATATTGATGAAATTTTAACATTTAATCTTTTGACTTTAAATGACGGTTGGATGTGAATTATTACTTTTTCAACTAAAATAAGTGTGTTTAAAGTCATTTCTGTGCCTGAAATTGGTCAAAATTGAAGATTTTGAGTAAGCAAAACTCTGTAAAAATGGCAATTTTGGTCACTGTGAGGGTTTAAAAAGTGGTTATTCAACATGAGGCCCGATCCAAATGACATTTTGAATCATTTTTGGTAGAGTCCAAAAAATCAATTTTCTGATGAAAAACGATGACCCCGGACCAGTCGAATGTTGAAAAAATGGTCAATATTGATGAAATTTTAACATTTAATCTTTTGACTTTAAATGACGGTTGGATGTGAATTATTACTTTTTCAACTAAAATAAGTGTGTTTAAAGTCATTTCTGTGCCTGAAATTGGTCAAAATTTAAGATTTTGAGTAAGCAAAACTCTGTAAAAATGGCACTTTTGGTCACTGTGAGGGTTTAAAAAGTGGTTATTCAACACGAGGCCCGATCCAAATGACATTTTGAATCATTTTTGGTGGAGTCCAAAAAATCAATTTTCTAATGAAAAACGATGACCCCGGACCAGTCGAACGTTGAAAAAATGGTCAATATTGATGAAATTTTAACATTTAATCTTTTGACTTTAAATGACGGTTGGATGTGAATTATTACTTTGTCAACTAAAATAAGTGTGTTTAAAGTCATTTCTGTGCCTGAAATTGGTCAAAATTGAAGATTTTGAGTAAGCAAAACTCTGTAAAAATTGCAATTTTGGTCACTGTGAGGGTTTAAAAAGTGGTTATTCAACATGAGGCCCGATCCAAATGACATTTTGAATCATTTTTGGTAGAGTCCAAAAAATCAATTTTCTGATGAAAAACGATGACCCCGGACCAGTCGAACGTTGAAAAAATGGTCAATATTGATGAAATTTTAACATTTAATCTTTTGACTTTAAATGACGGCTGGATGTGAATTATTACTTTTTCAACTAAAATAAGTGTGTTTAAAGTCATTTCTGTGCCTGAAATTGGTCAAAATTTAAGATTTTGAGTAAGCAAAACTCTGTAAAAATGGCAATTTTGGTCACTGTGAGGGTTTAAAAAGTGGTTATTCAACATGAGGCCCGATCCAAATGACATTATGAATCATTTTTGGTAGAGTCCAAAAAATCAATTTTCTGATGAAAAACGATGACCCCGGACCAGTCGAACGTTGAAAAAATGGTCAATATTGATGAAATTTTAACATTTAATCTTATGACTTTAAATGACGGTTGGATGTGAATTATTACTTTTTCAACTAAAATAAGTGTGTTTAAAGTCATTTCTGTGCCTGAAATTGGTCAAAATTGAAGATTTTGAGTAAGCAAAACTCTGTAAAAATTGCAATTTTGGTCACTGTGAGGGTTTAAAAAGTGGTTATTCAACATGAGGCCCGATCCAAATGACATTATGAATCATTTTTGGTAGAGTCCAAAAAATCAATTTTCTGATGAAAAACGATGACCCCGGACCAGTCGAACGTTGAAAAAATGGTCAATATTGATGAAATTTTAACATTTAATCTTATGACTTTAAATGACGGTTGGATGTGAATTATTACTTTTTCAACTAAAATAAGTGTGTTTAAAGTCATTTCTGTGCCTGAAATTGGTCAAAATTTAAGATTTTGAGTAAGCAAAACTCTGTAAAAATGGCAATTTTGGTCACTGTGAGGGTTTAAAAAGTGGTTATTCAACATGAGGCCCGATCCAAATGACATTTTGAATCATTTTTGGTAGAGCCCAAAAAATCAATTTTCTGATGAAAAACGATGACCCCGGACCAGTCGAACGTTGAAAAAATGGTCAATATTGATGAAATTTTAACATTTAATCTTTTGACTTTAAATGACGGTTGGATGTGAATTATTACTTTTTCAACTAAAATAAGTGTGTTTAAAGTCATTTCTGTGCCTGAAATTGGTCAAAATTTAAGATTTTGAGTAAGCAAAACTCTGTAAAAATGGCAATTTTGGTCACTGTGAGGGTTTAAAAAGTGGTTATTCAACATGAGGCCCGATCCAAATGACATTTTGAATCATTTTTGGTAGAGTCCAAAAAATCAATTTTCTGATGAAAAACGATGACCCCGGACCAGTCGAACGTTGAAAAAATGGTCAATATTGATGAAATTTTAACATTTAATCTTTTGACTTTAAATGACGGTTGGATGTGAATTATTACTTTTTCAACTAAAATAAGTGTGTTTAAAGTCATTTCTGTGCCTGAAATTGGTCAAAATTGAAGATTTTGAGTAAGCAAAACTCTGTAAAAATGGCAATTTTGGTCACTGTGAGGGTTTAAAAAGTGGTTATTCAACATGAGGCCCGATCCAAATGACATTTTGAATCATTTTTGGTAGAGTCCAAAAAATCAATTTTCTGATGAAAAACGATGACCCCGGACCAGTCGAATGTTGAAAAAATGGTCAATATTGATGAAATTTTAACATTTAATCTTTTGACTTTAAATGACGGTTGGATGTGAATTATTACTTTTTCAACTAAAATAAGTGTGTTTAAAGTCATTTCTGTGCCTGAAATTGGTCAAAATTTAAGATTTTGAGTAAGCAAAACTCTGTAAAAATGGCAATTTTGGTCACTGTGAGGGTTTAAAAAGTGGTTATTCAACATGAGGCCCGATCCAAATGACATTTTGAATCATTTTTGGTAGAGCCCAAAAAATCAATTTTCTGATGAAAAACGATGACCCCGGACCAGTCGAACGTTGAAAAAATGGTCAATATTGATGAAATTTTAACATTTAATCTTTTGACTTTAAATGACGGTTGGATGTGAATTATTACTTTTTCAACTAAAATAAGTGTGTTTAAAGTCATTTCTGTGCCTGAAATTGGTCAAAATTTAAGATTTTGAGTAAGCAAAACTCTGTAAAAATGGCAATTTTGGTCACTGTGAGGGTTTAAAAAGTGGTTATTCAACATGAGGCCCGATCCAAATGACATTTTGAATCATTTTTGGTAGAGTCCAAAAAATCAATTTTCTGATGAAAAACGATGACCCCGGACCAGTCGAACGTTGAAAAAATGGTCAATATTGATGAAATTTTAACATTTAATCTTTTGACTTTAAATGACGGTTGGATGTGAATTATTACTTTTTCAACTAAAATAAGTGTGTTTAAAGTCATTTCTGTGCCTGAAATTTGTCAAAATTTAAGATTTTGAGTAAGCAAAACTCTGTAAAAATGGCAATTTTGGTCACTGTGAGGGTTTAAAAAGTGGTTATTCAACATGAGGCCCGATCCAAATGACATTATGAATCATTTTTGGTAGAGTCCAAAAAATCAATTTTCTGATGAAAAACGATGACCCCGGACCAGTCGAACGTTGAAAAAATGGTCAATATTGATGAAATTTTAACATTTAATCTTTTGACTTTAAATGACGGTTGGATGTGAATTATTACTTTTTCAACTAAAATAAGTGTGTTTAAAGTCATTTCTGTGCCTGAAATTGGTCAAAATTTAAGATTTTGAGTAAGCAAAACTCTGTAAAAATGGCACTTTTGGTCACTGTGAGGGTTTAAAAAGTGGTTATTCAACATGAGGCCCGATCCAAATGACATTTTGAATCATTTTTGGTAGAGTCCAAAAAATCAATTTTCTGATGAAAAACGATGACCCCGGACCAGTCGAACGTTGAAAAAATTGTCAATATTGATGAAATTTTAACATTTAATCTTTTGACTTTAAATGACGGTTGGATGTGAATTATTACTTTTTCAACTAAAATAAGTGTGTTTAAAGTCATTTCTGTGCCTGAAATTGGTCAAAATTTAAGATTTTGAGTAAGCAAAACTCTGTAAAAATGGCACTTTTGGTCACTGTGAGGGTTTAAAAAGTGGTTATTCAACACGAGGCCCGATCCAAATGACATTTTGAATCATTTTTGGTGGAGTCCAAAAAATCAATTTTCTAATGAAAAACGATGACCCCGGACCAGTCGAACGTTGAAAAAATGGTCAATATTGATGAAATTTTAACATTTAATCTTTTGACTTTAAATGACGGTTGGATGTGAATTATTACTTTGTCAACTAAAATAAGTGTGTTTAAAGTCATTTCTGTGCCTGAAATTGGTCAAAATTGAAGATTTTGAGTAAGCAAAACTCTGTAAAAATGGCAATTTTGGTCACTGTGAGGGTTTAAAAAGTGGTTATTCAACATGAGGCCCGATCCAAATGACATTTTGAATCATTTTTGGTAGAGCCCAAAAAATCAATTTTCTGATGAAAAACGATGACCCCGGACCAGTCGAACGTTGAAAAAATGGTCAATATTGATGAAATTTTAACATTTAATCTTTTGACTTTAAATGACGGTTGGATGTGAATTATTACTTTTTCAACTAAAATAAGTGTGTTTAAAGTCATTTCTGTGCCTGAAATTGGTCAAAATTTAAGATTTTGAGTAAGCAAAACTCTGTAAAAATGGCAATTTTGGTCACTGTGAGGGTTTAAAAAGTGGTTATTCAACATGAGGCCCGATCCAAATGACATTTTGAATCATTTTTGGTAGAGTCCAAAAAATCAATTTTCTGATGAAAAACGATGACCCCGGACCAGTCGAACGTTGAAAAAATGGTCAATATTGATGAAATTTTAACATTTAATCTTTTGACTTTAAATGACGGTTGGATGTGAATTATTACTTTTTCAACTAAAATAAGTGTGTTTAAAGTCATTTCTGTGCCTGAAATTGGTCAAAATTGAAGATTTTGAGTAAGCAAAACTCTGTAAAAATGGCAATTTTGGTCACTGTGAGGGTTTAAAAAGTGGTTATTCAACATGAGGCCCGATCCAAATGACATTTTGAATCATTTTTGGTAGAGTCCAAAAAATCAATTTTCTGACGAAAAACGATGACCCCGGACCAGTCGAATGTTGAAAAAATGGTCAATATTGATGAAATTTTAACATTTAATCTTTTGACTTTAAATGACGGTTGGATGTGAATTATTACTTTTTCAACTAAAATAAGTGTGTTTAAAGTCATTTCTGTGCCTGAAATTGGTCAAAATTTAAGATTTTGAGTAAGCAAAACTCTGTAAAAATGGCAATTTTGGTCACTGTGAGGGTTTAAAAAGTGGTTATTCAACATGAGGCCCGATCCAAATGACATTTTGAATCATTTTTGGTAGAGCCCAAAAAATCAATTTTCTGATGAAAAACGATGACCCCGGACCAGTCGAACGTTGAAAAAATGGTCAATATTGATGAAATTTTAACATTTAATCTTTTGACTTTAAATGACGGTTGGATGTGAATTATTACTTTTTCAACTAAAATAAGTGTGTTTAAAGTCATTTCTGTGCCTGAAATTGGTCAAAATTTAAGATTTTGAGTAAGCAAAACTCTGTAAAAATGGCAATTTTGGTCACTGTGAGGGTTTAAAAAGTGGTTATTCAACATGAGGCCCGATCCAAATGACATTTTGAATCATTTTTGGTAGAGTCCAAAAAATCAATTTTCTGATGAAAAACGATGACCCCGGACCAGTCGAACGTTGAAAAAATGGTCAATATTGATGAAATTTTAACATTTAATCTTTTGACTTTAAATGACGGTTGGATGTGAATTATTACTTTTTCAACTAAAATAAGTGTGTTTAAAGTCATTTCTGTGCCTGAAATTTGTCAAAATTTAAGATTTTGAGTAAGCAAAACTCTGTAAAAATGGCAATTTTGGTCACTGTGAGGGTTTAAAAAGTGGTTATTCAACATGAGGCCCGATCCAAATGACATTATGAATCATTTTTGGTAGAGTCCAAAAAATCAATTTTCTGATGAAAAACGATGACCCCGGACCAGTCGAACGTTGAAAAAATGGTCAATATTGATGAAATTTTAACATTTAATCTTTTGACTTTAAATGACGGTTGGATGTGAATTATTACTTTTTCAACTAAAATAAGTGTGTTTAAAGTCATTTCTGTGCCTGAAATTGGTCAAAATTTAAGATTTTGAGTAAGCAAAACTCTGTAAAAATGGCACTTTTGGTCACTGTGAGGGTTTAAAAAGTGGTTATTCAACATGAGGCCCGATCCAAATGACATTTTGAATCATTTTTGGTAGAGTCCAAAAAATCAATTTTCTGATGAAAAACGATGACCCCGGACCAGTCGAACGTTGAAAAAATTGTCAATATTGATGAAATTTTAACATTTAATCTTTTGACTTTAAATGACGGTTGGATGTGAATTATTACTTTTTCAACTAAAATAAGTGTGTTTAAAGTCATTTCTGTGCCTGAAATTGGTCAAAATTTAAGATTTTGAGTAAGCAAAACTCTGTAAAAATGGCACTTTTGGTCACTGTGAGGGTTTAAAAAGTGGTTATTCAACACGAGGCCCGATCCAAATGACATTTTGAATCATTTTTGGTGGAGTCCAAAAAATCAATTTTCTAATGAAAAACGATGACCCCGGACCAGTCGAACGTTGAAAAAATGGTCAATATTGATGAAATTTTAACATTTAATCTTTTGACTTTAAATGACGGTTGGATGTGAATTATTACTTTGTCAACTAAAATAAGTGTGTTTAAAGTCATTTCTGTGCCTGAAATTGGTCAAAATTGAAGATTTTGAGTAAGCAAAACTCTGTAAAAATTGCAATTTTGGTCACTGTGAGGGTTTAAAAAGTGGTTATTCAACATGAGGCCCGATCCAAATGACATTTTGAATCATTTTTGGTAGAGTCCAAAAAATCAATTTTCTGATGAAAAACGATGACCCCGGACCAGTCGAACGTTGAAAAAATGGTCAATATTGATGAAATTTTAACATTTAATCTTTTGACTTTAAATGACGGCTGGATGTGAATTATTACTTTTTCAACTAAAATAAGTGTGTTTAAAGTCATTTCTGTGCCTGAAATTGGTCAAAATTTAAGATTTTGAGTAAGCAAAACTCTGTAAAAATGGCAATTTTGGTCACTGTGAGGGTTTAAAAAGTGGTTATTCAACATGAGGCCCGATCCAAATGACATTATGAATCATTTTTGGTAGAGTCCAAAAAATCAATTTTCTGATGAAAAACGATGACCCCGGACCAGTCGAACGTTGAAAAAATGGTCAATATTGATGAAATTTTAACATTTAATCTTATGACTTTAAATGACGGTTGGATGTGAATTATTACTTTTTCAACTAAAATAAGTGTGTTTAAAGTCATTTCTGTGCCTGAAATTGGTCAAAATTTAAGATTTTGAGTAAGCAAAACTCTGTAAAAATGGCAATTTTGGTCACTGTGAGGGTTTAAAAAGTGGTTATTCAACATGAGGCCCGATCCAAATGACATTTTGAATCATTTTTGGTAGAGTCCAAAAAATCAATTTTCTGATGAAAAACGATGACCCCGGACCAGTCGAATGTTGAAAAAATGGTCAATATTGATGAAATTTTAACATTTAATCTTTTGACTTTAAATGACGGTTGGATGTGAATTATTACTTTTTCAACTAAAATAAGTGTGTTTAAAGTCATTTCTGTGCCTGAAATTGGTCAAAATTTAAGATTTTGAGTAAGCAAAACTCTGTAAAAATGGCAATTTTGGTCACTGTGAGGGTTTAAAAAGTGGTTATTCAACATGAGGCCCGATCCAAATGACATTTTGAATCATTTTTGGTAGAGCCCAAAAAATCAATTTTCTGATGAAAAACGATGACCCCGGACCAGTCGAACGTTGAAAAAATGGTCAATATTGATGAAATTTTAACATTTAATCTTTTGACTTTAAATGACGATTGGATGTGAATTATTACTTTTTCAACTAAAATAAGTGTGTTTAAAGTCATTTCTGTGCCTGAAATTGGTCAAAATTTAAGATTTTGAGTAAGCAAAACTCTGTAAAAATGGCAATTTTGGTCACTGTGAGGGTTTAAAAAGTGGTTATTCAACATGAGGCCCGATCCAAATGACATTTTGAATCATTTTTGGTAGAGTCCAAAAAATCAATTTTCTGATGAAAAACGATGACCCCGGACCAGTCGAACGTTGAAAAAATGGTCAATATTGATGAAATTTTAACATTTAATCTTTTGACTTTAAATGACGGTTGGATGTGAATTATTACTTTTTCAACTAAAATAAGTGTGTTTAAAGTCATTTCTGTGCCTGAAATTGGTCAAAATTGAAGATTTTGAGTAAGCAAAACTCTGTAAAAATGGCAATTTTGGTCACTGTGAGGGTTTAAAAAGTGGTTATTCAACATGAGGCCCGATCCAAATGACATTTTGAATCATTTTTGGTAGAGTCCAAAAAATCAATTTTCTGATGAAAAACGATGACCCCGGACCAGTCGAATGTTGAAAAAATGGTCAATATTGATGAAATTTTAACATTTAATCTTTTGACTTTAAATGACGGTTGGATGTGAATTATTACTTTTTCAACTAAAATAAGTGTGTTTAAAGTCATTTCTGTGCCTGAAATTGGTCAAAATTGAAGATTTTAAGTAAGCAAAACTCTGTAAAAATTGCAATTTTGGTCACTGTGAGGGTTTAAAAAGTGGTTATTCAACATGAGGCCCGATCCAAATGACATTTTGAATCATTTTTGGTAGAGTCCAAAAAATCAATTTTCTGATGAAAAACGATGACCCCGGACCAGTCGAACGTTGAAAAAATGGTCAATATTGATGAAATTTTAACATTTAATCTTTTGACTTTAAATGACGGCTGGATGTGAATTATTACTTTTTCAACTAAAATAAGTGTGTTTAAAGTCATTTCTGTGCCTGAAATTGGTCAAAATTTAAGATTTTGAGTAAGCAAAACTCTGTAAAAATGGCAATTTTGGTCACTGTGAGGGTTTAAAAAGTGGTTATTCAACATGAGGCCCGATCCAAATGACATTATGAATCATTTTTGGTAGAGTCCAAAAAATCAATTTTCTGATGAAAAACGATGACCCCGGACCAGTCGAACGTTGAAAAAATGGTCAATATTGATGAAATTTTAACATTTAATCTTATGACTTTAAATGACGGTTGGATGTGAATTATTACTTTTTCAACTAAAATAAGTGTGTTTAAAGTCATTTCTGTGCCTGAAATTGGTCAAAATTTAAGATTTTGAGTAAGCAAAACTCTGTAAAAATGGCAATTTTGGTCACTGTGAGGGTTTAAAAAGTGGTTATTCAACATGAGGCCCGATCCAAATGACATTTTGAATCATTTTTGGTAGAGTCCAAAAAATCTATTTTCTGATGAAAAACGATGACCCCGGACCAGTCGAACGTTGAAAAAATGGTCAATATTGATGAAATTTTAACATTTAACCTTTTGTTTTTAAATGACGGTTGGATGTGAATTATTACTTTTTCAACTAAAATAAGTGTGTTTAAAGTCATTTCTGTGCCTGAAATTGGTCAAAATTGAAGATTTTGAGTAAGCAAAACTCTGTAAAAATGGCAATTTTGGTCACTGTGAGGGTTTAAAAAGTGGTTATTCAACATGAGGCCCGATCCAAATGACATTTTGAATCATTTTTGGTAGAGTCCAAAAAATCAATTTTCTGATGAAAAACGATGACCCCGGACCAGTCGAATGTTGAAAAAATGGTCAATATTGATGAAATTTTAACATTTAATCTTTTGACTTTAAATGACGGTTGAATGTGAATTATTACTTTTTCAACTAAAATAAGTGTGTTTAAAGTCATTTCTGTGCCTGAAATTGGTCAAAATTTAAGATTTTGAGTAAGCAAAACTCTGTAAAAATGGCAATTTTGGTCACTGTGAGGGTTTAAAAAGTGGTTATTCAACATGAGGCCCGATCCAAATGACATTTTGAATCATTTTTGGTAGAGCCCAAAAAATCAATTTTCTGATGAAAAACGATGACCCCGGACCAGTCGAACGTTGAAAAAATGGTCAATATTGCTGAAATTTTAACATTTAATCTTTTGACTTTAAATGACGGTTGGATGTGAATTATTACTTTTTCAACTAAAATAAGTGTGTTTAAAGTCATTTCTGTGCCTGAAATTGGTCAAAATTTAAGATTTTGAGTAAGCAAAACTCTGTAAAAATGGCAATTTTGGTCACTGTGAGGGTTTAAAAAGTGGTTATTCAACATGAGGCCCGATCCAAATGACATTTTGAATCATTTTTGGTAGAGTCCAAAAAATCAATTTTCTGATGAAAAACGATGACCCCGGACCAGTCGAACGTTGAAAAATGGTCAATATTGATGAAATTTTAACATTTAATCTTTTGACTTTAAATGACGGTTGGATGTGAATTATTACTTTTTCAACTAAAATAAGTGTGTTTAAAGTCATTTCTGTGCCTGAAATTGGTCAAAATTGAAGATTTTGAGTAAGCAAAACTCTGTAAAAATGGCAATTTTGGTCACTGTGAGGGTTTAAAAAGTGGTTATTCAACATGAGGCCCGATCCAAATGACATTTTGAATCATTTTTGGTAGAGTCCAAAAAATCAATTTTCTGATGAAAAACGATGACCCCGGACCAGTCGAATGTTGAAAAAATGGTCAATATTGATGAAATTTTAACATTTAATCTTTTGACTTTAAATGACGGTTGGATGTGAATTATTACTTTTTCAACTAAAATAAGTGTGTTTAAAGTCATTTCTGTGCCTGAAATTGGTCAAAATTTAAGATTTTGAGTAAGCAAAACTCTGTAAAAATGGCAATTTTGGTCACTGTGAGGGTTTAAAAAGTGGTTATTCAACATGAGGCCCGATCCAAATGACATTTTGAATCATTTTTGGTAGAGCCCAAAAAATCAATTTTCTGATGAAAAACGATGACCCCGGACCAGTCGAACGTTGAAAAAATGGTCAATATTGATGAAATTTTAACATTTAATCTTTTGACTTTAAATGACGGTTGGATGTGAATTATTACTTTTTCAACTAAAATAAGTGTGTTTAAAGTCATTTCTGTGCCTGAAATTGGTCAAAATTGAAGATTTTGAGTAAGCAAAACTCTGTAAAAATGGCAATTTTGGTCACTGTGAGGGTTTAAAAAGTGGTTATTCAACATGAGGCCCGATCCAAATGACATTTTGAATCATTTTTGGTAGAGTCCAAAAAATCAATTTTCTGATGAAAAACGATGACCCCGGACCAGTCGAACGTTGAAAAATGGTCAATATTGATGAAATTTTAACATTTAATCTTTTGACTTTAAATGACGGTTGGATGTGAATTATTACTTTTTCAACTAAAATAAGTGTGTTTAAAGTCATTTCTGTGCCTGAAATTGGTCAAAATTGAAGATTTTGAGTAAGCAAAACTCTGTAAAAATGGCAATTTTGGTCACTGTGAGGGTTTAAAAAGTGGTTATTCAACATGAGGCCCGATCCAAATGACATTATGAATCATTTTTGGTAGAGTCCAAAAAATCAATTTTCTGATGAAAAACGATGACCCCGGACCAGTCGAACGTTGAAAAAATGGTCAATATTGATGAAATTTTAACATTTAATCTTATGACTTTAAATGACGGTTGGATGTGAATTATTACTTTTTCAACTAAAATAAGTGTGTTTAAAGTCATTTCTGTGCCTGAAATTGGTCAAAATTTAAGATTTTGAGTAAGCAAAACTCTGTAAAAATGGCAATTTTGGTCACTGTGAGGGTTTAAAAAGTGGTTATTCAACATGAGGCCCGATCCAAATGACATTTTGAATCATTTTTGGTAGAGTCCAAAAAATCTATTTTCTGATGAAAAACGATGACCCCGGACCAGTCGAACGTTGAAAAAATGGTCAATATTGATGAAATTTTAACATTTAACCTTTTGTTTTTAAATGACGGTTGGATGTGAATTATTACTTTTTCAACTAAAATAAGTGTGTTTAAAGTCATTTCTGTGCCTGAAATTGGTCAAAATTGAAGATTTTGAGTAAGCAAAACTCTGTAAAAATGGCAATTTTGGTCACTGTGAGGGTTTAAAAAGTGGTTATTCAACATGAGGCCCGATCCAAATGACATTTTGAATCATTTTTGGTAGAGTCCAAAAAATCAATTTTCTGATGAAAAACGATGACCCCGGACCAGTCGAATGTTGAAAAAATGGTCAATATTGATGAAATTTTAACATTTAATCTTTTGACTTTAAATGACGGTTGAATGTGAATTATTACTTTTTCAACTAAAATAAGTGTGTTTAAAGTCATTTCTGTGCCTGAAATTGGTCAAAATTTAAGATTTTGAGTAAGCAAAACTCTGTAAAAATGGCAATTTTGGTCACTGTGAGGGTTTAAAAAGTGGTTATTCAACATGAGGCCCGATCCAAATGACATTTTGAATCATTTTTGGTAGAGCCCAAAAAATCAATTTTCTGATGAAAAACGATGACCCCGGACCAGTCGAACGTTGAAAAATGGTCAATATTGCTGAAATTTTAACATTTAATCTTTTGACTTTAAATGACGGTTGGATGTGAATTATTACTTTTTCAACTAAAATAAGTGTGTTTAAAGTCATTTCTGTGCCTGAAATTGGTCAAAATTTAAGATTTTGAGTAAGCAAAACTCTGTAAAAATGGCAATTTTGGTCACTGTGAGGGTTTAAAAAGTGGTTATTCAACATGAGGCCCGATCCAAATGACATTTTGAATCATTTTTGGTAGAGTCCAAAAAATCAATTTTCTGATGAAAAACGATGACCCCGGACCAGTCGAACGTTGAAAAATGGTCAATATTGATGAAATTTTAACATTTAATCTTTTGACTTTAAATGACGGTTGGATGTGAATTATTACTTTTTCAACTAAAATAAGTGTGTTTAAAGTCATTTCTGTGCCTGAAATTGGTCAAAATTGAAGATTTTGAGTAAGCAAAACTCTGTAAAAATGGCAATTTTGGTCACTGTGAGGGTTTAAAAAGTGGTTATTCAACATGAGGCCCGATCCAAATGACATTTTGAATCATTTTTGGTAGAGTCCAAAAAATCAATTTTCTGATGAAAAACGATGACCCCGGACCAGTCGAATGTTGAAAAAATGGTCAATATTGATGAAATTTTAACATTTAATCTTTTGACTTTAAATGACGGTTGGATGTGAATTATTACTTTTTCAACTAAAATAAGTGTGTTTAAAGTCATTTCTGTGCCTGAAATTGGTCAAAATTTAAGATTTTGAGTAAGCAAAACTCTGTAAAAATGGCAATTTTGGTCACTGTGAGGGTTTAAAAAGTGGTTATTCAACATGAGGCCCGATCCAAATGACATTTTGAATCATTTTTGGTAGAGCCCAAAAAAATCAATTTTCTGATGAAAAACGATGACCCCGGACCAGTCGAACGTTGAAAAAATGGTCAATATTGATGAAATTTTAACATTTAATCTTTTGACTTTAAATGACGGTTGGATGTGAATTATTACTTTTTCAACTAAAATAAGTGTGTTTAAAGTCATTTCTGTGCCTGAAATTGGTCAAAATTTAAGATTTTGAGTAAGCAAAACTCTGTAAAAATGGCAATTTTGGTCACTGTGAGGGTTTAAAAGTGGTTATTCAACATGAGGCCCGATCCAAATGACATTTTGAATCATTTTTGGTAGAGTCCAAAAAATCAATTTTCTGATGAAAAACGATGACCCCGGACCAGTCGAACGTTGAAAAAATGGTCAATATTGATGAAATTTTAACATTTAATCTTTTGACTTTAAATGACGGTTGGATGTGAATTATTACTTTTTCAACTAAAATAAGTGTGTTTAAAGTCATTTCTGTGCCTGAAATTTGTCAAAATTTAAGATTTTGAGTAAGCAAAACTCTGTAAAAATGGCAATTTTGGTCACTGTGAGGGTTTAAAAAGTGGTTATTCAACATGAGGCCCGATCCCCAAAAGACATTTTGAATCTTTTTTGGTAGAGTCCAAAAAATCAATTTTCTGATGAAAAACGATGACCCCGGACCAGTCGAACGTTGAAAAAATGGTCAATATTGATGAAATTTTAACATTTAATCTTTTGACTTTAAATGACGGTTGGATGTGAATTATTACTTTTTCAACTAAAATAAGTGTGTTTAAAGTCATTTCTGTGCCTGAAATTGGTCAAAATTTAAGATTTTGAGTAAGCAAAACTCTGTAAAAATGGCAATTTTGGTCACTGTGAGGGTTTAAAAAGTGGTTATTCAACATGAGACCCGATCCAAAAGACATTTTGAATCTTTTTTGGTAGAGTCCAAAAAATCCATTTTCTGATGAAAAACGATGACCCCGGACCAGTCGAACGTTGAAAAAATGGTCAATATTGATGAAATTTTACCATTTAATCTTTTGACTTTAAATGACGGTTGGATGTGAATTATTACTTTTTCAACTAAAATAAGTGTGTTTAAAGTCATTTCTGTGCCTGAAATTGGTCAAAATTTAAGATTTTGAGTAAGCAAAACTCTGTAAAAATGGCAATTTTGGTCACTGTGAGGGTTTAAAAAGTGGTTATTCAACATGAGGCCCGATCCAAAAGACATTTTGAATCTTTTTTGGTAGAGTCCAAAAAATCCATTTTCTGATGAAAAACGATGACCCCGGACCAGTCGAACGTTGAAAAAATGGTCAATATTGATGAAATTTTAACATTTAATCTTTTGACTTTAAATGACGGTTGGATGTGAATTATTACTTTTTCAACTAAAATAAGTGTGTTTAAAGTCATTTCTGTGCCTGAAATTGGTCAAAATTGAAGATTTTGAGTAAGCAAAACTCTGTAAAAATGGCAATTTTGGTCACTGTGAGGGTTTAAAATGTGGTTATTCAACATGAGGCCCGATCCAAATGACATTTTGAATCATTTTTGGTAGAGTCCAAAAAATCAATTTTCTGATGAAAAACGATGACCCCGGACCAGTCGAACGTTAAAAAAATGGTCAATATTGATGAAATTTTAACATTTAATCTTTTGACTTTAAATGACGGTTGGATGTGAATTATTACTTTTTCAACTAAAATAAGTGTGTTTAAAGTCATTTCTGTGCCTGAAATTGGTCAAAATTTAAGATTTTGAGTAAGCAAAACTCTGTAAAAATGGCAATTTTGGTCACTCTGAGGGTTTAAAAAGTGGTTATTCAACATGAGGCCCGATCCAAATGACATTTTGAATCATTTTTGGTAGAGTCCAAAAAATCAATTTTCTGATGAAAAACGATGACCCCTGACCAGTCGAACGTTGAAAAAATGGTCAATATTGATGAAATTTTAACATTTAATCTTTTGACTTTAAATGACGGTTGGATGTGAATTATTACTTTTTCAACTAAAATAAGTGTGTTTAAAGTCATTTCTGTGCCTGAAATTGGTCAAAATTGAAGATTTTGAGTAAGCAAAACTCTGTAAAAATGGCAATTTTGGTCACTGTGAGGGTTTAAAAAGTGGTTATTCAACATGAGGCCCGATCCAAATGACATTTTGAATCATTTTTGGTAGAGTCCAAAAAATCAATTTTCTGATGAAAAACGATGACCCCGGACCAGTCGAACGTTAAAAAAATGGTCAATATTGATGAAATTTTAACATTTAATCTTTTGACTTTAAATGACGGTTGGATGTGAATTATTACTTTTTCAACTAAAATAAGTGTGTTTAAAGTCATTTCTGTGCCTGAAATTGGTCAAAATTTAAGATTTTGAGTAAGCAAAACTCTGTAAAAATGGCAATTTTGGTCACTGTGAGGGTTTAAAAAGTGGTTATTCAACACGAGGCCCGATCCAAATGACATTTTGAATCATTTTTGGTAGAGTCCAAAAAATCAATTTTCTGATGAAAAACGATGACCCCGGACCAGTCGAACGTTGAAAAAATGGTCAATATTGATGAAATTTTAACATTTAATATTTTGACTTTAAATGACGGTTGGATGTGAATTATTACTTTTTCAACTAAAATAAGTGTGTTTAAAGTCATTTCTGTGCCTGAAATTGGTCAAAATTTAAGATTTTGAGTAAGCAAAACTCTGTAAAAATGGCAATTTTGGTCACTGTCAGGGTTTAAAAAGTGGTTATTCAACATGAGGCCCGATCCAAAAGACATTTTGAATCTTTTTTGGTAGAGTCCAAAAAATCAATTTTCTGATGAAAAACGATGACCCCGGACCAGTCGAACGTTGAAAAAATGGTCAATATTGATGAAATTTTAACATTTAATCTTTTGACTTTAAATGACGGTTGGATGTGAATTATTACTTTTTCAACTAAAATAAGTGTGTTTAAAGTCATTTCTGTGCCTGAAATTGGTCAAAATTTAAGATTTTGAGTAAGCAAAACTCTGTAAAAATGGCAATTTTGGTCACTGTGAGGGTTTAAAAAGTGGTTATTCAACATGAGACCCGATCCAAAAGACATTTTGAATCTTTTTTGGTAGAGTCCAAAAAATCCATTTTCTGATGAAAAACGATGACCCCGGACCAGTCGAACGTTGAAAAAATGGTCAATATTGATGAAATTTTACCATTTAATCTTTTGACTTTAAATGACGGTTGGATGTGAATTATTACTTTTTCAACTAAAATAAGTGTGTTTAAAGTCATTTCTGTGCCTGAAATTGGTCAAAATTTAAGATTTTGAGTAAGCAAAACTCTGTAAAAATGGCAATTTTGGTCACTGTGAGGGTTTAAAAAGTGGTTATTCAACATGAGGCCCGATCCAAAAGACATTTTGAATCTTTTTTGGTAGAGTCCAAAAAATCCATTTTCTGATGAAAAACGATGACCCCGGACCAGTCGAACGTTGAAAAATGGTCAATATTGATGAAATTTTAACATTTAATCTTTTGACTTTAAATGACGGTTGGATGTGAATTATTACTTTTTCAACTAAAATAAGTGTGTTTAAAGTCATTTCTGTGCCTGAAATTGGTCAAAATTGAAGATTTTGAGTAAGCAAAACTCTGTAAAAATGGCAATTTTGGTCACTGTGAGGGTTTAAAATGTGGTTATTCAACATGAGGCCCGATCCAAATGACATTTTGAATCATTTTTGGTAGAGTCCAAAAATCAATTTTCTGATGAAAAACGATGACCCCGGACCAGTCGAACGTTAAAAAATGGTCAATATTGATGAAATTTTAACATTTAATCTTTTGACTTTAAATGACGGTTGGATGTGAATTATTACTTTTTCAACTAAAATAAGTGTGTTTAAAGTCATTTCTGTGCCTGAAATTGGTCAAAATTTAAGATTTTGAGTAAGCAAAACTCTGTAAAAATGGCAATTTTGGTCACTCTGAGGGTTTAAAAAGTGGTTATTCAACATGAGGCCCGATCCAAATGACATTTTGAATCATTTTTGGTAGAGTCCAAAAAATCAATTTTCTGATGAAAAACGATGACCCCGGACCAGTCGAACGTTGAAAAAATGGTCAATATTGATGACATTTTTACATTTAATCTTTTGACTTTAAATGACGGTTGGATGTGAATTATTACTTTTTCAACTAAAATAAGTGTGTTTAAAGTCATTTCTGTGCCTGAAATTGGTCAAATTTAAGATTTTGAGTAAGCAAAACTCTGTAAAAATGGCAATTTTGGTCACTCTGAGGGTTTAAAAAGTGGTTATTCAACATGAGGCCCGATCCAAATGACATTTTGAATCATTTTTGGTAGAGTCCAAAAAATCAATTTTCTGATGAAAAACGATGACCCCGGACCAGTCGAACGTTGAAAAAATGGTCAATATTGATGACATTTTTACATTTAATCTTTTGACTTTAAATGACGGTTGGATGTGAGTTATTACTTTTTCAACTAAAATAAGTGTGTTTAAAGTCATTTCTGTGCCTGAAATTGGTCAAAATTTAAGATTTTGAGTAAGCAAAACTCTGTAAAAATGGCAATTTTGGTCACTGTGAGGGTTTAAAAAGTGGTTATTCAACACGAGGCCCGATCCAAATGACATTTTGAATCATTTTTGGTAGAGTCCAAAAAATCAATTTTCTGATGAAAAACGATGACCCCGGACCAGTCGAACGTTGAAAAAATGGTCAATATTGATGAAATTTTAACATTTAATATTTTGACTTTAAATGACGGTTGGATGTGAATTATTACTTTTTCAACTAAAATAAGTGTGTTTAAAGTCATTTCTGTGCCTGAAATTGGTCAAAATTTAAGATTTTGAGTAAGCAAAACTCTGTAAAAATGGCAATTTTGGTCACTGTCAGGGTTTAAAAGTGGTTATTCAACATGAGGCCCGATCCAAAAGACATTTTGAATCTTTTTTGGTAGAGTCCAAAAAATCAATTTTCTGATGAAAAACGATGACCCCGGACCAGTCGAACGTTGAAAAAATGGTCAATATTGATGAAATTTTAACATTTAATCTTTTGACTTTAAATGACGGTTGGATGTGAATTATTACTTTTTCAACTAAAATAAGTGTGTTTAAAGTCATTTCTGTGCCTGAAAGTGGTCAAAATTGAAGATTTTGAGTAAGCAAAACTCAGTAAAAATGGCAATTTTGGTCACTGTGAGGGTTTAAAAAGTGGTTATTCAACATGAGACCCGATCCAAAAGACATTTTGAATCTTTTTGGTAGAGTCCAAAAAATCCATTTTCTGATGAAAAACGATGACCCCGGACCAGTCGAACGTTGAAAAAATGGTCAATATTGATGAAATTTTAACATTTAATCTTTTGACTTTAAATGACGGTTGGATGTGAATTATTACTTTTTCAACTAAAATAAGTGTGTTTAAAGTCATTTCTGTGCCTGAAATTGGTCAAAATTTAAGATTTTGAGTAAGCAAAACTCTGTAAAAATGGCAATTTTGGTCACTGTGAGGGTTTAAAAAGTGGTTATTCAACATGAGGCCCAATCCAAATGACATTTTGAATCATTTTTGGTAGAGTCCAAAAAATCAATTTTCTGATGAAAAACAATGACCCCGGACCAGTCGAACGTTGAAAAAATGGTCAATATTGATGAAATATTTACATTTAATCTTTTGACTTGAAATGACGGTTGGATGTGAATTATTACTTTTTCAACTAAAATAAGTGTGTTTAAAGTCATTTCTGTGCCTGAAAGTGGTCAAAATTGAAGATTTTGAGTAAGCAAAACTCTGTAAAAATGGCAATTTTGGTCACTGTGAGGGTTTAAAAAGTGGTTATTCAACATGAGACCCGATCCAAAAGACATTTTGAATCATTTTTGATAGAGTCCAAAAAATCCATTTTCTGATGAAAAGCGATGACCTAGGACCAGTCGAACGTTGAAAAAATGGTCAATATTGATGAAATTTTAACATTTAATATTTTGACTTCAAATGACGATTGGATGTGAATTATTACTTTTTCAACTAAAATAAGTGTGTTTAAAGTCATTTCTGTGCCTGAAATTGGTCAAAATTTAAGATTTTGAGTAAGCAAAACTCTGTAAAAATGGCAATTTTGGTCACTGTGAGGGTTTAAAAGTGGTTATTCAACATGAGGCCCGATCCAAATGACATTTTGAATCATTTTTGGTAGAGTCCAAAAAATCAATTTTCTGATGAAAAACGATGACCCCGGACCAGTTGAACGTTGAAAAAATGGTCAATATTGATGAAATTTTAACATTTAATCTTTTGACTTTAAATGACGGTTGGATGTGAATTATTACTTTTTCAACTAAAATAAGTGTGTTTAAAGTCATTTCTGTGCCTGAAATTGGTCAAAATTGAAGATTTTGAGTAAGCAAAACTCTGTAAAAATGGCAATTTGGTCACTGTGAGGGTTTAAAAAGTGGTTATTCAACATGAGGCCCGATCCAAAAGACATTTTGAATCTTTTTTGGTAGAGTCCAAAAAATCCATTTTCTGATGAAAAACGATGACCCCGGACCAGTCGAACGTTGAAAAAATGGTCAATATTGATGAAATTTTAACATTTAATCTTTTGACTTTAAATGACGGTTGGATGTGAATTATTACTTTTTCAACTAAAATAAGTGTGTTTAAAGTCATTTCTGTGCCTGAAATTGGTCAAAATTGAAGATTTTGAGTAAGCAAAACTCTGTAAAAATGGCAATTTTGGTCACTGTGAGGGTTTAAAAAGTGGTTATTCAACATGAGGCCCGATCCAAATGACATTTTGAATCATTTTTGGTAGAGTCCAAAAAATCAATTTTCTGATGAAAAACGATGACCCCTGACCAGTCGAACGTTGAAAAAATGGTCAATATTGATGAAATTTTAACATTTAATCTTTTGACTTTAAATGATGGTTGGATGTGAATTATTACTTTTTCAACTAAAATAAGTGTGTTTAAAGTCATTTCTGTGCCTGAAATTGGTCAAAATTGAAGATTTTGAGTATACAAAACTCTGTAAAAATGGCAATTTTGGTCACTGTGAGGGTTTAAAAAGTGGTTATTCAACATGAGGCCCGATCCAAATGACATTTTGAATCATTTTTGGTAGAGTCCAAAAAATCAATTTTCTGATGAAAAACGATGACCCCGGACCAGTCGAACGTTGAAAAAATGGTCAATATTGATGAAATTTTAACATTTAATCTTTTGACTTTAAATGACGGTTGGATGTGAATTATTACTTTTTTAACTAAAATAAGTGTGTTTAAAGTCATTTCTGTGCCTGAAATTGGTCAAAATTTAAGATTTTGAGTAAGCAAAACTCTGTAAAAATGGCGATTTTGGTCACTGTGAGGGTTTAAAAAGTGGTTATTCAACATGAGGCCTGTTCCAAATGACATTTTGAATCATTTTTGGTAGAGTCCAAAAAATCAATTTTCTGATGAAAAACGATGACCCCGGACCAGTCGAACGTTGAAAAAATGGTCAATATTGATGAAATTTTTACATTTAATCTTTTGACTTTAAATGACGGTTGGATGTGAATTATTACTTTTTCAACTAAAATAAGTGTGTTTAAAGTCATTTCTGTGCCTGAAATTGGTCAAAATTGAAGATTTTGAGTAAGCAAAACTCTGTAAAAATGGCAATTTTGGTCACTGTGAGGGTTTAAAAAGTGGTTATTCAACATGAGGCCCGATCCAAATGACATTTTGAAACATTTTTGGTAGAGTCCAAAAAATCCATTTTCTGATGAAAAACGATGACCCCGGACCAGTCGAACGTTGAAAAAATGGTCAATATTGATGAAATTTTAACATTTAATCTTTTGACTTTAAATGATGGTTGGATGTGAATTATTACTTTTTCAACTAAAATAAGTGTGTTTAAAGTCATTTCTGTGCCTGAAATTGGTCAAAATGTAAGATTTTGAGTAAGCAAAACTCTGTAAAAATGGCAATTTTGGTCACTGTGAGGGTTTAAAAAGTGGTTATTCAACATGAGGCCCGATCCAAAAGACATTTTGAATCTTTTTTGGTAGAGTCCAAAAAATCCATTTTCTGATGAAAAACGATGACCCCGGACCAGTCGAACGTTGAAAAAATGGTCAATATTGATGAAATTTTACCATTTAATCTTTTGACTTTAAATGACGGTTGGATGTGAATTATTACTTTTTCAACTAAAATAAGTGTGTTTAAAGTCATTTCTGTGCCTGAAATTGGTCAAAATTTAAGATTTTGAGTAAGCAAAACTCTGTAAAAATGGCAATTTTGGTCACTGTGAGGGTTTAAAAAGTGGTTATTCAACATGAGGCCCGATCCAAAAGACATTTTGAATCTTTTTTGGTAGAGTCCAAAAAATCCATTTTCTGATGAAAAACGATGACCCCGGACCAGTCGAACGTTGAAAAAATGGTCAATATTGATGAAATTTTAACATTTAATCTTTTGACTTTAAATGACGGTTGGATGTGAATTATTACTTTTTCAACTAAAATAAGTGTGTTTAAAGTCATTTCTGTGCCTGAAATTGGTCAAAATTGAAGATTTTGAGTAAGCAAAACTCTGTAAAAATGGCAATTTTGGTCACTGTGAGGGTTTAAAATGTGGTTATTCAACATGAGGCCCGATCCAAATGACATTTTGAATCATTTTTGGTAGAGTCCAAAAAATCAATTTTCTGATGAAAAACGATGACCCCGGACCAGTCGAACGTTAAAAAAATGGTCAATATTGATGAAATTTTAACATTTAATCTTTTGACTTTAAATGACGGTTGGATGTGAATTATTACTTTTTCAACTAAAATAAGTGTGTTTAAAGTCATTTCTGTGCCTGAAATTGGTCAAAATTGAAGATTTTGAGTAAGCAAAACTCTGTAAAAATGGCAATTTTGGTCACTCTGAGGGTTTAAAAAGTGGTTATTCAACATGAGGCCCGATCCAAATGACATTTTGAATCATTTTTGGTAGAGTCCAAAAAATCAATTTTCTGATGAAAAACGATGACCCCGGACCAGTCGAACGTTGAAAAAATGGTCAATATTGATGAAATTTTAACATTTAATATTTTGACTTTAAATGACGGTTGGATGTGAATTATTACTTTTTCAACTAAAATAAGTGTGTTTAAAGTCATTTCTGTGCCTGAAATTGGTCAAAATTTAAGATTTTGAGTAAGCAAAACTCTGTAAAAATGGCAATTTTGGTCACTGTCAGGGTTTAAAAAGTGGTTATTCAACATGAGGCCCGATCCAAAAGACATTTTGAATCTTTTTTGGTAGAGTCCAAAAAATCAATTTTCTGATGAAAAACGATGACCCCGGACCAGTCGAACGTTGAAAAAATGGTCAATATTGATGAAATTTTAACATTTAATCTTTTGACTTTAAATGACGGTTGGATGTGAATTATTACTTTTTCAACTAAAATAAGTGTGTTTAAAGTCATTTCTGTGCCTGAAAGTGGTCAAAATTGAAGATTTTGAGTAAGCAAAACTCAGTAAAAATGGCAATTTTGGTCACTGTGAGGGTTTAAAAAGTGGTTATTCAACATGAGACCCGATCCAAAAGACATTTTGAATCTTTTTTGGTAGAGTCCAAAAAATCCATTTTCTGATGAAAAACGATGACCCCGGACCAGTCGAACGTTGAAAAAATGGTCAATATTGATGAAATTTTAACATTTAATCTTTTGACTTTAAATGACGGTTGGATGTGAATTATTACTTTTTCAACTAAAATAAGTGTGTTTAAAGTCATTTCTGTGCCTGAAATTGGTCAAAATTTAAGATTTTGAGTAAGCAAAACTCTGTAAAAATGGCAATTTTGGTCACTGTGAGGGTTTAAAAAGTGGTTATTCAACATGAGGCCCAATCCAAATGACATTTTGAATCATTTTTGGTAGAGTCCAAAAAATCAATTTTCTGATGAAAAACAATGACCCCGGACCAGTCGAACGTTGAAAAAATGGTCAATATTGATGAAATATTTACATTTAATCTTTTGACTTGAAATGACGGTTGGATGTGAATTATTACTTTTTCAACTAAAATAAGTGTGTTTAAAGTCATTTCTGTGCCTGAAAGTGGTCAAAATTGAAGATTTTGAGTAAGCAAAACTCTGTAAAAATGGCAATTTTGGTCACTGTGAGGGTTTAAAAAGTGGTTATTCAACATGAGGCCCGATCCAAAAGACATTTTGAATCTTTTTTGGTAGAGTCCAAAAAATCCATTTTCTGATGAAAAACGATGACCCCGGACCAGTCGAACGTTGAAAAAATGGTCAATATTGATGAAATTTTAACATTTAATCTTTTGACTTTAAATGACGGTTGGATGTGAATTATTACTTTTTCAACTAAAATAAGTGTGTTTAAAGTCATTTCTGTGCCTGAAATTGGTCAAAATTGAAGATTTTGAGTAAGCAAAACTCTGTAAAAATGGCAATTTTGGTCACTGTGAGGGTTTAAAAAGTGGTTATTCAACATGAGGCCCGATCCAAATGACATTTTGAATCATTTTTGGTAGAGTCCAAAAAATCAATTTTCTGATGAAAAACGATGACCCCTGACCAGTCGAACGTTGAAAAAATGGTCAATATTGATGAAATTTTAACATTTAATCTTTTGACTTTAAATGATGGTTGGATGTGAATTATTACTTTTTCAACTAAAATAAGTGTGTTTAAAGTCATTTCTGTGCCTGAAATTGGTCAAAATTGAAGATTTTGAGTATACAAAACTCTGTAAAAATGGCAATTTTGGTCACTGTGAGGGTTTAAAAAGTGGTTATTCAACATGAGGCCCGATCCAAATGACATTTTGAATCATTTTTGGTAGAGTCCAAAAAATCAATTTTCTGATGAAAAACGATGACCCCGGACCAGTCGAACGTTGAAAAAATGGTCAATATTGATGACATTTTAACATTTAATCTTTTGACTTTAAATGACGGTTGGATGTGAATTATTACTTTTTTAACTAAAATAAGTGTGTTTAAAGTCATTTCTGTGCCTGAAATTGGTCAAAATTTAAGATTTTGAGTAAGCAAAACTCTGTAAAAATGGCGATTTTGGTCACTGTGAGGGTTTAAAAAGTGGTTATTCAACATGAGGCCCGATCCAAATGACATTTTGAATCATTTTTGGTAGAGTCCAAAAAATCAATTTTCTGATGAAAAACGATGACCCCGGACCAGTCGAACGTTGAAAAAATGGTCAATATTGATGAAATTTTTACATTTAATCTTTTGACTTTAAATGACGGTTGGATGTGAATTATTACTTTTTCAACTAAAATAAGTGTGTTTAAAGTCATTTCTGTGCCTGAAATTGGTCAAAATTTAAGATTTTGAGTAAGCAAAACTCTGTAAAAATGGCAATTTTGGTCACTGTGGGGGTTTAAAAAGTGGTTATTCAACATGAGGCCCGATCCAAATGACATTTTGAATCATTTTTGGTAGAGTCCAAAAAATCAATTTTCTGATGAAAAACGATGACCCCGGACCAGTCGAACGTTGAAAAAATTGTCAATATTGATGATATTTTAACATTTAATCTTTTGACTTTAAATGACGGTTGGATGTGAATTATTACTTTTTCAACTAAAATAAGTGTGTTTAAAGTCATTTCTGTGCCTGAAATTGTTCAAAATTTAAGATTTTGAGTAAGCAAAACTCTGTAAAAATGGCAATTTTGGTCACTGTCAGGGTTTAAAAAGTGGTTATTCAACATGAGGCCCGATCCAAAAGACATTTTGAATCTTTTTTGGTAGAGTCCAAAAAATCCATTTTCTGATGAAAAAGGGATGACCCCTGACCAGTCGAACGTTGAAAAAATGGTCAATATTGATGAAATTTTAACATTTAATCTTTTGACTTTAAATGACGGTTGGATGTGAATTATTACTTTTTCAACTAAAATAAGTGTGTTTAAAGTCATTTCTGTGCCTGAAATTGGTCAAAATTGAAGATTTTGAGTAAGCAAAACTCTGTAAAAATGGCAATTTTGGTCACTGTGAGGGTTTAAAAAGTGGTTATTCAACATGAGACCCGATCGAAAAGACATTTTGAATCTTTTTTGGTAGAGTCCAAAAAATCCATTTTCTGATCAAAAACAATGACCCCGGACCAGTCGAACGTTGAAAAAATTGTCAATATTGATGAAATTTTAACATTTAATCTTTTGACTTTAAATGACGGTTGGATGTGAATTATTACTTTTTCAACTAAAATAAGTGTGTTTAAAGTCATTTCTGTCCCTGAAATTGGTCAAAATTGAAGATTTTGAGTAAGCAAAACTCTGTAAAAATGGCAATTTTGGTCACTGTGAGGGTTTAAAAAGTGGTTATTCAACATGAGACCCGATCCAAAAGACATTTTGAATCTTTTTTGGTAGAGTCCAAAAAATCCATTTTCTGATGAAAAACGATGACCCCGGACCAGTCGAACGTTGAAAAAATGGTCAATATTGATGAAATTTTAACATTTAATCTTTTGACTTTAAATGACGGTTGGATGTGAATTATTACTTTTTCAACTAAAATAAGTGTGTTTAAAGTCATTTCTGTGCCTGAAATTGGTCAAAATTGAAGATTTTGAGTAAGCAAAACTCTGTAAAAATGGCAATTTTGGTCACTGTGAGGGTTTAAAAAGTGGTTATTCAACATGAGGCCCGATCCAAATGACATTTTGAATCATTTTTGGTAGAGTCCAAAAAATCAATTTTCTGATGAAAAACGATGACCCCTGACCAGTCGAACGTTGAAAAAATGGTCAATATTGATGAAATTTTAACATTTAATCTTTTGACTTTAAATGATGGTTGGATGTGAATTATTACTTTTTCAACTAAAATAAGTGTGTTTAAAGTCATTTCTGTGCCTGAAATTGGTCAAAATTGAAGATTTTGAGTATACAAAACTCTGTAAAAATGGCAATTTTGGTCACTGTGAGGGTTTAAAAAGTGGTTATTCAACATGAGGCCCGATCCAAATGACATTTTGAATCATTTTTGGTAGAGTCCAAAAAATCAATTTTCTGATGAAAAACGATGACCCCGGACCAGTCGAACGTTGAAAAAATGGTCAATATTGATGACATTTTAACATTTAATCTTTTGACTTTAAATGACGGTTGGATGTGAATTATTACTTTTTTAACTAAAATAAGTGTGTTTAAAGTCATTTCTGTGCCTGAAATTGGTCAAAATTTAAGATTTTGAGTAAGCAAAACTCTGTAAAAATGGCGATTTTGGTCACTGTGAGGGTTTAAAAAGTGGTTATTCAACATGAGGCCCGATCCAAATGACATTTTGAATCATTTTTGGTAGAGTCCAAAAAATCAATTTTCTGATGAAAAACGATGACCCCGGACCAGTCGAACGTTGAAAAAATGGTCAATATTGATGAAATTTTTACATTTAATCTTTTGACTTTAAATGACGGTTGGATGTGAATTATTACTTTTTCAACTAAAATAAGTGTGTTTAAAGTCATTTCTGTGCCTGAAATTGGTCAAAATTTAAGATTTTGAGTAAGCAAAACTCTGTAAAAATGGCAATTTTGGTCACTGTGGGGGTTTAAAAAGTGGTTATTCAACATGAGGCCCGATCCAAATGACATTTTGAATCATTTTTGGTAGAGTCCAAAAAATCAATTTTCTGATGAAAAACGATGACCCCGGACCAGTCGAACGTTGAAAAAATTGTCAATATTGATGATATTTTAACATTTAATCTTTTGACTTTAAATGACGGTTGGATGTGAATTATTACTTTTTCAACTAAAATAAGTGTGTTTAAAGTCATTTCTGTGCCTGAAATTGTTCAAAATTTAAGATTTTGAGTAAGCAAAACTCTGTAAAAATGGCAATTTTGGTCACTGTCAGGGTTTAAAAAGTGGTTATTCAACATGAGGCCCGATCCAAAAGACATTTTGAATCTTTTTTGGTAGAGTCCAAAAAATCCATTTTCTGATGAAAAAGGGATGACCCCTGACCAGTCGAACGTTGAAAAAATGGTCAATATTGATGAAATTTTAACATTTAATCTTTTGACTTTAAATGACGGTTGGATGTGAATTATTACTTTTTCAACTAAAATAAGTGTGTTTAAAGTCATTTCTGTGCCTGAAATTGGTCAAAATTGAAGATTTTGAGTAAGCAAAACTCTGTAAAAATGGCAATTTTGGTCACTGTGAGGGTTTAAAAAGTGGTTATTCAACATGAGACCCGATCGAAAAGACATTTTGAATCTTTTTTGGTAGAGTCCAAAAAATCCATTTTCTGATCAAAAACAATGACCCCGGACCAGTCGAACGTTGAAAAAATGGTCAATATTGATGAAATTTTAACATTTAATCTTTTGACTTTAAATGACGGTTGGATGTGAATTATTACTTTTTCAACTAAAATAAGTGTGTTTAAAGTCATTTCTGTGCCTGAAATTGGTCAAAATTGAAGATTTTGAGTAAGCAAAACTCTGTAAAAATGGCAATTTTGGTCACTGTGAGGGTTTAAAAAGTGGTTATTCAACATGAGACCCGATCCAAAAGACATTTTGAATCTTTTTTGGTAGAGTCCAAAAAATCCATTTTCTGATGAAAAACGATGACCCCGGACCAGTCGAACGTTGAAAAAATTGTCAATATTGATGAAATTTTAACATTTAATCTTTTGACTTTAAATGACGGTTGGATGTGAATTATTACTTTTTCAACTAAAATAAGTGTGTTTAAAGTCATTTCTGTCCCTGAAATTGGTCAAAATTGAAGATTTTGAGTAAGCAAAACTCTGTAAAAATGGCAATTTTGGTCACTGTGAGGGTTTAAAAAGTGGTTATTCAACATGAGACCCGATCCAAAAGACATTTTGAATCTTTTTTGGTAGAGTCCAAAAAATCCATTTTCTGATGAAAAACGATGACCCCGGACCAGTCGAACGTTGAAAAAATGGTCAATATTGATGAAATTTTAACATTTAATCTTTTGACTTTAAATGACGGTTGGATGTGAATTATTACTTTTTCAACTAAAATAAGTGTGTTTAAAGTCATTTCTGTCCCTGAAATTGGTCAAAATTGAAGATTTTGAGTAAGCAAAACTCTGTAAAAATGGCAATTTTGGTCACTGTGAGGGTTTAAAAAGTGGTTATTCAACATGAGACCCGATCCAAAAGACATTTTGAATCATTTTTGGTAGAGTCCAAAAAATCCATTTTCTGATGAAAAGCGATGACCTAGGACCAGTCGAACGTTGAAAAAATGGTCAATATTGATGAAATTTTAACATTTAATATTTTGACTTCAAATGACGGTTGGATGTGAATTATTACTTTTTCAACTAAAATAAGTGTGTTTAAAGTCATTTCTGTGCCTGAAATTGGTCAAAATTTAAGATTTTGAGTAAGCAAAACTCTGTAAAAATGGCAATTTTGGTCACTGTGAGGGTTTAAAAAGTGGTTATTCAACATGAGGCCCGATCCAAATGACATTTTGAATCATTTTTGGTAGAGTCCAAAAAATCAATTTTCTGATGAAAAACGATGACCCCTGACCAGTCGAACGTTGAAAAAATGGTCAATATTGATGAAATTTTAACATTTAATCTTTTGACTTTAAATGATGGTTGGATGTGAATTATTACTTTTTCAACTAAAATAAGTGTGTTTAAAGTCATTTCTGTGCCTGAAATTGGTCAAAATTGAAGATTTTGAGTAAGCAAAACTCTGTAAAAATGGCAATTTTGGTCACTGTGAGGGTTTAAAAAGTGGTTATTCAACATGAGGCCCGATCCAAATGACATTTTGAATCATTTTTGGTAGAGTCCAAAAAATCAATTTTCTGATGAAAAACGATGACCCCGGACCAGTCGAACGTTAAAAAAATGGTCAATATTGATGAAATTTTAACATTTAATCTTTTGACTTTAAATGACGGTTGGATGTGAATTATTACTTTTTCAACTAAAATAAGTGTGTTTAAAGTCATTTCTGTGCCTGAAATTGGTCAAAATTTAAGATTTTGAGTAAGCAAAACTCTGTAAAAATGGCAATTTTGGTCACTGTGAGGGTTTAAAAAGTGGTTATTCAACACGAGGCCCGATCCAAATGACATTTTGAATCATTTTTGGTAGAGTCCAAAAAATCAATTTTCTGATGAAAAACGATGACCCCGGACCAGTCGAACGTTGAAAAAATGGTCAATATTGATGAAATTTTAACATTTAATATTTTGACTTTAAATGACGGTTGGATGTGAATTATTACTTTTTCAACTAAAATAAGTGTGTTTAAAGTCATTTCTGTGCCTGAAATTGGTCAAAATTTAAGATTTTGAGTAAGCAAAACTCTGTAAAAATGGCAATTTTGGTCACTGTCAGGGTTTAAAAAGTGGTTATTCAACATGAGGCCCGATCCAAAAGACATTTTGAATCTTTTTTGGTAGAGTCCAAAAAATCAATTTTCTGATGAAAAACGATGACCCCGGACCAGTCGAACGTTGAAAAAATGGTCAATATTGATGAAATTTTAACATTTAATCTTTTGACTTTAAATGACGGTTGGATGTGAATTATTACTTTTTCAACTAAAATAAGTGTGTTTAAAGTCATTTCTGTGCCTGAAATTGGTCAAAATTTAAGATTTTGAGTAAGCAAAACTCTGTAAAAATGGCAATTTTGGTCACTGTGAGGGTTTAAAAAGTGGTTATTCAACATGAGACCCGATCCAAAAGACATTTTGAATCTTTTTTGGTAGAGTCCAAAAAATCCATTTTCTGATGAAAAACGATGACCCCGGACCAGTCGAACGTTGAAAAAATGGTCAATATTGATGAAATTTTACCATTTAATCTTTTGACTTTAAATGACGGTTGGATGTGAATTATTACTTTTTCAACTAAAATAAGTGTGTTTAAAGTCATTTCTGTGCCTGAAATTGGTCAAAATTTAAGATTTTGAGTAAGCAAAACTCTGTAAAAATGGCAATTTTGGTCACTGTGAGGGTTTAAAAAGTGGTTATTCAACATGAGGCCCGATCCAAAAGACATTTTGAATCTTTTTTGGTAGAGTCCAAAAAATCCATTTTCTGATGAAAAACGATGACCCCGGACCAGTCGAACGTTGAAAAAATGGTCAATATTGATGAAATTTTAACATTTAATCTTTTGACTTTAAATGACGGTTGGATGTGAATTATTACTTTTTCAACTAAAATAAGTGTGTTTAAAGTCATTTCTGTGCCTGAAATTGGTCAAAATTGAAGATTTTGAGTAAGCAAAACTCTGTAAAAATGGCAATTTTGGTCACTGTGAGGGTTTAAAATGTGGTTATTCAACATGAGGCCCGATCCAAATGACATTTTGAATCATTTTTGGTAGAGTCCAAAAAATCAATTTTCTGATGAAAAACGATGACCCCGGACCAGTCGAACGTTAAAAAAATGGTCAATATTGATGAAATTTTAACATTTAATCTTTTGACTTTAAATGACGGTTGGATGTGAATTATTACTTTTTCAACTAAAATAAGTGTGTTTAAAGTCATTTCTGTGCCTGAAATTGGTCAAAATTTAAGATTTTGAGTAAGCAAAACTCTGTAAAAATGGCAATTTTGGTCACTCTGAGGGTTTAAAAAGTGGTTATTCAACATGAGGCCCGATCCAAATGACATTTTGAATCATTTTTGGTAGAGTCCAAAAAATCAATTTTCTGATGAAAAACGATGACCCCGGACCAGTCGAACGTTGAAAAAATGGTCAATATTGATGACATTTTTACATTTAATCTTTTGACTTTAAATGACGGTTGGATGTGAATTATTACTTTTTCAACTAAAATAAGTGTGTTTAAAGTCATTTCTGTGCCTGAAATTGGTCAAAATTTAAGATTTTGAGTAAGCAAAACTCTGTAAAAATGGCAATTTTGGTCACTCTGAGGGTTTAAAAAGTGGTTATTCAACATGAGGCCCGATCCAAATGACATTTTGAATCATTTTTGGTAGAGTCCAAAAAATCAATTTTCTGATGAAAAACGATGACCCCGGACCAGTCGAACGTTGAAAAAATGGTCAATATTGATGAAATTTTTACATTTAATCTTTTGACTTTAAATGACGGTTGGATGTGAGTTATTACTTTTTCAACTAAAATAAGTGTGTTTAAAGTCATTTCTGTGCCTGAAATTGGTCAAAATTTAAGATTTTGAGTAAGCAAAACTCTGTAAAAATGGCAATTTTGGTCACTGTGAGGGTTTAAAAAGTGGTTATTCAACACGAGGCCCGATCCAAATGACATTTTGAATCATTTTTGGTAGAGTCCAAAAAATCAATTTTCTGATGAAAAACGATGACCCCGGACCAGTCGAACGTTGAAAAAATGGTCAATATTGATGAAATTTTAACATTTAATATTTTGACTTTAAATGACGGTTGGATGTGAATTATTACTTTTTCAACTAAAATAAGTGTGTTTAAAGTCATTTCTGTGCCTGAAATTGGTCAAAATTTAAGATTTTGAGTAAGCAAAACTCTGTAAAAATGGCAATTTTGGTCACTGTCAGGGTTTAAAAAGTGGTTATTCAACATGAGGCCCGATCCAAAAGACATTTTGAATCTTTTTTGGTAGAGTCCAAAAAATCAATTTTCTGATGAAAAACGATGACCCCGGACCAGTCGAACGTTGAAAAAATGGTCAATATTGATGAAATTTTAACATTTAATCTTTTGACTTTAAATGACGGTTGGATGTGAATTATTACTTTTTCAACTAAAATAAGTGTGTTTAAAGTCATTTCTGTGCCTGAAAGTGGTCAAAATTGAAGATTTTGAGTAAGCAAAACTCAGTAAAAATGGCAATTTTGGTCACTGTGAGGGTTTAAAAAGTGGTTATTCAACATGAGACCCGATCCAAAAGACATTTTGAATCTTTTTTGGTAGAGTCCAAAAAATCCATTTTCTGATGAAAAACGATG
Organism: Lissotriton vulgaris; assembly: GCF_964263255.1. Classification (NCBI taxonomy): domain Eukaryota; kingdom Metazoa; phylum Chordata; class Amphibia; order Caudata; family Salamandridae; genus Lissotriton; species Lissotriton vulgaris. The sequence goes on along the minus strand of NW_028241828.1, from coordinate 420,794 downwards.
ACCCCGGACCAGTCGAACGTTGAAAAAATGGTCAATATTGATGAAATTTTAACATTTAATCTTTTGACTTTAAATGACGGTTGGATGTGAATTATTACTTTTTCAACTAAAATAAGTGTGTTTAAAGTCATTTCTGTGCCTGAAATTGGTCAAAATTTAAGATTTTGAGTAAGCAAAACTCTGTAAAAATGGCAATTTTGGTCACTGTGAGGGTTTAAAAAGTGGTTATTCAACATGAGGCCCAATCCAAATGACATTTTGAATCATTTTTGGTAGAGTCCAAAAAATCAATTTTCTGATGAAAAACAATGACCCCGGACCAGTCGAACGTTGAAAAAATGGTCAATATTGATGAAATATTTACATTTAATCTTTTGACTTGAAATGACGGTTGGATGTGAATTATTACTTTTTCAACTAAAATAAGTGTGTTTAAAGTCATTTCTGTGCCTGAAAGTGGTCAAAATTGAAGATTTTGAGTAAGCAAAACTCTGTAAAAATGGCAATTTTGGTCACTGTGAGGGTTTAAAAAGTGGTTATTCAACATGAGACCCGATCCAAAAGACATTTTGAATCATTTTTGATAGAGTCCAAAAAATCCATTTTCTGATGAAAAGCGATGACCTAGGACCAGTCGAACGTTGAAAAAATGGTCAATATTGATGAAATTTTAACATTTAATATTTTGACTTCAAATGACGATTGGATGTGAATTATTACTTTTTCAACTAAAATAAGTGTGTTTAAAGTCATTTCTGTGCCTGAAATTGGTCAAAATTTAAGATTTTGAGTAAGCAAAACTCTGTAAAAATGGCAATTTTGGTCACTGTGAGGGTTTAAAAGTGGTTATTCAACATGAGGCCCGATCCAAATGACATTTTGAATCATTTTTGGTAGAGTCCAAAAAATCAATTTTCTGATGAAAAACGATGACCCCGGACCAGTTGAACGTTGAAAAAATGGTCAATATTGATGAAATTTTAACATTTAATCTTTTGACTTTAAATGACGGTTGGATGTGAATTATTACTTTTTCAACTAAAATAAGTGTGTTTAAAGTCATTTCTGTGCCTGAAATTGGTCAAAATTGAAGATTTTGAGTAAGCAAAACTCTGTAAAAATGGCAATTTTGGTCACTGTGAGGGTTTAAAAAGTGGTTATTCAACATGAGGCCCGATCCAAAAGACATTTTGAATCTTTTTTGGTAGAGTCCAAAAAATCCATTTTCTGATGAAAAACGATGACCCCGGACCAGTCGAACGTTGAAAAAATGGTCAATATTGATGAAATTTTAACATTTAATCTTTTGACTTTAAATGACGGTTGGATGTGAATTATTACTTTTTCAACTAAAATAAGTGTGTTTAAAGTCATTTCTGTGCCTGAAATTGGTCAAAATTGAAGATTTTGAGTAAGCAAAACTCTGTAAAAATGGCAATTTTGGTCACTGTGAGGGTTTAAAAAGTGGTTATTCAACATGAGGCCCGATCCAAATGACATTTTGAATCATTTTTGGTAGAGTCCAAAAAATCAATTTTCTGATGAAAAACGATGACCCCTGACCAGTCGAACGTTGAAAAAATGGTCAATATTGATGAAATTTTAACATTTAATCTTTTGACTTTAAATGATGGTTGGATGTGAATTATTACTTTTTCAACTAAAATAAGTGTGTTTAAAGTCATTTCTGTGCCTGAAATTGGTCAAAATTGAAGATTTTGAGTATACAAAACTCTGTAAAAATGGCAATTTTGGTCACTGTGAGGGTTTAAAAAGTGGTTATTCAACATGAGGCCCGATCCAAATGACATTTTGAATCATTTTTGGTAGAGTCCAAAAAATCTATTTTCTGATGAAAAACGATGACCCCGGACCAGTCGAACGTTGAAAAAATGGTCAATATTGATGAAATTTTAACATTTAATCTTTTGACTTTAAATGACGGTTGGATGTGAATTATTACTTTTTTAACTAAAATAAGTGTGTTTAAAGTCATTTCTGTGCCTGAAATTGGTCAAAATTTAAGATTTTGAGTAAGCAAAACTCTGTAAAAATGGCGATTTTGGTCACTGTGAGGGTTTAAAAAGTGGTTATTCAACATGAGGCCTGTTCCAAATGACATTTTGAATCATTTTTGGTAGAGTCCAAAAAATCAATTTTCTGATGAAAAACGATGACCCCGGACCAGTCGAACGTTGAAAAAATGGTCAATATTGATGAAATTTTTACATTTAATCTTTTGACTTTAAATGACGGTTGGATGTGAATTATTACTTTTTCAACTAAAATAAGTGTGTTTAAAGTCATTTCTGTGCCTGAAATTGGTCAAAATTGAAGATTTTGAGTAAGCAAAACTCTGTAAAAATGGCAATTTTGGTCACTGTGAGGGTTTAAAAAGTGGTTATTCAACATGAGGCCCGATCCAAATGACATTTTGAAACATTTTTGGTAGAGTCCAAAAAATCCATTTTCTGATGAAAAACGATGACCCCGGACCAGTCGAACGTTGAAAAAATGGTCAATATTGATGAAATTTTAACATTTAATCTTTTGACTTTAAATGATGGTTGGATGTGAATTATTACTTTTTCAACTAAAATAAGTGTGTTTAAAGTCATTTCTGTGCCTGAAATTGGTCAAAATGTAAGATTTTGAGTAAGCAAAACTCTGTAAAAATGGCAATTTTGGTCACTGTGAGGGTTTAAAAAGTGGTTATTCAACATGAGGCCCGATCCAAAAGACATTTTGAATCTTTTTTGGTAGAGTCCAAAAAATCCATTTTCTGATGAAAAACGATGACCCCGGACCAGTCGAACGTTGAAAAAATGGTCAATATTGATGAAATGTTACCATTTAATCTTTTGACTTTAAATGACGGTTGGATGTGAATTATTACTTTTTCAACTAAAATAAGTGTGTTTAAAGTCATTTCTGTGCCTGAAATTGGTCAAAATTTAAGATTTTGAGTAAGCAAAACTCTGTAAAAATGGCAATTTTGGTCACTGTGAGGGTTTAAAAAGTGGTTATTCAACATGAGGCCCGATCCAAAAGACATTTTGAATCTTTTTTGGTAGAGTCCAAAAAATCCATTTTCTGATGAAAAACGATGACCCCGGACCAGTCGAACGTTGAAAAAATGGTCAATATTGATGAAATTTTAACATTTAATCTTTTGACTTTAAATGACGGTTGGATGTGAATTATTACTTTTTCAACTAAAATAAGTGTGTTTAAAGTCATTTCTGTGCCTGAAATTGGTCAAAATTGAAGATTTTGAGTAAGCAAAACTCTGTAAAAATGGCAATTTTGGTCACTGTGAGGGTTTAAAATGTGGTTATTCAACATGAGGCCCGATCCAAATGACATTTTGAATCATTTTTGGTAGAGTCCAAAAAATCAATTTTCTGATGAAAAACGATGACCCCGGACCAGTCGAACGTTAAAAAAATGGTCAATATTGATGAAATTTTAACATTTAATCTTTTGACTTTAAATGACGGTTGGATGTGAATTATTACTTTTTCAACTAAAATAAGTGTGTTTAAAGTCATTTCTGTGCCTGAAATTGGTCAAAATTGAAGATTTTGAGTAAGCAAAACTCTGTAAAAATGGCAATTTTGGTCACTCTGAGGGTTTAAAAAGTGGTTATTCAACATGAGGCCCGATCCAAATGACATTTTGAATCATTTTTGGTAGAGTCCAAAAAATCAATTTTCTGATGAAAAACGATGACCCCGGACCAGTCGAACGTTGAAAAAATGGTCAATATTGATGAAATTTTAACATTTAATATTTTGACTTTAAATGACGGTTGGATGTGAATTATTACTTTTTCAACTAAAATAAGTGTGTTTAAAGTCATTTCTGTGCCTGAAATTGGTCAAAATTTAAGATTTTGAGTAAGCAAAACTCTGTAAAAATGGCAATTTTGGTCACTGTCAGGGTTTAAAAAGTGGTTATTCAACATGAGGCCCGATCCAAAAGACATTTTGAATCTTTTTTGGTAGAGTCCAAAAAATCAATTTTCTGATGAAAAACGATGACCCCGGACCAGTCGAACGTTGAAAAAATGGTCAATATTGATGAAATTTTAACATTTAATCTTTTGACTTTAAATGACGGTTGGATGTGAATTATTACTTTTTCAACTAAAATAAGTGTGTTTAAAGTCATTTCTGTGCCTGAAAGTGGTCAAAATTGAAGATTTTGAGTAAGCAAAACTCAGTAAAAATGGCAATTTTGGTCACTGTGAGGGTTTAAAAAGTGGTTATTCAACATGAGACCCGATCCAAAAGACATTTTGAATCTTTTTTGGTAGAGTCCAAAAAATCCATTTTCTGATGAAAAACGATGACCCCGGACCAGTCGAACGTTGAAAAAATGGTCAATATTGATGAAATTTTAACATTTAATCTTTTGACTTTAAATGACGGTTGGATGTGAATTATTACTTTTTCAACTAAAATAAGTGTGTTTAAAGTCATTTCTGTGCCTGAAATTGGTCAAAATTTAAGATTTTGAGTAAGCAAAACTCTGTAAAAATGGCAATTTTGGTCACTGTGAGGGTTTAAAAAGTGGTTATTCAACATGAGGCCCGATCCAAAAGACATTTTGAATCTTTTTTGGTAGAGTCCAAAAAATCCATTTTCTGATGAAAAACGATGACCCCGGACCAGTCGAACGTTGAAAAAATGGTCAATATTGATGAAATTTTAACATTTAATCTTTTGACTTTAAATGACGGTTGGATGTGAATTATTACTTTTTCAACTAAAATAAGTGTGTTTAAAGTCATTTCTGTGCCTGAAATTGGTCAAAATTGAAGATTTTGAGTAAGCAAAACTCTGTAAAAATGGCAATTTTGGTCACTGTGAGGGTTTAAAAAGTGGTTATTCAACATGAGGCCCGATCCAAAAGACATTTTGAATCTTTTTTGGTAGAGTCCAAAAAATCCATTTTCTGATGAAAAACGATGACCCCGGACCAGTCGAACGTTGAAAAAATGGTCAATATTGATGAAATTTTAACATTTAATCTTTTGACTTTAAATGACGGTTGGATGTGAATTATTACTTTTTCAACTAAAATAAGTGTGTTTAAAGTCATTTCTGTGCCTGAAATTGGTCAAAATTGAAGATTTTGAGTAAGCAAAACTCTGTAAAAATGGCAATTTTGGTCACTGTGAGGGTTTAAAAAGTGGTTATTCAACATGAGGCCCGATCCAAATGACATTTTGAATCATTTTTGGTAGAGTCCAAAAAATCAATTTTCTGATGAAAAACGATGACCCCTGACCAGTCGAACGTTGAAAAAATGGTCAATATTGATGAAATTTTAACATTTAATCTTTTGACTTTAAATGATGGTTGGATGTGAATTATTACTTTTTCAACTAAAATAAGTGTGTTTAAAGTCATTTCTGTGCCTGAAATTGGTCAAAATTGAAGATTTTGAGTATACAAAACTCTGTAAAAATGGCAATTTTGGTCACTGTGAGGGTTTAAAAAGTGGTTATTCAACATGAGGCCCGATCCAAATGACATTTTGAATCATTTTTGGTAGAGTCCAAAAAATCAATTTTCTGATGAAAAACGATGACCCCGGACCAGTCGAACGTTGAAAAAATGGTCAATATTGATGAAATTTTAACATTTAATCTTTTGACTTTAAATGACGGTTGGATGTGAATTATTACTTTTTTAACTAAAATAAGTGTGTTTAAAGTCATTTCTGTGCCTGAAATTGGTCAAAATTTAAGATTTTGAGTAAGCAAAACTCTGTAAAAATGGCGATTTTGGTCACTGTGAGGGTTTAAAAAGTGGTTATTCAACATGAGGCCTGTTCCAAATGACATTTTGAATCATTTTTGGTAGAGTCCAAAAAATCAATTTTCTGATGAAAAACGATGACCCCGGACCAGTCGAACGTTGAAAAAATGGTCAATATTGATGAAATTTTTACATTTAATCTTTTGACTTTAAATGACGGTTGGATGTGAATTATTACTTTTTCAACTAAAATAAGTGTGTTTAAAGTCATTTCTGTGCCTGAAATTGGTCAAAATTGAAGATTTTGAGTAAGCAAAACTCTGTAAAAATGGCAATTTTGGTCACTGTGAGGGTTTAAAAAGTGGTTATTCAACATGAGGCCCGATCCAAATGACATTTTGAAACATTTTTGGTAGAGTCCAAAAAATCCATTTTCTGATGAAAAACGATGACCCCGGACCAGTCGAACGTTGAAAAAATGGTCAATATTGATGAAATTTTAACATTTAATCTTTTGACTTTAAATGATGGTTGGATGTGAATTATTACTTTTTCAACTAAAATAAGTGTGTTTAAAGTCATTTCTGTGCCTGAAATTGGTCAAAATGTAAGATTTTGAGTAAGCAAAACTCTGTAAAAATGGCAATTTTGGTCACTGTGAGGGTTTAAAAAGTGGTTATTCAACATGAGGCCCGATCCAAAAGACATTTTGAATCTTTTTTGGTAGAGTCCAAAAAATCCATTTTCTGATGAAAAACGATGACCCCGGACCAGTCGAACGTTGAAAAAATGGTCAATATTGATGAAATTTTACCATTTAATCTTTTGACTTTAAATGACGGTTGGATGTGAATTATTACTTTTTCAACTAAAATAAGTGTGTTTAAAGTCATTTCTGTGCCTGAAATTGGTCAAAATTTAAGATTTTGAGTAAGCAAAACTCTGTAAAAATGGCAATTTTGGTCACTGTGAGGGTTTAAAAAGTGGTTATTCAACATGAGGCCCGATCCAAAAGACATTTTGAATCTTTTTTGGTAGAGTCCAAAAAATCCATTTTCTGATGAAAAACGATGACCCCGGACCAGTCGAACGTTGAAAAAATGGTCAATATTGATGAAATTTTAACATTTAATCTTTTGACTTTAAATGACGGTTGGATGTGAATTATTACTTTTTCAACTAAAATAAGTGTGTTTAAAGTCATTTCTGTGCCTGAAATTGGTCAAAATTGAAGATTTTGAGTAAGCAAAACTCTGTAAAAATGGCAATTTTGGTCACTGTGAGGGTTTAAAATGTGGTTATTCAACATGAGGCCCGATCCAAATGACATTTTGAATCATTTTTGGTAGAGTCCAAAAAATCAATTTTCTGATGAAAAACGATGACCCCGGACCAGTCGAACGTTAAAAAAATGGTCAATATTGATGAAATTTTAACATTTAATCTTTTGACTTTAAATGACGGTTGGATGTGAATTATTACTTTTTCAACTAAAATAAGTGTGTTTAAAGTCATTTCTGTGCCTGAAATTGGTCAAAATTGAAGATTTTGAGTAAGCAAAACTCTGTAAAAATGGCAATTTTGGTCACTCTGAGGGTTTAAAAAGTGGTTATTCAACATGAGGCCCGATCCAAATGACATTTTGAATCATTTTTGGTAGAGTCCAAAAAATCAATTTTCTGATGAAAAACGATGACCCCGGACCAGTCGAACGTTGAAAAAATGGTCAATATTGATGAAATTTTAACATTTAATATTTTGACTTTAAATGACGGTTGGATGTGAATTATTACTTTTTCAACTAAAATAAGTGTGTTTAAAGTCATTTCTGTGCCTGAAATTGGTCAAAATTTAAGATTTTGAGTAAGCAAAACTCTGTAAAAATGGCAATTTTGGTCACTGTCAGGGTTTAAAAAGTGGTTATTCAACATGAGGCCCGATCCAAAAGACATTTTGAATCTTTTTTGGTAGAGTCCAAAAAATCAATTTTCTGATGAAAAACGATGACCCCGGACCAGTCGAACGTTGAAAAAATGGTCAATATTGATGAAATTTTAACATTTAATCTTTTGACTTTAAATGACGGTTGGATGTGAATTATTACTTTTTCAACTAAAATAAGTGTGTTTAAAGTCATTTCTGTGCCTGAAAGTGGTCAAAATTGAAGATTTTGAGTAAGCAAAACTCAGTAAAAATGGCAATTTTGGTCACTGTGAGGGTTTAAAAAGTGGTTATTCAACATGAGACCCGATCCAAAAGACATTTTGAATCTTTTTTGGTAGAGTCCAAAAAATCCATTTTCTGATGAAAAACGATGACCCCGGACCAGTCGAACGTTGAAAAAATGGTCAATATTGATGAAATTTTAACATTTAATCTTTTGACTTTAAATGACGGTTGGATGTGAATTATTACTTTTTCAACTAAAATAAGTGTGTTTAAAGTCATTTCTGTGCCTGAAATTGGTCAAAATTTAAGATTTTGAGTAAGCAAAACTCTGTAAAAATGGCAATTTTGGTCACTGTGAGGGTTTAAAAAGTGGTTATTCAACATGAGGCCCAATCCAAATGACATTTTGAATCATTTTTGGTAGAGTCCAAAAAATCAATTTTCTGATGAAAAACAATGACCCCGGACCAGTCGAACGTTGAAAAAATGGTCAATATTGATGAAATATTTACATTTAATCTTTTGACTTGAAATGACGGTTGGATGTGAATTATTACTTTTTCAACTAAAATAAGTGTGTTTAAAGTCATTTCTGTGCCTGAAAGTGGTCAAAATTGAAGATTTTGAGTAAGCAAAACTCTGTAAAAATGGCAATTTTGGTCACTGTGAGGGTTTAAAAAGTGGTTATTCAACATGAGGCCCGATCCAAAAGACATTTTGAATCTTTTTTGGTAGAGTCCAAAAAATCCATTTTCTGATGAAAAACGATGACCCCGGACCAGTCGAACGTTGAAAAAATGGTCAATATTGATGAAATTTTAACATTTAATCTTTTGACTTTAAATGACGGTTGGATGTGAATTATTACTTTTTCAACTAAAATAAGTGTGTTTAAAGTCATTTCTGTGCCTGAAATTGGTCAAAATTGAAGATTTTGAGTAAGCAAAACTCTGTAAAAATGGCAATTTTGGTCACTGTGAGGGTTTAAAAAGTGGTTATTCAACATGAGGCCCGATCCAAATGACATTTTGAATCATTTTTGGTAGAGTCCAAAAAATCAATTTTCTGATGAAAAACGATGACCCCTGACCAGTCGAACGTTGAAAAAATGGTCAATATTGATGAAATTTTAACATTTAATCTTTTGACTTTAAATGATGGTTGGATGTGAATTATTACTTTTTCAACTAAAATAAGTGTGTTTAAAGTCATTTCTGTGCCTGAAATTGGTCAAAATTGAAGATTTTGAGTATACAAAACTCTGTAAAAATGGCAATTTTGGTCACTGTGAGGGTTTAAAAAGTGGTTATTCAACATGAGGCCCGATCCAAATGACATTTTGAATCATTTTTGGTAGAGTCCAAAAAATCAATTTTCTGATGAAAAACGATGACCCCGGACCAGTCGAACGTTGAAAAAATGGTCAATATTGATGACATTTTAACATTTAATCTTTTGACTTTAAATGACGGTTGGATGTGAATTATTACTTTTTTAACTAAAATAAGTGTGTTTAAAGTCATTTCTGTGCCTGAAATTGGTCAAAATTTAAGATTTTGAGTAAGCAAAACTCTGTAAAAATGGCGATTTTGGTCACTGTGAGGGTTTAAAAAGTGGTTATTCAACATGAGGCCCGATCCAAATGACATTTTGAATCATTTTTGGTAGAGTCCAAAAAATCAATTTTCTGATGAAAAACGATGACCCCGGACCAGTCGAACGTTGAAAAAATGGTCAATATTGATGAAATTTTTACATTTAATCTTTTGACTTTAAATGACGGTTGGATGTGAATTATTACTTTTTCAACTAAAATAAGTGTGTTTAAAGTCATTTCTGTGCCTGAAATTGGTCAAAATTTAAGATTTTGAGTAAGCAAAACTCTGTAAAAATGGCAATTTTGGTCACTGTGGGGGTTTAAAAAGTGGTTATTCAACATGAGGCCCGATCCAAATGACATTTTGAATCATTTTTGGTAGAGTCCAAAAAATCAATTTTCTGATGAAAAACGATGACCCCGGACCAGTCGAACGTTGAAAAAATTGTCAATATTGATGATATTTTAACATTTAATCTTTTGACTTTAAATGACGGTTGGATGTGAATTATTACTTTTTCAACTAAAATAAGTGTGTTTAAAGTCATTTCTGTGCCTGAAATTGTTCAAAATTTAAGATTTTGAGTAAGCAAAACTCTGTAAAAATGGCAATTTTGGTCACTGTCAGGGTTTAAAAAGTGGTTATTCAACATGAGGCCCGATCCAAAAGACATTTTGAATCTTTTTTGGTAGAGTCCAAAAAATCCATTTTCTGATGAAAAAGGGATGACCCCTGACCAGTCGAACGTTGAAAAAATGGTCAATATTGATGAAATTTTAACATTTAATCTTTTGACTTTAAATGACGGTTGGATGTGAATTATTACTTTTTCAACTAAAATAAGTGTGTTTAAAGTCATTTCTGTGCCTGAAATTGGTCAAAATTGAAGATTTTGAGTAAGCAAAACTCTGTAAAAATGGCAATTTTGGTCACTGTGAGGGTTTAAAAAGTGGTTATTCAACATGAGACCCGATCGAAAAGACATTTTGAATCTTTTTTGGTAGAGTCCAAAAAATCCATTTTCTGATCAAAAACAATGACCCCGGACCAGTCGAACGTTGAAAAAATGGTCAATATTGATGAAATTTTAACATTTAATCTTTTGACTTTAAATGACGGTTGGATGTGAATTATTACTTTTTCAACTAAAATAAGTGTGTTTAAAGTCATTTCTGTGCCTGAAATTGGTCAAAATTGAAGATTTTGAGTAAGCAAAACTCTGTAAAAATGGCAATTTTGGTCACTGTGAGGGTTTAAAAAGTGGTTATTCAACATGAGACCCGATCCAAAAGACATTTTGAATCTTTTTTGGTAGAGTCCAAAAAATCCATTTTCTGATGAAAAACGATGACCCCGGACCAGTCGAACGTTGAAAAAATTGTCAATATTGATGAAATTTTAACATTTAATCTTTTGACTTTAAATGACGGTTGGATGTGAATTATTACTTTTTCAACTAAAATAAGTGTGTTTAAAGTCATTTCTGTCCCTGAAATTGGTCAAAATTGAAGATTTTGAGTAAGCAAAACTCTGTAAAAATGGCAATTTTGGTCACTGTGAGGGTTTAAAAAGTGGTTATTCAACATGAGACCCGATCCAAAAGACATTTTGAATCTTTTTTGGTAGAGTCCAAAAAATCCATTTTCTGATGAAAAACGATGACCCCGGACCAGTCGAACGTTGAAAAAATGGTCAATATTGATGAAATTTTAACATTTAATCTTTTGACTTTAAATGACGGTTGGATGTGAATTATTACTTTTTCAACTAAAATAAGTGTGTTTAAAGTCATTTCTGTCCCTGAAATTGGTCAAAATTGAAGATTTTGAGTAAGCAAAACTCTGTAAAAATGGCAATTTTGGTCACTGTGAGGGTTTAAAAAGTGGTTATTCAACATGAGACCCGATCCAAAAGACATTTTGAATCATTTTTGGTAGAGTCCAAAAAATCCATTTTCTGATGAAAAGCGATGACCTAGGACCAGTCGAACGTTGAAAAAATGGTCAATATTGATGAAATTTTAACATTTAATATTTTGACTTCAAATGACGGTTGGATGTGAATTATTACTTTTTCAACTAAAATAAGTGTGTTTAAAGTCATTTCTGTGCCTGAAATTGGTCAAAATTTAAGATTTTGAGTAAGCAAAACTCTGTAAAAATGGCAATTTTGGTCACTGTGAGGGTTTAAAAAGTGGTTATTCAACATGAGGCCCGATCCAAATGACATTTTGAATCATTTTTGGTAGAGTCCAAAAAATCAATTTTCTGATGAAAAACGATGACCCCTGACCAGTCGAACGTTGAAAAAATGGTCAATATTGATGAAATTTTAACATTTAATCTTTTGACTTTAAATGATGGTTGGATGTGAATTATTACTTTTTCAACTAAAATAAGTGTGTTTAAAGTCATTTCTGTGCCTGAAATTGGTCAAAATTGAAGATTTTGAGTATACAAAACTCTGTAAAAATGGCAATTTTGGTCACTGTGAGGGTTTAAAAAGTGGTTATTAAACATGAGGCCCGATCCAAATGACATTTTGAATCATTTTTGGTAGAGTCCAAAAAATCAATTTTCTGATGAAAAACGATGACCCCGGACCAGTCGAACGTTGAAAAAATGGTCAATATTGATGAAATTTTAACATTTAATCTTTTGACTTTAAATGACGGTTGGATGTGAATTATTACTTTTTTAACTAAAATAAGTGTGTTTAAAGTCATTTCTGTGCCTGAAATTGGTCAAAATGTAAGATTTTGAGTAAGCAAAACTCTGTAAAAATGGCGATTTTGGTCACTGTGAGGGTTTAAAAAGTGGTTATTCAACATGAGGCCCGATCCAAATGACATTTTGAATCATTTTTGGTAGAGTCCAAAAAATCAATTTTCTGATGAAAAACGATGACCCCGGACCAGTCGAACGTTGAAAAAATGGTCAATATTGATGAAATTTTTACATTTAATCTTTTGACTTTAAATGACGGTTGGATGTGAATTATTACTTTTTCAACTAAAATAAGTGTGTTTAAAGTCATTTCTGTGCCTGAAATTGGTCAAAATTTAAGATTTTGAGTAAGCAAAACTCTGTAAAAATGGCAATTTTGGTCACTGTGGGGGTTTAAAAAGTGGTTATTCAACATGAGGCCCGATCCAAATGACATTTTGAATCATTTTTGGTAGAGTCCAAAAAATCAATTTTCTGATGAAAAACGATGACCCCGGACCAGTCGAACGTTGAAAAAATGGTCAATATTGATGATATTTTAACATTTAATCTTTTGACTTTAAATGACGGTTGGATGTGAATTATTACTTTTTCAACTAAAATAAGTGTGTTTAAAGTCATTTCTGTGCCTGAAATTGGTCAAAATTTAAGATTTTGAGTAAGCAAAACTCTGTAAAAATGGCAATTTTGGTCACTGTCAGAGTTTAAAAAGTGGTTATTCAACATGAGGCCCGATCCAAAAGACATTTTGAATCTTTTTTGGTAGAGTCCAAAAAATCCATTTTCTGATGAAAAACGATGACCCCTGACCAGTCGAACGTTGAAAAAATGGTCAATATTGATGAAATTTTAACATTTAATCTTTTGACTTTAAATGACGGTTGGATGTGAATTATTACTTTTTCAACTAAAATAAGTGTGTTTAAAGTCATTTCTGTGCCTGAAATTGGTCAAAATTGAAGATTTTGAGTAAGCAAAACTCTGTAAAAATGGCAATTTTGGTCACTGTGAGGGTTTAAAAAGTGGTTATTCAACATGAGACCCGATCGAAAAGACATTTTGAATCTTTTTTGGTAGAGTCCAAAAAATCCATTTTCTGATGAAAAACAATGACCCCGGACCAGTCGAACGTTGAAAAAATGGTCAATATTGATGAAATTTTAACATTTAATCTTTTGATTTAAATGACGGTTGGATGTGAATTATTACTTTTTCAACTAAAATAAGTGTGTTTAAAGTCATTTCTGTGCCTGAAATTGGTCAAAATTGAAGATTTTGAGTAAGCAAAACTCTGTAAAAATGGCAATTTTGGTCACTGTGAGGGTTTAAAAAGTGGTTATTCAACATGAGACCCGATCCAAAAGACATTTTGAATCTTTTTTGGTAGAGTCCAAAAAATCCATTTTCTGATGAAAAACGATGACCCCGGACCAGTCGAACGTTGAAAAAATGGTCAATATTGATGAAATTTTAACATTTAATCTTTTGACTTTAAATGACGGTTGGATGTGAATTATTACTTTTTCAACTAAAATAAGTGTGTTTTAAAGTCATTTCTGTCCCTGAAATTGGTCAAAATTGAAGATTTTGAGTAAGCAAAACTCTGTAAAAATGGCAATTTTGGTCACTGTGAGGGTTTAAAAAGTGGTTATTCAACATGAGACCCGATCCAAAAGACATTTTGAATCTTTTTTGGTAGAGTCCAAAAAATCCATTTTCTGATGAAAAACGATGACCCGGACCAGTCGAACGTTGAAAAAATTGTCAATATTGATGACATTTTAACATTTAATCTTTTGACTTTAAATGACGGTTGGATGTGAATTATTACTTTTTCAACTAAAATAAGTGTGTTTAAAGTCATTTCTGTGCCTTAAATTGGTCAAAATTGAAGATTTTGAGTAAGCAAAACTCTGTAAAAATGGCAATTTTGGTCACTGTGAGGGTTTAAAAAGTGGTTATTCAACATGAGGCCCGATCCAAATGACATTTTGAATCATTTTTGGTAGAGTCCAAAAAATCAATTTTCTGATGAAAAACGATGACCCCGGACCAGTCGAACGTTAAAAAAATGGTCAATATTGATGAAATTTTAACATTTAATCTTTTGACTTTAAATGACGGTTGGATGTGAATTATTACTTTTTCAACTAAAATAAGTGTGTTTAAAGTCATTTCTGTGCCTGAAATTGGTCAAAATTTAAGATTTTGAGTAAGCAAAACTCTGTAAAAATGGCAATTTTGGTCACTGTGAGGGTTTAAAAAGTGGTTATTCAACATGAGGCCCGATCCAAATGACATTTTGAATCATTTTTGGTAGAGTCCAAAAAATCAATTTTCTGATGAAAAACGATGACCCCGGACCAGTCGAACGTTGAAAAAATGGTCAATATTGATGACATTTTTACATTTAATCTTTTGACTTTAAATGACGGTTGGATGTGAATTATTACTTTTTCAACTAAAATAAGTGTGTTTAAAGTCATTTCTGTGCCTGAAATTGGTCAAAATTTAAGATTTTGAGTAAGCAAAACTCTGTAAAAATGGCAATTTTGGTCACTGTCAGGGTTTAAAAAGTGGTTATTCAACATGAGGCCCGATCCAAAAGACATTTTGAATCTTTTTTGGTAGAGTCCAAAAAATCCATTTTCTGATGAAAAACGATGACCCCGGACCAGTCGAACGTTGAAAAAATGGTCAATATTGATGAAATTTTAACATTTAATCTTTTGACTTTAAATGACGGTTGGATGTGAATTATTACTTTTTCAACTAAAATAAGTGTGTTTAAAGTCATTTCTGTGCCTGAAATTGGTCAAAATTGAAGATTTTGAGTAAGCAAAACTCTGTAAAAATGGCAATTTTGGTCACTGTGAGGGTTTAAAAAGTGGTTATTCAACATGAGGCCCGATCCAAATGACATTTTGAAACATTTTTGGTAGAGTCCAAAAAATCAATTTTCTGATGAAAAACGATGACCCCGGACCAGTCGAACGTTGAAAAAATTGTCAATATTGATGATATTTTAACATTTAATCTTTTGACTTTAAATGACGGTTGGATGTGAATTATTACTTTTTCAACTAAAATAAGTGTGTTTAAAGTCATTTCTGTGCCTGAAATTGGTCAAAATTTAAGATTTTGAGTAAGCAAAACTCTGTAAAAATGGCAATTTTGGTCACTGTCAGGGTTTAAAAAGTGGTTATTCAACATGAGGCCCGATCCAAAAGACATTTTGAATCTTTTTTGGTAGAGTCCAAAAAATCCATTTTCTGATGAAAAAGGGATGACCCCTGACCAGTCGAACGTTGAAAAAATGGTCAATATTGATGAAATTTTAACATTTAATCTTTTGACTTTAAATGACGGTTGGATGTGAATTATTACTTTTTCAACTAAAATAAGTGTGTTTAAAGTCATTTCTGTGCCTGAAATTGGTCAAAATTGAAGATTTTGAGTAAGCAAAACTCTGTAAAAATGGCAATTTTGGTCACTGTGAGGGTTTAAAAAGTGGTTATTCAACATGAGACCCGATCGAAAAGACATTTTGAATCTTTTTTGGTAGAGTCCAAAAAATCCATTTTCTGATGAAAAACAATGACCCCGGACCAGTCGAACGTTGAAAAAATGGTCAATATTGATGAAATTTTAACATTTAATCTTTTGACTTTAAATGACGGTTGGATGTGAATTATTACTTTTTCAACTAAAATAAGTGTGTTTAAAGTCATTTCTGTGCCTGAAATTGGTCAAAATTGAAGATTTTGAGTAAGCAAAACTCTGTAAAAATGGCAATTTTGGTCACTGTGAGGGTTTAAAAAGTGGTTATTCAACATGAGACCCGATCCAAAAGACATTTTGAATCTTTTTTGGTAGAGTCCAAAAAATCCATTTTCTGATGAAAAACGATGACCCCGGACCAGTCGAACGTTGAAAAAATTGTCAATATTGATGAAATTTTAACATTTAATCTTTTGACTTTAAATGACGGTTGGATGTGAATTATTACTTTTTCAACTAAAATAAGTGTGTTTAAAGTCATTTCTGTCCCTGAAATTGGTCAAAATTGAAGATTTTGAGTAAGCAAAACTCTGCAAAAATGGCAATTTTGGTCACTGTGAGGGTTTAAAAAGTGGTTATTCAACATGAGACCCGATCCAAAAGACATTTTGAATCTTTTTTGGTAGAGTCCAAAAAATCCATTTTCTGATGAAAAACGATGACCCCGGACCAGTCGAACGTTGAAAAAATGGTCAATATTGATGAAATTTTAACATTTAATCTTTTGACTTTAAATGACGGTTGGATGTGAACTATTACTTTTTCAACTAAAATAAGTGTGTTTAAAGTCATTTCTGTCCCTGAAATTGGTCAAAATTGAAGATTTTGAGTAAGCAAAACTCTGTAAAAATGGCAATTTTGGTCACTGTGAGGGTTTAAAAAGTGGTTATTCAACATGAGACCCGATCCAAAAGACATTTTGAATCATTTTTGGTAGAGTCCAAAAAATCCATTTTCTGATGAAAAGCGATGACCTAGGACCAGTCGAACGTTGAAAAAATGGTCAATATTGATGAAATTTTAACATTTAATATTTTGACTTCAAATGACGGTTGGATGTGAATTATTACTTTTTCAACTAAAATAAGTGTGTTTAAAGTCATTTCTGTGCCTGAAATTGGTCAAAATTTAAGATTTTGAGTAAGCAAAACTCTGTAAAAATGGCAATTTTGGTCACTGTGAGGGTTTAAAAGTGGTTATTCAACATGAGGCCCGATCCAAATGACATTTTGAATCATTTTTGGTAGAGTCCAAAAAATCAATTTTCTGATGAAAAACGATGACCCCGGACCAGTCGAACGTTGAAAAAATGGTCAATATTGATGAAATTTTAACATTTAATCTTTTGACTTTAAATGACGGTTGGATGTGAATTATTACTTTTTCAACTAAAATAAGTGTGTTTAAAGTCATTTCTGTGCCTGAAATTGGTCAAAATTGAAGATTTTGAGTAAGCAAAACTCTGTAAAAATGGCAATTTTGGTCACTGTGAGGGTTTAAAAAGTGGTTATTCAACATGAGGCCCGATCCAAAAGACATTTTGAATCTTTTTTGGTAGAGTCCAAAAAATCCATTTTCTGATGAAAAACGATGACCCCGGACCAGTCGAACGTTGAAAAAATGGTCAATATTGATGAAATTTTAACATTTAATCTTTTGACTTTAAATGACGGTTGGATGTGAATTATTACTTTTTCAACTAAAATAAGTGTGTTTAAAGTCATTTCTGTGCCTGAAATTGGTCAAAATTGAAGATTTTGAGTAAGCAAAACTCTGTAAAAATGGCAATTTTGGTCACTGTGAGGGTTTAAAAAGTGGTTATTCAACATGAGGCCCGATCCAAATGACATTTTGAATCATTTTTGGTAGAGTCCAAAAAATCAATTTTCTGATGAAAAACGATGACCCCAGACCAGTCGAACGTTGAAAAAATGGTCAATATTGATGAAATTTTAACATTTAATCTTTTGACTTTAAATGACGGTTGGATGTGAATTATTACTTTTTCAACTAAAATAAGTGTGTTTAAAGTCATTTCTGTGCCTGAAATTGGTCAAAATTGAAGATTTTGAGTAAGCAAAACTCTGTAAAAATGGCAATTTTGGTCACTGTGAGGGTTTAAAAAGTGGTTATTCAACATGAGACCCGATCGAAAAGACATTTTGAATCTTTTTTGGTAGAGTCCAAAAAATCCATTTTCTGATGAAAAACAATGACCCCGGACCAGTCGAACGTTGAAAAAATGGTCAATATTGATGAAATTTTAACATTTAATCTTTTGACTTTAAATGACGGTTGGATGTGAATTATTACTTTTTCAACTAAAATAAGTGTGTTTAAAGTCATTTCTGTGCCTGAAATTGGTCAAAATTGAAGATTTTGAGTAAGCAAAACTCTGTAAAATGGCAATTTTGGTCACTGTGAGGGTTTAAAAAGTGGTTATTCAACATGAGACCCGATCCAAAAGACATTTTGAATCTTTTTTGGTAGAGTCCAAAAAATCCATTTTCTGATGAAAACGATGACCCCGGACCAGTCGAACGTTGAAAAAATTGTCAATATTGATGAAATTTTAACATTTAATCTTTTGACTTTAAATGACGGTTGGATGTGAATTATTACTTTTTCAACTAAAATAAGTGTGTTTAAAGTCATTTCTGTCCCTGAAATTGGTCAAAATTGAAGATTTTGAGTAAGCAAAACTCTGCAAAAATGGCAATTTTGGTCACTGTGAGGGTTTAAAAAGTGGTTATTCAACATGAGACCCGATCCAAAAGACATTTTGAATCTTTTTGGTAGAGTCCAAAAAATCCATTTTCTGATGAAAAACGATGACCCCGGACCAGTCGAACGTTGAAAAAATGGTCAATATTGATGAAATTTTAACATTTAATCTTTTGACTTTAAATGACGGTTGGATGTGAATTATTACTTTTTCAACTAAAATAAGTGTGTTTAAAGTCATTTCTGTCCCTGAAAATTGGTCAAAATTGAAGATTTTGAGTAAGCAAAACTCTGTAAAAATGGCAATTTTGGTCACTGTGAGGGTTTAAAAAGTGGTTATTCAACATGAGACCCGATCCAAAAGACATTTTGAATCATTTTTGGTAGAGTCCAAAAAATCCATTTTCTGATGAAAAGCGATGACCTAGGACCAGTCGAACGTTGAAAAAATGGTCAATATTGATGAAATTTTAACATTTAATATTTTGACTTCAAATGACGGTTGGATGTGAATTATTACTTTTTCAACTAAAATAAGTGTGTTTAAAGTCATTCTGTGCCTGAAATTGGTCAAAATTTAAGATTTTGAGTAAGCAAAACTCTGTAAAAATGGCAATTTTGGTCACTGTGAGGGTTTAAAAAGTGGTTATTCAACATGAGGCCCGATCCAAATGACATTTTGAATCAGTTTTGGAAGAGTCCAAAAAATCCATTTTCTGATGAAAAACGATGACCCCGGACCAGTCGAACGTTGAAAAAAATGGTCAATATTGATGAAATTTTAACATTTAATCTTTTGACTTTAAATGATGGTTGGATGTGAGTTATTACTTTTTCAACTAAAATAAGTGTGTTTAAAGTCATTTCTGTGCCTGAAATTGGTCAAAATTGAAGATTTTGAGTAAGCAAAACTCTGTAAAAATGGCAATTTTGGTCACTGTGAGGGTTTAAAAAGTGGTTATTCAACATGAGGCCCGATCCAAATGACATTTTGAATCATTTTTGGTAGAGTCCAAAAAATCCATTTTCTGATGAAAAACGATGACCCCTGACCAGTCGAACGTTGAAAAAATGGTCAATATTGATGAAATTTTAACATTTAATCTTTTGACTTTAAATGACGGTTGGATGTGAATTATTACTTTTTCAACTAAAATAAGTGTGTTTAAAGTCATTTCTGTGCCTGAAATTGGTCAAAATTGAAGATTTTGAGTAAGCAAAACTCTGTAAAAATGGCAATTTTGGTCACTGTGAGGGTTTAAAAAGTGGTTATTCAACATGAGACCCGATCGAAAAGACATTTTGAATCTTTTTTGGTAGAGTCCAAAAAATCCATTTTCTGATGAAAAACAATGACCCCGGACCAGTCGAACGTTGAAAAAATGGTCAATATTGATGAAATTTTAACATTTAATCTTTTGATTTAAATGACGGTTGGATGTGAATTATTACTTTTTCAACTAAAATAAGTGTGTTTAAAGTCATTTCTGTGCCTGAAATTGGTCAAAATTGAAGATTTTGAGTAAGCAAAACTCTGTAAAAAATGGCAATTTTGGTCACTGTGAGGGTTTAAAAAGTGGTTATTCAACATGAGACCCGATCCAAAAGACATTTTGAATCTTTTTTGGTAGAGTCCAAAAAATCCATTTTCTGATGAAAAACGATGACCCCGGACCAGTCGAACGTTGAAAAAATGGTCAATATTGATGAAATTTTAACATTTAATCTTTTGACTTTAAATGACGGTTGGATGTGAATTATTACTTTTTCAACTAAAATAAGTGTGTTTAAAGTCATTTCTGTCCCTGAAATTGGTCAAAATTGAAGATTTTGAGTAAGCAAAACTCTGTTAAAAATGGCAATTTTGGTCACTGTGAGGGTTTAAAAAGTGGTTATTCAACATGAGACCCGATCCAAAAGACATTTTGAATCTTTTTGGTAGAGTCCAAAAAATCCATTTTCTGATGAAAAACGATGACCCCGGACCAGTCGAACGTTGAAAAAATTGTCAATATTGATGACATTTTAACATTTAATCTTTTGACTTTAAATGACGGTTGGATGTGAATTATTACTTTTTCAACTAAAATAAGTGTGTTTAAAGTCATTTCTGTGCCTTAAATTGGTCAAAATTGAAGATTTTGAGTAAGCAAAACTCTGTAAAAATGGCAATTTTGGTCACTGTGAGGGTTTAAAAAGTGGTTATTCAACATGAGGCCCGATCCAAATGACATTTTGAATCATTTTTGGTAGAGTCCAAAAAATCAATTTTCTGATGAAAAACGATGACCCCGGACCAGTCGAACGTTAAAAAAATGGTCAATATTTGATGAAATTTTAACATTTAATCTTTTGACTTTAAATGACGGTTGGATGTGAATTATTACTTTTTCAACTAAAATAAGTGTGTTTAAATGTCATTTCTGTGCCTGAAATTGGTCAAAATTTAAGATTTTGAGTAAGCAAAACTCTGTAAAAATGGCAATTTTGGTCACTGTGAGGGTTTAAAAAGTGGTTATTCAACATGAGGCCCGATCCAAATGACATTTTGAATCATTTTTGGTAGAGTCCAAAAAACTCAATTTTCTGATGAAAAACGATGACCCCGGACCAGTCGAACGTTGAAAAAATGGTCAATATTGATGAAATTTTTACATTTAATCTTTTGACTTTAAATGACGGTTGGATGTGAATTATTACTTTTTCAACTAAAATAAGTGTGTTTAAAGTCATTTCTGTGCCTGAAATTGGTCAAAATTTAAGATTTTGAGTAAGCAAAACTCTGTAAAATGGCAATTTTGGTCACTGTCAGGGTTTAAAAAGTGGTTATTCAACATGAGGCCCGATCCAAAAGACATTTTGAATCTTTTTTGGTAGAGTCCAAAAAATCCATTTTCTGATGAAAAACGATGACCCCGGACCAGTCGAACGTTGAAAAAATGGTCAATATTGATGAAATTTTACATTTAATCTTTTGACTTTAAAATGACGGTTGGATGTGAATTATTACTTTTTCAACTAAAATAAGTGTGTTTAAAGTCATTTCTGTGCCTGAAATTGGTCAAAATTGAAGATTTTGAGTAAGCAAAACTCTGTAAAAATGGCAATTTTGGTCACTGTGAGGGTTTAAAAAGTGGTTATTCAACATGAGGCCCGATCCAAATGACATTTTGAAACATTTTTGGTAGAGTCCAAAAAATCAATTTTCTGATGAAAAACGATGACCCCGGACCAGTCGAACGTTGAAAAAATTGTCAATATTGATGATATTTTAACATTTAATCT
Organism: Lissotriton vulgaris; assembly: GCF_964263255.1. NCBI lineage: Eukaryota > Metazoa > Chordata > Amphibia > Caudata > Salamandridae > Lissotriton > Lissotriton vulgaris. Next base: position 398,963 of record NW_028241828.1, on the reverse strand, counting down.
TTTGACTTTAAATGACGGTTGGATGTGAATTATTACTTTTTCAACTAAAATAAGTGTGTTTAAAGTCATTTCTGTGCCTGAAATTGGTCAAAATTTAAGATTTTGAGTAAGCAAAACTCTGTAAAAATGCAATTTTGGTCACTGTCAGGGTTTAAAAAGTGGTTATTCAACATGAGGCCCGATCCAAAAGACATTTTGAATCTTTTTTGGTAGAGTCCAAAAAATCCATTTTCTGATGAAAAAGGGATGACCCCTGACCAGTCGAACGTTGAAAAAATGGTCAATATTGATGAAATTTTAACATTTAATCTTTTGACTTTAAATGACGGTTGGATGTGAATTATTACTTTTTCAACTAAAATAAGTGTGTTTAAAGTCATTTCTGTGCCTGAAATTGGTCAAAATTGAAGATTTTGAGTAAGCAAAACTCTGTAAAAATGGCAATTTTGGTCACTGTGAGGGTTTAAAAAGTGGTTATTCAACATGAGACCCGATCGAAAAGACATTTTGAATCTTTTTTGGTAGAGTCCAAAAAATCCATTTTCTGATGAAAAACAATGACCCCGGACCAGTCGAACGTTGAAAAAATGGTCAATATTGATGAAATTTTAACATTTAATCTTTTGACTTTAAATGACGGTTGGATGTGAATTATTACTTTTTCAACTAAAATAAGTGTGTTTAAAGTCATTTCTGTGCCTGAAATTGGTCAAAATTGAAGATTTTGAGTAAGCAAAACTCTGTAAAAATGGCAATTTTGGTCACTGTGAGGGTTTAAAAAGTGGTTATTCAACATGAGACACGATCCAAAAGACATTTTGAATCTTTTTGGTAGAGTCCAAAAAATCCATTTTCTGATGAAAAACGATGACCCCGGACCAGTCGAACGTTGAAAAATTGTCAATATTGATGAAATTTTAACATTTAATCTTTTGACTTTAAATGACGGTTGGATGTGAATTATTACTTTTCAACTAAAATAAGTGTGTTTAAAGTCATTTCTGTCCCTGAAATTGGTCAAAATTGAAGATTTTGAGTAAGCAAAACTCTGGCAAAAATGGCAATTTTGGTCACTGTGAGGGTTTAAAAAGTGGTTATTCAACATGAGACCCGATCCAAAAGACATTTGAATCTTTTTTGGTAGAGTCCAAAAAATCCATTTTCTGATGAAAAACGATGACCCCGGACCAGTCGAACGTTGAAAAAATGGTCAATATGATGAAATTTTTAACATTTAATCTTTTGACTTTAAATGACGGTTGGATGTGAACTATTACTTTTTCAACTAAAATAAGTGTGTTTAAAGTCATTTCTGTCCCTGAAATTGGTCAAAATTGAAGATTTTGAGTAAGCAAAACTCTGTAAAAATGGCAATTTTGGTCACTGTGAGGGTTTAAAAAGTGGTTATTCAACATGAGACCCGATCCAAAGACATTTTGAATCATTTTTGGTAGAGTCCAAAAAATCCATTTTCTGATGAAAAGCGATGACCTAGGACCAGTTCGAAACGTTGAAAAAATGGTCAATATTGATGAAATTTTAACATTTAATATTTTGACTTCAAATGACGGTTGGATGTGAATTATTACTTTTTCAACTAAAATAAGTGTGTTTAAAGTCATTTCTGTGCCTGAAATTGGTCAAATTTAAGATTTTGAGTAAGCAAAACTCTGTAAAAATGGCAATTTTGGTCACTGTGAGGGTTTAAAAGTGGTTATTCAACATGAGGCCCGATCCAAATGACATTTTGAATCATTTTTGGTAGAGTCCAAAAAATCAATTTTCTGATGAAAAACGATGACCCCGGACCAGTCGAACGTTGAAAAAATGGTCAATATTGATGAAATTTTAACATTTAATCTTTTGACTTTAAATGACGGTTGGATGTGAATTATTACTTTTTCAACCTAAAATAAGTGTGTTTAAAGTCATTTCTGTGCCTGAAATTGGTCAAAATTGAAGATTTTGAGTAAGCAAAACTCTGTAAAAATGGCAATTTTGGTCACTGTGAGGGTTTAAAAAGTGGTTATTCAACATGAGGCCCGATCCAAAAGACATTTTGAATCTTTTTTGGTAGAGTCCAAAAAATCCATTTTCTGATGAAAAACGATGACCCCGGACCAGTCGAACGTTGAAAAAATGGTCAATATTGATGAAATTTTAACATTTAATCTTTTGACTTTAAATGACGGTTGGATGTGAATTATTACTTTTTCAACTAAAATAAGTGTGTTTAAAGTCATTTCTGTGCCTGAAATTGGTCAAAATTGAAGATTTTGAGTAAGCAAAACTCTGTAAAAATGGCAATTTTGGTCACTGTGAGGGTTTTAAAAAGTGGTTATTCAACATGAGGCCCGATCCAAATGACATTTTGAATCATTTTTGGTAGAGTCCAAAAAATCAATTTTCTGATGAAAAACGATGACCCCAGACCAGTCGAACGTTTGAAAAAATGGTCAATATTGATGAAATTTTAACATTTAATCTTTTGACTTTAAATGACGGTTGGATGTGAATTATTACTTTTTCAACTAAAATAAGTGTGTTTAAAGTCATTTCTGTGCCTGAAATTGGTCAAAATTGAAGATTTTGAGTAAGCAAAACTCTGTAAAAATGGCAATTTTGGTCACTGTGAGGGTTTAAAAAGTGGTTATTCAACATGAGACCCGATCGAAAAGACATTTTGAATCTTTTTTGGTAGAGTCCAAAAAATCCATTTTCTGATGAAAAACAATGACCCCGGACCAGTCGAACGTTGAAAAAATGGTCAATATTGATGAAATTTTAACATTTAATCTTTTGACTTTAAATGACGGTTGGATGTGAATTATTACTTTTTCAACTAAAATAAGTGTGTTTAAAGTCATTTCTGTGCCTGAAATTGGTCAAAATTGAAGATTTTGAGTAAGCAAAACTCTGTAAAAATGGCAATTTTGGTCACTGTGAGGGTTTAAAAAGTGGTTATTCAACATGAGACCCGATCCAAAAGACATTTTGAATCTTTTTTGGTAGAGTCCAAAAAATCCATTTTCTGATGAAAAACGATGACCCCGGACCAGTCGAACGTTGAAAAAATTGTCAATATTGATGAAATTTTAACATTTAATCTTTTGACTTTAAATGACGGTTGGATGTGAATTATTACTTTTTCAACTAAAATAAGTGTGTTTAAAGTCATTTCTGTCCCTGAAATTGGTCAAAATTGAAGATTTTGAGTAAGCAAAACTCTGCAAAAATGGCAATTTTGGTCACTGTGAGGGTTTAAAAAGTGGTTATTCAACATGAGACCCGATCCAAAAGACATTTTGAATCTTTTTTGGTAGAGTCCAAAAAATCCATTTTCTGATGAAAAACGATGACCCCGGACCAGTCGAACGTTGAAAAAATGGTCAATATTGATGAAATTTTAACATTTAATCTTTTGACTTTAAATGACGGTTGGATGTGAATTATTACTTTTTCAACTAAAATAAGTGTGTTTAAAGTCATTTCTGTCCCTGAAATTGGTCAAAATTGAAGATTTTGAGTAAGCAAAACTCTGTAAAAATGGCAATTTTGGTCACTGTGAGGGTTTAAAAAGTGGTTATTCAACATGAGACCCGATCCAAAAGACATTTTGAATCATTTTTGGTAGAGTCCAAAAAATCCATTTTCTGATGAAAAGCGATGACCTAGGACCAGTCGAACGTTGAAAAAATGGTCAATATTGATGAAATTTTAACATTTAATATTTTGACTTCAAATGACGGTTGGATGTGAATTATTACTTTTTCAACTAAAATAAGTGTGTTTAAAGTCATTTCTGTGCCTGAAATTGGTCAAAATTTAAGATTTTGAGTAAGCAAAACTCTGTAAAAATGGCAATTTTGGTCACTGTGAGGGTTTAAAAAGTGGTTATTCAACATGAGGCCCGATCCAAATGACATTTTGAATCATTTTTGGTAGAGTCCAAAAAATCAATTTTCTGATGAAAAACGATGACCCCTGACCAGTCGAACGTTGAAAAAATGGTCAATATTGATGAAATTTTAACATTTAATCTTTTGACTTTAAATGATGGTTGGATGTGAATTATTACTTTTTCAACTAAAATAAGTGTGTTTAAAGTCATTTCTGTGCCTGAAATTGGTCAAAATTGAAGATTTTGAGTAAGCAAAACTCTGTAAAAATGGCAATTTTGGTCACTGTGAGGGTTTAAAAAGTGGTTATTCAACATGAGGCCCGATCCAAATGACATTTTGAATCATTTTTGGTAGAGTCCAAAAAATCAATTTTCTGATGAAAAACGATGACCCCGGACCAGTCGAACGTTAAAAAAATGGTCAATATTGATGAAATTTTAACATTTAATCTTTTGACTTTAAATGACGGTTGGATGTGAATTATTACTTTTTCAACTAAAATAAGTGTGTTTAAAGTCATTTCTGTGCCTGAAATTGGTCAAAATTTAAGATTTTGAGTAAGCAAAACTCTGTAAAAATGGCAATTTTGGTCACTGTGAGGGTTTAAAAAGTGGTTATTCAACACGAGGCCCGATCCAAATGACATTTTGAATCATTTTTGGTAGAGTCCAAAAAATCAATTTTCTGATGAAAAACGATGACCCCGGACCAGTCGAACGTTGAAAAAATGGTCAATATTGATGAAATTTTAACATTTAATATTTTGACTTTAAATGACGGTTGGATGTGAATTATTACTTTTTCAACTAAAATAAGTGTGTTTAAAGTCATTTCTGTGCCTGAAATTGGTCAAAATTTAAGATTTTGAGTAAGCAAAACTCTGTAAAAATGGCAATTTTGGTCACTGTCAGGGTTTAAAAAGTGGTTATTCAACATGAGGCCCGATCCAAAAGACATTTTGAATCTTTTTTGGTAGAGTCCAAAAAATCAATTTTCTGATGAAAAACGATGACCCCGGACCAGTCGAACGTTGAAAAAATGGTCAATATTGATGAAATTTTAACATTTAATCTTTTGACTTTAAATGACGGTTGGATGTGAATTATTACTTTTTCAACTAAAATAAGTGTGTTTAAAGTCATTTCTGTGCCTGAAATTGGTCAAAATTTAAGATTTTGAGTAAGCAAAACTCTGTAAAAATGGCAATTTTGGTCACTGTGAGGGTTTAAAAAGTGGTTATTCAACATGAGACCCGATCCAAAAGACATTTTGAATCTTTTTTGGTAGAGTCCAAAAAATCCATTTTCTGATGAAAAACGATGACCCCGGACCAGTCGAACGTTGAAAAAATGGTCAATATTGATGAAATTTTACCATTTAATCTTTTGACTTTAAATGACGGTTGGATGTGAATTATTACTTTTTCAACTAAAATAAGTGTGTTTAAAGTCATTTCTGTGCCTGAAATTGGTCAAAATTTAAGATTTTGAGTAAGCAAAACTCTGTAAAAATGGCAATTTTGGTCACTGTGAGGGTTTAAAAAGTGGTTATTCAACATGAGGCCCGATCCAAAAGACATTTTGAATCTTTTTTGGTAGAGTCCAAAAAATCCATTTTCTGATGAAAAACGATGACCCCGGACCAGTCGAACGTTGAAAAAATGGTCAATATTGATGAAATTTTAACATTTAATCTTTTGACTTTAAATGACGGTTGGATGTGAATTATTACTTTTTCAACTAAAATAAGTGTGTTTAAAGTCATTTCTGTGCCTGAAATTGGTCAAAATTGAAGATTTTGAGTAAGCAAAACTCTGTAAAAATGGCAATTTTGGTCACTGTGAGGGTTTAAAATGTGGTTATTCAACATGAGGCCCGATCCAAATGACATTTTGAATCATTTTTGGTAGAGTCCAAAAAATCAATTTTCTGATGAAAAACGATGACCCCGGACCAGTCGAACGTTAAAAAAATGGTCAATATTGATGAAATTTTAACATTTAATCTTTTGACTTTAAATGACGGTTGGATGTGAATTATTACTTTTTCAACTAAAATAAGTGTGTTTAAAGTCATTTCTGTGCCTGAAATTGGTCAAAATTTAAGATTTTGAGTAAGCAAAACTCTGTAAAAATGGCAATTTTGGTCACTCTGAGGGTTTAAAAAGTGGTTATTCAACATGAGGCCCGATCCAAATGACATTTTGAATCATTTTTGGTAGAGTCCAAAAAATCAATTTTCTGATGAAAAACGATGACCCCGGACCAGTCGAACGTTGAAAAAATGGTCAATATTGATGACATTTTTACATTTAATCTTTTGACTTTAAATGACGGTTGGATGTGAATTATTACTTTTTCAACTAAAATAAGTGTGTTTAAAGTCATTTCTGTGCCTGAAATTGGTCAAAATTTAAGATTTTGAGTAAGCAAAACTCTGTAAAAATGGCAATTTTGGTCACTCTGAGGGTTTAAAAAGTGGTTATTCAACATGAGGCCCGATCCAAATGACATTTTGAATCATTTTTGGTAGAGTCCAAAAAATCAATTTTCTGATGAAAAACGATGACCCCGGACCAGTCGAACGTTGAAAAAATGGTCAATATTGATGAAATTTTTACATTTAATCTTTTGACTTTAAATGACGGTTGGATGTGAGTTATTACTTTTTCAACTAAAATAAGTGTGTTTAAAGTCATTTCTGTGCCTGAAATTGGTCAAAATTTAAGATTTTGAGTAAGCAAAACTCTGTAAAAATGGCAATTTTGGTCACTGTGAGGGTTTAAAAAGTGGTTATTCAACACGAGGCCCGATCCAAATGACATTTTGAATCATTTTTGGTAGAGTCCAAAAAATCAATTTTCTGATGAAAAACGATGACCCCGGACCAGTCGAACGTTGAAAAAATGGTCAATATTGATGAAATTTTAACATTTAATATTTTGACTTTAAATGACGGTTGGATGTGAATTATTACTTTTTCAACTAAAATAAGTGTGTTTAAAGTCATTTCTGTGCCTGAAATTGGTCAAAATTTAAGATTTTGAGTAAGCAAAACTCTGTAAAAATGGCAATTTTGGTCACTGTCAGGGTTTAAAAAGTGGTTATTCAACATGAGGCCCGATCCAAAAGACATTTTGAATCTTTTTTGGTAGAGTCCAAAAAATCAATTTTCTGATGAAAAACGATGACCCCGGACCAGTCGAACGTTGAAAAAATGGTCAATATTGATGAAATTTTAACATTTAATCTTTTGACTTTAAATGACGGTTGGATGTGAATTATTACTTTTTCAACTAAAATAAGTGTGTTTAAAGTCATTTCTGTGCCTGAAAGTGGTCAAAATTGAAGATTTTGAGTAAGCAAAACTCAGTAAAAATGGCAATTTTGGTCACTGTGAGGGTTTAAAAAGTGGTTATTCAACATGAGACCCGATCCAAAAGACATTTTGAATCTTTTTTGGTAGAGTCCAAAAAATCCATTTTCTGATGAAAAACGATGACCCCGGACCAGTCGAACGTTGAAAAAATGGTCAATATTGATGAAATTTTAACATTTAATCTTTTGACTTTAAATGACGGTTGGATGTGAATTATTACTTTTTCAACTAAAATAAGTGTGTTTAAAGTCATTTCTGTGCCTGAAATTGGTCAAAATTTAAGATTTTGAGTAAGCAAAACTCTGTAAAAATGGCAATTTTGGTCACTGTGAGGGTTTAAAAAGTGGTTATTCAACATGAGGCCCAATCCAAATGACATTTTGAATCATTTTTGGTAGAGTCCAAAAAATCAATTTTCTGATGAAAAACAATGACCCCGGACCAGTCGAACGTTGAAAAAATGGTCAATATTGATGAAATATTTACATTTAATCTTTTGACTTGAAATGACGGTTGGATGTGAATTATTACTTTTTCAACTAAAATAAGTGTGTTTAAAGTCATTTCTGTGCCTGAAAGTGGTCAAAATTGAAGATTTTGAGTAAGCAAAACTCTGTAAAAATGGCAATTTTGGTCACTGTGAGGGTTTAAAAAGTGGTTATTCAACATGAGACCCGATCCAAAAGACATTTTGAATCATTTTTGATAGAGTCCAAAAAATCCATTTTCTGATGAAAAGCGATGACCTAGGACCAGTCGAACGTTGAAAAAATGGTCAATATTGATGAAATTTTAACATTTAATATTTTGACTTCAAATGACGATTGGATGTGAATTATTACTTTTTCAACTAAAATAAGTGTGTTTAAAGTCATTTCTGTGCCTGAAATTGGTCAAAATTTAAGATTTTGAGTAAGCAAAACTCTGTAAAAATGGCAATTTTGGTCACTGTGAGGGTTTAAAAGTGGTTATTCAACATGAGGCCCGATCCAAATGACATTTTGAATCATTTTTGGTAGAGTCCAAAAAATCAATTTTCTGATGAAAAACGATGACCCCGGACCAGTTGAACGTTGAAAAAATGGTCAATATTGATGAAATTTTAACATTTAATCTTTTGACTTTAAATGACGGTTGGATGTGAATTATTACTTTTTCAACTAAAATAAGTGTGTTTAAAGTCATTTCTGTGCCTGAAATTGGTCAAAATTGAAGATTTTGAGTAAGCAAAACTCTGTAAAAATGGCAATTTTGGTCACTGTGAGGGTTTAAAAAGTGGTTATTCAACATGAGGCCCGATCCAAAAGACATTTTGAATCTTTTTTGGTAGAGTCCAAAAAATCCATTTTCTGATGAAAAACGATGACCCCGGACCAGTCGAACGTTGAAAAAATGGTCAATATTGATGAAATTTTAACATTTAATCTTTTGACTTTAAATGACGGTTGGATGTGAATTATTACTTTTTCAACTAAAATAAGTGTGTTTAAAGTCATTTCTGTGCCTGAAATTGGTCAAAATTGAAGATTTTGAGTAAGCAAAACTCTGTAAAAATGGCAATTTTGGTCACTGTGAGGGTTTAAAAAGTGGTTATTCAACATGAGGCCCGATCCAAATGACATTTTGAATCATTTTTGGTAGAGTCCAAAAAATCAATTTTCTGATGAAAAACGATGACCCCTGACCAGTCGAACGTTGAAAAAATGGTCAATATTGATGAAATTTTAACATTTAATCTTTTGACTTTAAATGATGGTTGGATGTGAATTATTACTTTTTCAACTAAAATAAGTGTGTTTAAAGTCATTTCTGTGCCTGAAATTGGTCAAAATTGAAGATTTTGAGTATACAAAACTCTGTAAAAATGGCAATTTTGGTCACTGTGAGGGTTTAAAAAGTGGTTATTCAACATGAGGCCCGATCCAAATGACATTTTGAATCATTTTTGGTAGAGTCCAAAAAATCTATTTTCTGATGAAAAACGATGACCCCGGACCAGTCGAACGTTGAAAAAATGGTCAATATTGATGAAATTTTAACATTTAATCTTTTGACTTTAAATGACGGTTGGATGTGAATTATTACTTTTTTAACTAAAATAAGTGTGTTTAAAGTCATTTCTGTGCCTGAAATTGGTCAAAATTTAAGATTTTGAGTAAGCAAAACTCTGTAAAAATGGCGATTTTGGTCACTGTGAGGGTTTAAAAAGTGGTTATTCAACATGAGGCCTGTTCCAAATGACATTTTGAATCATTTTTGGTAGAGTCCAAAAAATCAATTTTCTGATGAAAAACGATGACCCCGGACCAGTCGAACGTTGAAAAAATGGTCAATATTGATGAAATTTTTACATTTAATCTTTTGACTTTAAATGACGGTTGGATGTGAATTATTACTTTTTCAACTAAAATAAGTGTGTTTAAAGTCATTTCTGTGCCTGAAATTGGTCAAAATTGAAGATTTTGAGTAAGCAAAACTCTGTAAAAATGGCAATTTTGGTCACTGTGAGGGTTTAAAAAGTGGTTATTCAACATGAGGCCCGATCCAAATGACATTTTGAAACATTTTTGGTAGAGTCCAAAAAATCCATTTTCTGATGAAAAACGATGACCCCGGACCAGTCGAACGTTGAAAAAATGGTCAATATTGATGAAATTTTAACATTTAATCTTTTGACTTTAAATGATGGTTGGATGTGAATTATTACTTTTTCAACTAAAATAAGTGTGTTTAAAGTCATTTCTGTGCCTGAAATTGGTCAAAATGTAAGATTTTGAGTAAGCAAAACTCTGTAAAAATGGCAATTTTGGTCACTGTGAGGGTTTAAAAAGTGGTTATTCAACATGAGGCCCGATCCAAAAGACATTTTGAATCTTTTTTGGTAGAGTCCAAAAAATCCATTTTCTGATGAAAAACGATGACCCCGGACCAGTCGAACGTTGAAAAAATGGTCAATATTGATGAAATGTTACCATTTAATCTTTTGACTTTAAATGACGGTTGGATGTGAATTATTACTTTTTCAACTAAAATAAGTGTGTTTAAAGTCATTTCTGTGCCTGAAATTGGTCAAAATTTAAGATTTTGAGTAAGCAAAACTCTGTAAAAATGGCAATTTTGGTCACTGTGAGGGTTTAAAAAGTGGTTATTCAACATGAGGCCCGATCCAAAAGACATTTTGAATCTTTTTTGGTAGAGTCCAAAAAATCCATTTTCTGATGAAAAACGATGACCCCGGACCAGTCGAACGTTGAAAAAATGGTCAATATTGATGAAATTTTAACATTTAATCTTTTGACTTTAAATGACGGTTGGATGTGAATTATTACTTTTTCAACTAAAATAAGTGTGTTTAAAGTCATTTCTGTGCCTGAAATTGGTCAAAATTGAAGATTTTGAGTAAGCAAAACTCTGTAAAAATGGCAATTTTGGTCACTGTGAGGGTTTAAAATGTGGTTATTCAACATGAGGCCCGATCCAAATGACATTTTGAATCATTTTTGGTAGAGTCCAAAAAATCAATTTTCTGATGAAAAACGATGACCCCGGACCAGTCGAACGTTAAAAAAATGGTCAATATTGATGAAATTTTAACATTTAATCTTTTGACTTTAAATGACGGTTGGATGTGAATTATTACTTTTTCAACTAAAATAAGTGTGTTTAAAGTCATTTCTGTGCCTGAAATTGGTCAAAATTGAAGATTTTGAGTAAGCAAAACTCTGTAAAAATGGCAATTTTGGTCACTCTGAGGGTTTAAAAAGTGGTTATTCAACATGAGGCCCGATCCAAATGACATTTTGAATCATTTTTGGTAGAGTCCAAAAAATCAATTTTCTGATGAAAAACGATGACCCCGGACCAGTCGAACGTTGAAAAAATGGTCAATATTGATGAAATTTTAACATTTAATATTTTGACTTTAAATGACGGTTGGATGTGAATTATTACTTTTTCAACTAAAATAAGTGTGTTTAAAGTCATTTCTGTGCCTGAAATTGGTCAAAATTTAAGATTTTGAGTAAGCAAAACTCTGTAAAAATGGCAATTTTGGTCACTGTCAGGGTTTAAAAAGTGGTTATTCAACATGAGGCCCGATCCAAAAGACATTTTGAATCTTTTTTGGTAGAGTCCAAAAAATCAATTTTCTGATGAAAAACGATGACCCCGGACCAGTCGAACGTTGAAAAAATGGTCAATATTGATGAAATTTTAACATTTAATCTTTTGACTTTAAATGACGGTTGGATGTGAATTATTACTTTTTCAACTAAAATAAGTGTGTTTAAAGTCATTTCTGTGCCTGAAAGTGGTCAAAATTGAAGATTTTGAGTAAGCAAAACTCAGTAAAAATGGCAATTTTGGTCACTGTGAGGGTTTAAAAAGTGGTTATTCAACATGAGACCCGATCCAAAAGACATTTTGAATCTTTTTTGGTAGAGTCCAAAAAATCCATTTTCTGATGAAAAACGATGACCCCGGACCAGTCGAACGTTGAAAAAATGGTCAATATTGATGAAATTTTAACATTTAATCTTTTGACTTTAAATGACGGTTGGATGTGAATTATTACTTTTTCAACTAAAATAAGTGTGTTTAAAGTCATTTCTGTGCCTGAAATTGGTCAAAATTTAAGATTTTGAGTAAGCAAAACTCTGTAAAAATGGCAATTTTGGTCACTGTGAGGGTTTAAAAAGTGGTTATTCAACATGAGGCCCGATCCAAAAGACATTTTGAATCTTTTTTGGTAGAGTCCAAAAAATCCATTTTCTGATGAAAAACGATGACCCCGGACCAGTCGAACGTTGAAAAAATGGTCAATATTGATGAAATTTTAACATTTAATCTTTTGACTTTAAATGACGGTTGGATGTGAATTATTACTTTTTCAACTAAAATAAGTGTGTTTAAAGTCATTTCTGTGCCTGAAATTGGTCAAAATTGAAGATTTTGAGTATACAAAACTCTGTAAAAATGGCAATTTTGGTCACTGTGAGGGTTTAAAAAGTGGTTATTCAACATGAGGCCCGATCCAAATGACATTTTGAATCATTTTTGGTAGAGTCCAAAAAATCAATTTTCTGATGAAAAACGATGACCCCGGACCAGTCGAACGTTGAAAAAATGGTCAATATTGATGAAATTTTAACATTTAATCTTTTGACTTTAAATGACGGTTGGATGTGAATTATTACTTTTTTAACTAAAATAAGTGTGTTTAAAGTCATTTCTGTGCCTGAAATTGGTCAAAATTTAAGATTTTGAGTAAGCAAAACTCTGTAAAAATGGCGATTTTGGTCACTGTGAGGGTTTAAAAAGTGGTTATTCAACATGAGGCCTGTTCCAAATGACATTTTGAATCATTTTTGGTAGAGTCCAAAAAATCAATTTTCTGATGAAAAACGATGACCCCGGACCAGTCGAACGTTGAAAAAATGGTCAATATTGATGAAATTTTTACATTTAATCTTTTGACTTTAAATGACGGTTGGATGTGAATTATTACTTTTTCAACTAAAATAAGTGTGTTTAAAGTCATTTCTGTGCCTGAAATTGGTCAAAATTGAAGATTTTGAGTAAGCAAAACTCTGTAAAAATGGCAATTTTGGTCACTGTGAGGGTTTAAAAAGTGGTTATTCAACATGAGGCCCGATCCAAATGACATTTTGAAACATTTTTGGTAGAGTCCAAAAAATCCATTTTCTGATGAAAAACGATGACCCCGGACCAGTCGAACGTTGAAAAAATGGTCAATATTGATGAAATTTTAACATTTAATCTTTTGACTTTAAATGATGGTTGGATGTGAATTATTACTTTTTCAACTAAAATAAGTGTGTTTAAAGTCATTTCTGTGCCTGAAATTGGTCAAAATGTAAGATTTTGAGTAAGCAAAACTCTGTAAAAATGGCAATTTTGGTCACTGTGAGGGTTTAAAAAGTGGTTATTCAACATGAGGCCCGATCCAAAAGACATTTTGAATCTTTTTTGGTAGAGTCCAAAAAATCCATTTTCTGATGAAAAACGATGACCCCGGACCAGTCGAACGTTGAAAAAATGGTCAATATTGATGAAATTTTACCATTTAATCTTTTGACTTTAAATGACGGTTGGATGTGAATTATTACTTTTTCAACTAAAATAAGTGTGTTTAAAGTCATTTCTGTGCCTGAAATTGGTCAAAATTTAAGATTTTGAGTAAGCAAAACTCTGTAAAAATGGCAATTTTGGTCACTGTGAGGGTTTAAAAAGTGGTTATTCAACATGAGGCCCGATCCAAAAGACATTTTGAATCTTTTTTGGTAGAGTCCAAAAAATCCATTTTCTGATGAAAAACGATGACCCCGGACCAGTCGAACGTTGAAAAAATGGTCAATATTGATGAAATTTTAACATTTAATCTTTTGACTTTAAATGACGGTTGGATGTGAATTATTACTTTTTCAACTAAAATAAGTGTGTTTAAAGTCATTTCTGTGCCTGAAATTGGTCAAAATTGAAGATTTTGAGTAAGCAAAACTCTGTAAAAATGGCAATTTTGGTCACTGTGAGGGTTTAAAATGTGGTTATTCAACATGAGGCCCGATCCAAATGACATTTTGAATCATTTTTGGTAGAGTCCAAAAAATCAATTTTCTGATGAAAAACGATGACCCCGGACCAGTCGAACGTTAAAAAAATGGTCAATATTGATGAAATTTTAACATTTAATCTTTTGACTTTAAATGACGGTTGGATGTGAATTATTACTTTTTCAACTAAAATAAGTGTGTTTAAAGTCATTTCTGTGCCTGAAATTGGTCAAAATTGAAGATTTTGAGTAAGCAAAACTCTGTAAAAATGGCAATTTTGGTCACTCTGAGGGTTTAAAAAGTGGTTATTCAACATGAGGCCCGATCCAAATGACATTTTGAATCATTTTTGGTAGAGTCCAAAAAATCAATTTTCTGATGAAAAACGATGACCCCGGACCAGTCGAACGTTGAAAAAATGGTCAATATTGATGAAATTTTAACATTTAATATTTTGACTTTAAATGACGGTTGGATGTGAATTATTACTTTTTCAACTAAAATAAGTGTGTTTAAAGTCATTTCTGTGCCTGAAATTGGTCAAAATTTAAGATTTTGAGTAAGCAAAACTCTGTAAAAATGGCAATTTTGGTCACTGTCAGGGTTTAAAAAGTGGTTATTCAACATGAGGCCCGATCCAAAAGACATTTTGAATCTTTTTTGGTAGAGTCCAAAAAATCAATTTTCTGATGAAAAACGATGACCCCGGACCAGTCGAACGTTGAAAAAATGGTCAATATTGATGAAATTTTAACATTTAATCTTTTGACTTTAAATGACGGTTGGATGTGAATTATTACTTTTTCAACTAAAATAAGTGTGTTTAAAGTCATTTCTGTGCCTGAAAGTGGTCAAAATTGAAGATTTTGAGTAAGCAAAACTCAGTAAAAATGGCAATTTTGGTCACTGTGAGGGTTTAAAAAGTGGTTATTCAACATGAGACCCGATCCAAAAGACATTTTGAATCTTTTTTGGTAGAGTCCAAAAAATCCATTTTCTGATGAAAAACGATGACCCCGGACCAGTCGAACGTTGAAAAAATGGTCAATATTGATGAAATTTTAACATTTAATCTTTTGACTTTAAATGACGGTTGGATGTGAATTATTACTTTTTCAACTAAAATAAGTGTGTTTAAAGTCATTTCTGTGCCTGAAATTGGTCAAAATTTAAGATTTTGAGTAAGCAAAACTCTGTAAAAATGGCAATTTTGGTCACTGTGAGGGTTTAAAAAGTGGTTATTCAACATGAGGCCCAATCCAAATGACATTTTGAATCATTTTTGGTAGAGTCCAAAAAATCAATTTTCTGATGAAAAACAATGACCCCGGACCAGTCGAACGTTGAAAAAATGGTCAATATTGATGAAATATTTACATTTAATCTTTTGACTTGAAATGACGGTTGGATGTGAATTATTACTTTTTCAACTAAAATAAGTGTGTTTAAAGTCATTTCTGTGCCTGAAAGTGGTCAAAATTGAAGATTTTGAGTAAGCAAAACTCTGTAAAAATGGCAATTTTGGTCACTGTGAGGGTTTAAAAAGTGGTTATTCAACATGAGGCCCGATCCAAAAGACATTTTGAATCTTTTTTGGTAGAGTCCAAAAAATCCATTTTCTGATGAAAAACGATGACCCCGGACCAGTCGAACGTTGAAAAAATGGTCAATATTGATGAAATTTTAACATTTAATCTTTTGACTTTAAATGACGGTTGGATGTGAATTATTACTTTTTCAACTAAAATAAGTGTGTTTAAAGTCATTTCTGTGCCTGAAATTGGTCAAAATTGAAGATTTTGAGTAAGCAAAACTCTGTAAAAATGGCAATTTTGGTCACTGTGAGGGTTTAAAAAGTGGTTATTCAACATGAGGCCCGATCCAAATGACATTTTGAATCATTTTTGGTAGAGTCCAAAAAATCAATTTTCTGATGAAAAACGATGACCCCTGACCAGTCGAACGTTGAAAAAATGGTCAATATTGATGAAATTTTAACATTTAATCTTTTGACTTTAAATGATGGTTGGATGTGAATTATTACTTTTTCAACTAAAATAAGTGTGTTTAAAGTCATTTCTGTGCCTGAAATTGGTCAAAATTGAAGATTTTGAGTATACAAAACTCTGTAAAAATGGCAATTTTGGTCACTGTGAGGGTTTAAAAAGTGGTTATTCAACATGAGGCCCGATCCAAATGACATTTTGAATCATTTTTGGTAGAGTCCAAAAAATCAATTTTCTGATGAAAAACGATGACCCCGGACCAGTCGAACGTTGAAAAAATGGTCAATATTGATGACATTTTAACATTTAATCTTTTGACTTTAAATGACGGTTGGATGTGAATTATTACTTTTTTAACTAAAATAAGTGTGTTTAAAGTCATTTCTGTGCCTGAAATTGGTCAAAATTTAAGATTTTGAGTAAGCAAAACTCTGTAAAAATGGCGATTTTGGTCACTGTGAGGGTTTAAAAAGTGGTTATTCAACATGAGGCCCGATCCAAATGACATTTTGAATCATTTTTGGTAGAGTCCAAAAAATCAATTTTCTGATGAAAAACGATGACCCCGGACCAGTCGAACGTTGAAAAAATGGTCAATATTGATGAAATTTTTACATTTAATCTTTTGACTTTAAATGACGGTTGGATGTGAATTATTACTTTTTCAACTAAAATAAGTGTGTTTAAAGTCATTTCTGTGCCTGAAATTGGTCAAAATTTAAGATTTTGAGTAAGCAAAACTCTGTAAAAATGGCAATTTTGGTCACTGTGGGGGTTTAAAAAGTGGTTATTCAACATGAGGCCCGATCCAAATGACATTTTGAATCATTTTTGGTAGAGTCCAAAAAATCAATTTTCTGATGAAAAACGATGACCCCGGACCAGTCGAACGTTGAAAAAATTGTCAATATTGATGATATTTTAACATTTAATCTTTTGACTTTAAATGACGGTTGGATGTGAATTATTACTTTTTCAACTAAAATAAGTGTGTTTAAAGTCATTTCTGTGCCTGAAATTGTTCAAAATTTAAGATTTTGAGTAAGCAAAACTCTGTAAAAATGGCAATTTTGGTCACTGTCAGGGTTTAAAAAGTGGTTATTCAACATGAGGCCCGATCCAAAAGACATTTTGAATCTTTTTTGGTAGAGTCCAAAAAATCCATTTTCTGATGAAAAAGGGATGACCCCTGACCAGTCGAACGTTGAAAAAATGGTCAATATTGATGAAATTTTAACATTTAATCTTTTGACTTTAAATGACGGTTGGATGTGAATTATTACTTTTTCAACTAAAATAAGTGTGTTTAAAGTCATTTCTGTGCCTGAAATTGGTCAAAATTGAAGATTTTGAGTAAGCAAAACTCTGTAAAAATGGCAATTTTGGTCACTGTGAGGGTTTAAAAAGTGGTTATTCAACATGAGACCCGATCGAAAAGACATTTTGAATCTTTTTTGGTAGAGTCCAAAAAATCCATTTTCTGATCAAAAACAATGACCCCGGACCAGTCGAACGTTGAAAAAATGGTCAATATTGATGAAATTTTAACATTTAATCTTTTGACTTTAAATGACGGTTGGATGTGAATTATTACTTTTTCAACTAAAATAAGTGTGTTTAAAGTCATTTCTGTGCCTGAAATTGGTCAAAATTGAAGATTTTGAGTAAGCAAAACTCTGTAAAAATGGCAATTTTGGTCACTGTGAGGGTTTAAAAAGTGGTTATTCAACATGAGACCCGATCCAAAAGACATTTTGAATCTTTTTTGGTAGAGTCCAAAAAATCCATTTTCTGATGAAAAACGATGACCCCGGACCAGTCGAACGTTGAAAAAATTGTCAATATTGATGAAATTTTAACATTTAATCTTTTGACTTTAAATGACGGTTGGATGTGAATTATTACTTTTTCAACTAAAATAAGTGTGTTTAAAGTCATTTCTGTCCCTGAAATTGGTCAAAATTGAAGATTTTGAGTAAGCAAAACTCTGTAAAAATGGCAATTTTGGTCACTGTGAGGGTTTAAAAAGTGGTTATTCAACATGAGACCCGATCCAAAAGACATTTTGAATCTTTTTTGGTAGAGTCCAAAAAATCCATTTTCTGATGAAAAACGATGACCCCGGACCAGTCGAACGTTGAAAAAATGGTCAATATTGATGAAATTTTAACATTTAATCTTTTGACTTTAAATGACGGTTGGATGTGAATTATTACTTTTTCAACTAAAATAAGTGTGTTTAAAGTCATTTCTGTCCCTGAAATTGGTCAAAATTGAAGATTTTGAGTAAGCAAAACTCTGTAAAAATGGCAATTTTGGTCACTGTGAGGGTTTAAAAAGTGGTTATTCAACATGAGACCCGATCCAAAAGACATTTTGAATCATTTTTGGTAGAGTCCAAAAAATCCATTTTCTGATGAAAAGCGATGACCTAGGACCAGTCGAACGTTGAAAAAATGGTCAATATTGATGAAATTTTAACATTTAATATTTTGACTTCAAATGACGGTTGGATGTGAATTATTACTTTTTCAACTAAAATAAGTGTGTTTAAAGTCATTTCTGTGCCTGAAATTGGTCAAAATTTAAGATTTTGAGTAAGCAAAACTCTGTAAAAATGGCAATTTTGGTCACTGTGAGGGTTTAAAAAGTGGTTATTCAACATGAGGCCCGATCCAAATGACATTTTGAATCATTTTTGGTAGAGTCCAAAAAATCAATTTTCTGATGAAAAACGATGACCCCTGACCAGTCGAACGTTGAAAAAATGGTCAATATTGATGAAATTTTAACATTTAATCTTTTGACTTTAAATGATGGTTGGATGTGAATTATTACTTTTTCAACTAAAATAAGTGTGTTTAAAGTCATTTCTGTGCCTGAAATTGGTCAAAATTGAAGATTTTGAGTATACAAAACTCTGTAAAAATGGCAATTTTGGTCACTGTGAGGGTTTAAAAAGTGGTTATTAAACATGAGGCCCGATCCAAATGACATTTTGAATCATTTTTGGTAGAGTCCAAAAAATCAATTTTCTGATGAAAAACGATGACCCCGGACCAGTCGAACGTTGAAAAAATGGTCAATATTGATGAAATTTTAACATTTAATCTTTTGACTTTAAATGACGGTTGGATGTGAATTATTACTTTTTTAACTAAAATAAGTGTGTTTAAAGTCATTTCTGTGCCTGAAATTGGTCAAAATGTAAGATTTTGAGTAAGCAAAACTCTGTAAAAATGGCGATTTTGGTCACTGTGAGGGTTTAAAAAGTGGTTATTCAACATGAGGCCCGATCCAAATGACATTTTGAATCATTTTTGGTAGAGTCCAAAAAATCAATTTTCTGATGAAAAACGATGACCCCGGACCAGTCGAACGTTGAAAAAATGGTCAATATTGATGAAATTTTTACATTTAATCTTTTGACTTTAAATGACGGTTGGATGTGAATTATTACTTTTTCAACTAAAATAAGTGTGTTTAAAGTCATTTCTGTGCCTGAAATTGGTCAAAATTTAAGATTTTGAGTAAGCAAAACTCTGTAAAAATGGCAATTTTGGTCACTGTGGGGGTTTAAAAAGTGGTTATTCAACATGAGGCCCGATCCAAATGACATTTTGAATCATTTTTGGTAGAGTCCAAAAAATCAATTTTCTGATGAAAAACGATGACCCCGGACCAGTCGAACGTTGAAAAAATGGTCAATATTGATGATATTTTAACATTTAATCTTTTGACTTTAAATGACGGTTGGATGTGAATTATTACTTTTTCAACTAAAATAAGTGTGTTTAAAGTCATTTCTGTGCCTGAAATTGGTCAAAATTTAAGATTTTGAGTAAGCAAAACTCTGTAAAAATGGCAATTTTGGTCACTGTCAGAGTTTAAAAAGTGGTTATTCAACATGAGGCCCGATCCAAAAGACATTTTGAATCTTTTTTGGTAGAGTCCAAAAAATCCATTTTCTGATGAAAAACGATGACCCCTGACCAGTCGAACGTTGAAAAAATGGTCAATATTGATGAAATTTTAACATTTAATCTTTTGACTTTAAATGACGGTTGGATGTGAATTATTACTTTTTCAACTAAAATAAGTGTGTTTAAAGTCATTTCTGTGCCTGAAATTGGTCAAAATTGAAGATTTTGAGTAAGCAAAACTCTGTAAAAATGGCAATTTTGGTCACTGTGAGGGTTTAAAAAGTGGTTATTCAACATGAGACCCGATCGAAAAGACATTTTGAATCTTTTTTGGTAGAGTCCAAAAAATCCATTTTCTGATGAAAAACAATGACCCCGGACCAGTCGAACGTTGAAAAAATGGTCAATATTGATGAAATTTTAACATTTAATCTTTTGATTTAAATGACGGTTGGATGTGAATTATTACTTTTTCAACTAAAATAAGTGTGTTTAAAGTCATTTCTGTGCCTGAAATTGGTCAAAATTGAAGATTTTGAGTAAGCAAAACTCTGTAAAAATGGCAATTTTGGTCACTGTGAGGGTTTAAAAAGTGGTTATTCAACATGAGACCCGATCCAAAAGACATTTTGAATCTTTTTTGGTAGAGTCCAAAAAATCCATTTTCTGATGAAAAACGATGACCCCGGACCAGTCGAACGTTGAAAAAATGGTCAATATTGATGAAATTTTAACATTTAATCTTTTGACTTTAAATGACGGTTGGATGTGAATTATTACTTTTTCAACTAAAATAAGTGTGTTTAAAGTCATTTCTGTCCCTGAAATTGGTCAAAATTGAAGATTTTGAGTAAGCAAAACTCTGTAAAAATGGCAATTTTGGTCACTGTGAGGGTTTAAAAAGTGGTTATTCAACATGAGACCCGATCCAAAAGACATTTTGAATCTTTTTTGGTAGAGTCCAAAAAATCCATTTTCTGATGAAAAACGATGACCCCGGACCAGTCGAACGTTGAAAAAATTGTCAATATTGATGACATTTTAACATTTAATCTTTTGACTTTAAATGACGGTTGGATGTGAATTATTACTTTTTCAACTAAAATAAGTGTGTTTAAAGTCATTTCTGTGCCTTAAATTGGTCAAAATTGAAGATTTTGAGTAAGCAAAACTCTGTAAAAATGGCAATTTTGGTCACTGTGAGGGTTTAAAAAGTGGTTATTCAACATGAGGCCCGATCCAAATGACATTTTGAATCATTTTTGGTAGAGTCCAAAAAATCAATTTTCTGATGAAAAACGATGACCCCGGACCAGTCGAACGTTAAAAAAATGGTCAATATTGATGAAATTTTAACATTTAATCTTTTGACTTTAAATGACGGTTGGATGTGAATTATTACTTTTTCAACTAAAATAAGTGTGTTTAAAGTCATTTCTGTGCCTGAAATTGGTCAAAATTTAAGATTTTGAGTAAGCAAAACTCTGTAAAAATGGCAATTTTGGTCACTGTGAGGGTTTAAAAAGTGGTTATTCAACATGAGGCCCGATCCAAATGACATTTTGAATCATTTTTGGTAGAGTCCAAAAAATCAATTTTCTGATGAAAAACGATGACCCCGGACCAGTCGAACGTTGAAAAAATGGTCAATATTGATGAAATTTTTACATTTAATCTTTTGACTTTAAATGACGGTTGGATGTGAATTATTACTTTTTCAACTAAAATAAGTGTGTTTAAAGTCATTTCTGTGCCTGAAATTGGTCAAAATTTAAGATTTTGAGTAAGCAAAACTCTGTAAAAATGGCAATTTTGGTCACTGTCAGGGTTTAAAAAGTGGTTATTCAACATGAGGCCCGATCCAAAAGACATTTTGAATCTTTTTTGGTAGAGTCCAAAAAATCCATTTTCTGATGAAAAACGATGACCCCGGACCAGTCGAACGTTGAAAAAATGGTCAATATTGATGAAATTTTAACATTTAATCTTTTGACTTTAAATGACGGTTGGATGTGAATTATTACTTTTTCAACTAAAATAAGTGTGTTTAAAGTCATTTCTGTGCCTGAAATTGGTCAAAATTGAAGATTTTGAGTAAGCAAAACTCTGTAAAAATGGCAATTTTGGTCACTGTGAGGGTTTAAAAAGTGGTTATTCAACATGAGGCCCGATCCAAATGACATTTTGAAACATTTTTGGTAGAGTCCAAAAAATCAATTTTCTGATGAAAAACGATGACCCCGGACCAGTCGAACGTTGAAAAAATTGTCAATATTGATGATATTTTAACATTTAATCTTTTGACTTTAAATGACGGTTGGATGTGAATTATTACTTTTTCAACTAAAATAAGTGTGTTTAAAGTCATTTCTGTGCCTGAAATTGGTCAAAATTTAAGATTTTGAGTAAGCAAAACTCTGTAAAAATGGCAATTTTGGTCACTGTCAGGGTTTAAAAAGTGGTTATTCAACATGAGGCCCGATCCAAAAGACATTTTGAATCTTTTTTGGTAGAGTCCAAAAAATCCATTTTCTGATGAAAAAGGGATGACCCCTGACCAGTCGAACGTTGAAAAAATGGTCAATATTGATGAAATTTTAACATTTAATCTTTTGACTTTAAATGACGGTTGGATGTGAATTATTACTTTTTCAACTAAAATAAGTGTGTTTAAAGTCATTTCTGTGCCTGAAATTGGTCAAAATTGAAGATTTTGAGTAAGCAAAACTCTGTAAAAATGGCAATTTTGGTCACTGTGAGGGTTTAAAAAGTGGTTATTCAACATGAGACCCGATCGAAAAGACATTTTGAATCTTTTTTGGTAGAGTCCAAAAAATCCATTTTCTGATGAAAAACAATGACCCCGGACCAGTCGAACGTTGAAAAAATGGTCAATATTGATGAAATTTTAACATTTAATCTTTTGACTTTAAATGACGGTTGGATGTGAATTATTACTTTTTCAACTAAAATAAGTGTGTTTAAAGTCATTTCTGTGCCTGAAATTGGTCAAAATTGAAGATTTTGAGTAAGCAAAACTCTGTAAAAATGGCAATTTTGGTCACTGTGAGGGTTTAAAAAGTGGTTATTCAACATGAGACCCGATCCAAAAGACATTTTGAATCTTTTTTGGTAGAGTCCAAAAAATCCATTTTCTGATGAAAAACGATGACCCCGGACCAGTCGAACGTTGAAAAAATTGTCAATATTGATGAAATTTTAACATTTAATCTTTTGACTTTAAATGACGGTTGGATGTGAATTATTACTTTTTCAACTAAAATAAGTGTGTTTAAAGTCATTTCTGTCCCTGAAATTGGTCAAAATTGAAGATTTTGAGTAAGCAAAACTCTGCAAAAATGGCAATTTTGGTCACTGTGAGGGTTTAAAAAGTGGTTATTCAACATGAGACCCGATCCAAAAGACATTTTGAATCTTTTTTGGTAGAGTCCAAAAAATCCATTTTCTGATGAAAAACGATGACCCCGGACCAGTCGAACGTTGAAAAAATGGTCAATATTGATGAAATTTTAACATTTAATCTTTTGACTTTAAATGACGGTTGGATGTGAACTATTACTTTTTCAACTAAAATAAGTGTGTTTAAAGTCATTTCTGTCCCTGAAATTGGTCAAAATTGAAGATTTTGAGTAAGCAAAACTCTGTAAAAATGGCAATTTTGGTCACTGTGAGGGTTTAAAAAGTGGTTATTCAACATGAGACCCGATCCAAAAGACATTTTGAATCATTTTTGGTAGAGTCCAAAAAATCCATTTTCTGATGAAAAGCGATGACCTAGGACCAGTCGAACGTTGAAAAAATGGTCAATATTGATGAAATTTTAACATTTAATATTTTGACTTCAAATGACGGTTGGATGTGAATTATTACTTTTTCAACTAAAATAAGTGTGTTTAAAGTCATTTCTGTGCCTGAAATTGGTCAAAATTTAAGATTTTGAGTAAGCAAAACTCTGTAAAAATGGCAATTTTGGTCACTGTGAGGGTTTAAAAGTGGTTATTCAACATGAGGCCCGATCCAAATGACATTTTGAATCATTTTTGGTAGAGTCCAAAAAATCAATTTTCTGATGAAAAACGATGACCCCGGACCAGTCGAACGTTGAAAAAATGGTCAATATTGATGAAATTTTAACATTTAATCTTTTGACTTTAAATGACGGTTGGATGTGAATTATTACTTTTTCAACTAAAATAAGTGTGTTTAAAGTCATTTCTGTGCCTGAAATTGGTCAAAATTGAAGATTTTGAGTAAGCAAAACTCTGTAAAAATGGCAATTTTGGTCACTGTGAGGGTTTAAAAAGTGGTTATTCAACATGAGGCCCGATCCAAAAGACATTTTGAATCTTTTTTGGTAGAGTCCAAAAAATCCATTTTCTGATGAAAAACGATGACCCCGGACCAGTCGAACGTTGAAAAAATGGTCAATATTGATGAAATTTTAACATTTAATCTTTTGACTTTAAATGACGGTTGGATGTGAATTATTACTTTTTCAACTAAAATAAGTGTGTTTAAAGTCATTTCTGTGCCTGAAATTGGTCAAAATTGAAGATTTTGAGTAAGCAAAACTCTGTAAAAATGGCAATTTTGGTCACTGTGAGGGTTTAAAAAGTGGTTATTCAACATGAGGCCCGATCCAAATGACATTTTGAATCATTTTTGGTAGAGTCCAAAAAATCAATTTTCTGATGAAAAACGATGACCCCAGACCAGTCGAACGTTGAAAAAATGGTCAATATTGATGAAATTTTAACATTTAATCTTTTGACTTTAAATGACGGTTGGATGTGAATTATTACTTTTTCAACTAAAATAAGTGTGTTTAAAGTCATTTCTGTGCCTGAAATTGGTCAAAATTGAAGATTTTGAGTAAGCAAAACTCTGTAAAAATGGCAATTTTGGTCACTGTGAGGGTTTAAAAAGTGGTTATTCAACATGAGACCCGATCGAAAAGACATTTTGAATCTTTTTTGGTAGAGTCCAAAAAATCCATTTTCTGATGAAAAACAATGACCCCGGACCAGTCGAACGTTGAAAAAATGGTCAATATTGATGAAATTTTAACATTTAATCTTTTGACTTTAAATGACGGTTGGATGTGAATTATTACTTTTTCAACTAAAATAAGTGTGTTTAAAGTCATTTCTGTGCCTGAAATTGGTCAAAATTGAAGATTTTGAGTAAGCAAAACTCTGTAAAAATGGCAATTTTGGTCACTGTGAGGGTTTAAAAAGTGGTTATTCAACATGAGACCCGATCCAAAAGACATTTTGAATCTTTTTTGGTAGAGTCCAAAAAATCCATTTTCTGATGAAAAACGATGACCCCGGACCAGTCGAACGTTGAAAAAATTGTCAATATTGATGAAATTTTAACATTTAATCTTTTGACTTTAAATGACGGTTGGATGTGAATTATTACTTTTTCAACTAAAATAAGTGTGTTTAAAGTCATTTCTGTCCCTGAAATTGGTCAAAATTGAAGATTTTGAGTAAGCAAAACTCTGCAAAAATGGCAATTTTGGTCACTGTGAGGGTTTAAAAAGTGGTTATTCAACATGAGACCCGATCCAAAAGACATTTTGAATCTTTTTTGGTAGAGTCCAAAAAATCCATTTTCTGATGAAAAACGATGACCCCGGACCAGTCGAACGTTGAAAAAATGGTCAATATTGATGAAATTTTAACATTTAATCTTTTGACTTTAAATGACGGTTGGATGTGAACTATTACTTTTTCAACTAAAATAAGTGTGTTTAAAGTCATTTCTGTCCCTGAAATTGGTCAAAATTGAAGATTTTGAGTAAGCAAAACTCTGTAAAAATGGCAATTTTGGTCACTGTGAGGGTTTAAAAAGTGGTTATTCAACATGAGACCCGATCCAAAAGACATTTTGAATCATTTTTGGTAGAGTCCAAAAAATCCATTTTCTGATGAAAAGCGATGACCTAGGACCAGTCGAACGTTGAAAAAATGGTCAATATTGATGAAATTTTAACATTTAATATTTTGACTTCAAATGACGGTTGGATGTGAATTATTACTTTTTCAACTAAAATAAGTGTGTTTAAAGTCATTTCTGTGCCTGAAATTGGTCAAAATTTAAGATTTTGAGTAAGCAAAACTCTGTAAAAATGGCAATTTTGGTCACTGTGAGGGTTTAAAAGTGGTTATTCAACATGAGGCCCGATCCAAATGACATTTTGAATCATTTTTGGTAGAGTCCAAAAAATCAATTTTCTGATGAAAAACGATGACCCCGGACCAGTCGAACGTTGAAAAAATGGTCAATATTGATGAAATTTTAACATTTAATCTTTTGACTTTAAATGACGGTTGGATGTGAATTATTACTTTTTCAACTAAAATAAGTGTGTTTAAAGTCATTTCTGTGCCTGAAATTGGTCAAAATTGAAGATTTTGAGTAAGCAAAACTCTGTAAAAATGGCAATTTTGGTCACTGTGAGGGTTTAAAAAGTGGTTATTCAACATGAGGCCCGATCCAAAAGACATTTTGAATCTTTTTTGGTAGAGTCCAAAAAATCCATTTTCTGATGAAAAACGATGACCCCGGACCAGTCGAACGTTGAAAAAATGGTCAATATTGATGAAATTTTAACATTTAATCTTTTGACTTTAAATGACGGTTGGATGTGAATTATTACTTTTTCAACTAAAATAAGTGTGTTTAAAGTCATTTCTGTGCCTGAAATTGGTCAAAATTGAAGATTTTGAGTAAGCAAAACTCTGTAAAAATGGCAATTTTGGTCACTGTGAGGGTTTAAAAAGTGGTTATTCAACATGAGGCCCGATCCAAATGACATTTTGAATCATTTTTGGTAGAGTCCAAAAAATCAATTTTCTGATGAAAAACGATGACCCCTGACCAGTCGAACGTTGAAAAAATGGTCAATATTGATGAAATTTTAACATTTAATCTTTTGACTTTAAATGATGGTTGGATGTGAATTATTACTTTTTCAACTAAAATAAGTGTGTTTAAAGTCATTTCTGTGCCTGAAATTGGTCAAAATTGAAGATTTTGAGTATACAAAACTCTGTAAAAATGGCAATTTTGGTCACTGTGAGGGTTTAAAAAGTGGTTATTAAACATGAGGCCCGATCCAAATGACATTTTGAATCATTTTTGGTAGAGTCCAAAAAATCAATTTTCTGATGAAAAACGATGACCCCGGACCAGTCGAACGTTGAAAAAATGGTCAATATTGATGAAATTTTAACATTTAATCTTTTGACTTTAAATGACGGTTGGATGTGAATTATTACTTTTTTAACTAAAATAAGTGTGTTTAAAGTCATTTCTGTGCCTGAAATTGGTCAAAATGTAAGATTTTGAGTAAGCAAAACTCTGTAAAAATTGCGATTTTGGTCACTGTGAGGGTTTAAAAAGTGGTTATTCAACATGAGGCCCGATCCAAATGACATTTTGAATCATTTTTGGTAGAGTCCAAAAAATCAATTTTCTGATGAAAAACGATGACCCCGGACCAGTCGAACGTTGAAAAAATGGTCAATATTGATGAAATTTTTACATTTAATCTTTTGACTTTAAATGACGGTTGGATGTGAATTATTACTTTTTCAACTAAAATAAGTGTGTTTAAAGTCATTTCTGTGCCTGAAATTGGTCAAAATTTAAGATTTTGAGTAAGCAAAACTCTGTAAAAATGGCAATTTTGGTCACTGTGGGGGTTTAAAAAGTGGTTATTCAACATGAGGCCCGATCCAAATGACATTTTGAATCATTTTTGGTAGAGTCCAAAAAAATCAATTTTCTGATGAAAAACGATGACCCCGGACCAGTCGAACGTTGAAAAAATGGTCAATATTGATGATATTTTAACATTTAATCTTTTGACTTTAAATGACGGTTGGATGTGAATTATTACTTTTTCAACTAAAATAAGTGTGTTTAAAGTCATTTCTGTGCCTGAAATTGGTCAAAATTTAAGATTTTGAGTAAGCAAAACTCTGTAAAAATGGCAATTTTGGTCACTGTCAGGGTTTAAAAAGTGGTTATTCAACATGAGGCCCGATCCAAAAGACATTTTGAATCTTTTTTGGTAGAGTCCAAAAAATCCATTTTCTGATGAAAAACGATGACCCCTGACCAGTCGAACGTTGAAAAAATGGTCAATATTGATGAAATTTTAACATTTAATCTTTTGACTTTAAATGACGGTTGGATGTGAATTATTACTTTTTCAACTAAAATAAGTGTGTTTAAAGTCATTTCTGTGCCTGAAATTGGTCAAAATTGAAGATTTTGAGTAAGCAAAACTCTGTAAAAATGGCAATTTTGGTCACTGTGAGGGTTTAAAAAGTGGTTATTCAACATGTGACCCGATCGAAAAGACATTTTGAATCTTTTTTGGTAGAGTCCAAAAAATCAATTTTCTGATGAAAAACAATGACCCCGGACCAGTCGAACGTTGAAAAAATGGTCAATATTGATGAAATTTTAACATTTAATCTTTTGACTTTAAATGACGGTTGGATGTGAATTATTACTTTTTCAACTAAAATAAGTGTGTTTAAAGTCATTTCTGTGCCTGAAATTGGTCAAAATTGAAGATTTTGAGTAAGCAAAACTCTGTAAAAATGGCAATTTTGGTCACTGTGAGGGTTTAAAAAGTGGTTATTCAACATGAGACCCGATCCAAAAGACATTTTGAATCTTTTTTGGTAGAGTCCAAAAAATCCATTTTCTGATGAAAAACGATGACCCCGGACCAGTCGAACGTTGAAAAAATGGTCAATATTGATGAAATTTTAACATTTAATCTTTTGACTTTAAATGACGGTTGGATGTGAATTATTACTTTTTCAACTAAAATAAGTGTGTTTAAAGTCATTTCTGTCCCTGAAATTGGTCAAAATTGAAGATTTTGAGTAAGCAAAACTCTGTAAAAATGGCAATTTTGGTCACTGTGAGGGTTTAAAAAGTGGTTATTCAACATGAGACCCGATCCAAAAGACATTTTGAATCTTTTTTGGTAGAGTCCAAAAAATCCATTTTCTGATGAAAAACGATGACCCCGGACCAGTCGAACGTTGAAAAAAAGGTCAATATTGATGAAATTTTAACATTTAATCTTTTGACTTTAAATGACGGTTGGATGTGAATTATTACTTTTTCAACTAAAATAAGTGTGTTTAAAGTCATTTCTGTCCCTGAAATTGGTCAAAATTGAAGATTTTGAGTAAGCAAAACTCTGTAAAAATGGCAATTTTGGTCACTGTGAGGGTTTAAAAAGTGGTTATTCAACATGAGGCCCGATCCAAAAGACATTTTGAATCTTTTTTGGTAGAGTCCAAAAAATCCATTTTCTGATGAAAAACGATGACCCCGGACCAGTCGAACGTTGAAAAAATTGTCAATATTGATGACATTTTAACATTTAATCTTTTGACTTTAAATGACGGTTGGATGTGAATTATTACTTTTTCAACTAAAATAAGTGTGTTTAAAGTCATTTCTGTGCCTTAAATTGGTCAAAATTGAAGATTTTGAGTAAGCAAAACTCTGTAAAAGTGGCAATTTTGGTCACTGTGAGGGTTTAAAAAGTGGTTATTCAACATGAGGCCCGATCCAAATGACATTTTGAATCATTTTTGGTAGAGTCCAAAAAATCAATTTTCTGATGAAAAACGATGACCCCGGACCAGTCGAACGTTAAAAAAATGGTCAATATTGATGAAATTTTAACATTTAATCTTTTGACTTTAAATGACGGTTGGATGTGAATTATTACTTTTTCAACTAAAATAAGTGTGTTTAAAGTCATTTCTGTGCCTGAAATTGGTCAAAATTTAAGATTTTGAGTAAGCAAAACTCTGTAAAAATGGCAATTTTGGTCACTGTGAGGGTTTAAAAAGTGGTTATTCAACATGAGGCCCGATCCAAATGACATTTTGAATCATTTTTGGTAGAGTCCAAAAAATCAATTTTCTGATGAAAAACGATGACCCCGGACCAGTCGAACGTTGAAAAAATGGTCAATATTGATGAAATTTTTACATTTAATCTTTTGACTTTAAATGACGGTTGGATGTGAATTATTACTTTTTCAACTAAAATAAGTGTGTTTAAAGTCATTTCTGTGCCTGAAATTAGTCAAAATTTAAGATTTTGAGTAAGCAAAACTCTGTAAAAATGGCAATTTTGGTCACTGTGAGGGTTTAAAAAGTGGTTATTCAACATGAGGCCCGATCCAAATGACATTTTGAATCATTTTTGGTAGAGTCCAAAAAATCAATTTTCTGATGAAAAACGATGACCCCAGACCAGTCGAACGTTGAAAAAATGGTCAATATTGATGAAATTTTAACATTTAATCTTTTGACTTTAAATGACGGTTGGATGTGAATTATTACTTTTTCAACTAAAATAAGTGTGTTTAAAGTCATTTCTGTGCCTGAAATTGGTCAAAATTTAAGATTTTGAGTAAGCAAAACTCTGTAAAAATGGCAATTTTGGTCACTGTCAGGGTTTAAAAAGTGGTTATTCAACATGAGGCCCGATCCAAAAGACATTTTGAATCTTTTTTGGTAGAGTCCAAAAAATCCATTTTCTGATGAAAAACGATGACCCCGGACCAGTCAAACGTTGAAAAAATGGTCAATATTGATGAAATTTTAACATTTAATCTTTTGACTTTAAATGACGGTTGGATGTGAATTATTACTTTTTCAACTAAAATAAGTGTGTTTAAAGTCATTTCTGTGCCTGAAATTGGTCAAAATTGAAGATTTTGAGTAAGCAAAACTCTGTAAAAATGGCAATTTTGGTCACTGTGAGGGTTTAAAAAGTGGTTATTCAACATGAGGCCCGATCCAAATGACATTTTGAAACATTTTTGGTAGAGTCCAAAAAATCCATTTTCTGATGAAAAACGATGACCCCGGACCAGTCGAACGTTGAAAAAATGGTCAATATTGATGAAATTTTAACATTTAATCTTTTGACTTTAAATGACGGTTGGATGTGAATTATTACTTTTTCAACTAAAATAAGTGTGTTTAAAGTCATTTCTGTGCCTGAAATTGGTCAAAATTTAAGATTTTGAGTAAGCAAAACTCTGTAAAAATGGCAATTTTGGTCACTGTGAGGGTTTAAAAAGTGGTTATTCAACATGAGGCCCGATCCAAATGACATTTTGAATCATTTTTGGTAGAGTCCAAAAAATCAATTTTCTGATGAAAAACAATGACCCCGGACCAGTCGAACGTTGAAAAAATGGTCAATATTGATGAAATTTTAACATTTAATCTTTTGACTTTAAATGACGGTTGGATGTGAATTATTACTTTTTCAACTAAAATAAGTGTGTTTAAAGTCATTTCTGTGCCTGAAATTGGTCAAAATTGAAGATTTTGAGTAAGCAAAACTCTGTAAAAATGGCAATTTTGGTCACTGTGAGGGTTTAAAAAGTGGTTATTCAACATGAGACCCGATCCAAAAGACATTTTGAATCTTTTTTGGTAGAGTCCAAAAAATCCATTTTCTGATGAAAAACGATGACCCCGGACCAGTCGAACGTTGAAAAAATGGTCAATATTGATGAAATTTTAACATTTAATCTTTTGACTTTAAATGACGGTTGGATGTGAATTATTACTTTTTCAACTAAAATAAGTGTGTTTAAAGTCATTTCTGTCCCTGAAATTGGTCAAAATTGAAGATTTTGAGTAAGCAAAACTCTGTAAAAATGGCAATTTTGGTCACTGTGAGGGTTTAAAAAGTGGTTATTCAACATGAGACCCGATCCAAAAGACATTTTGAATCTTTTTTGGTAGAGTCCAAAAAATCCATTTTCTGATGAAAAACGATGACCCCGGACCAGTCGAACGTTGAAAAAATGGTCAATATTGATGAAATTTTAACATTTAATCTTTTGACTTTAAATGACGGTTGGATGTGAATTATTACTTTTTCAACTAAAATAAGTGTGTTTAAAGTCATTTCTGTCCCTGAAATTGGTCAAAATTGAAGATTTTGAGTAAGCAAAACTCTGTAAAAATGGCAATTTTGGTCACTGTGAGGGTTTAAAAAGTGGTTATTCAACATGAGGCCCGATCCAAAAGACATTTTGAATCTTTTTTGGTAGAGTCCAAAAAATCCATTTTCTGATGAAAAACGATGACCCCGGACCAGTCGAACGTTGAAAAAATTGTCAATATTGATGACATTTTAACATTTAATCTTTTGACTTTAAATGACGGTTGGATGTGAATTATTACTTTTTCAACTAAAATAAGTGTGTTTAAAGTCATTTCTGTGCCTTAAATTGGTCAAAATTGAAGATTTTGAGTAAGCAAAACTCTGTAAAAGTGGCAATTTTGGTCACTGTGAGGGTTTAAAAAGTGGTTATTCAACATGAGGCCCGATCCAAATGACATTTTGAATCATTTTTGGTAGAGTCCAAAAAATCAATTTTCTGATGAAAAACGATGACCCCGGACCAGTCGAACGTTAAAAAAATGGTCAATATTGATGAAATTTTAACATTTAATCTTTTGACTTTAAATGACGGTTGGATGTGAATTATTACTTTTTCAACTAAAATAAGTGTGTTTAAAGTCATTTCTGTGCCTGAAATTGGTCAAAATTTAAGATTTTGAGTAAGCAAAACTCTGTAAAAATGGCAATTTTGGTCACTGTGAGGGTTTAAAAAGTGGTTATTCAACATGAGGCCCGATCCAAATGACATTTTGAATCATTTTTGGTAGAGTCCAAAAAATCAATTTTCTGATGAAAAACGATGACCCCGGACCAGTCGAACGTTGAAAAAATTGTCAATATTGATGAAATTTTTACATTTAATCTTTTGACTTTAAATGACGGTTGGATGTGAATTATTACTTTTTCAACTAAAATAAGTGTGTTTAAAGTCATTTCTGTGCCTGAAATTGGTCAAAATTTAAGATTTTGAGTAAGCAAAACTCTGTAAAAATGGCAATTTTGGTCACTGTCAGGGTTTAAAAAGTGGTTATTCAACATGAGGCCCGATCCAAAAGACATTTTGAATCTTTTTTGGTAGAGTCCAAAAAATCCATTTTCTGATGAAAAACGATGACCCCGGACCAGTCAAACGTTGAAAAAATGGTCAATATTGATGAAATTTTAACATTTAATCTTTTGACTTTAAATGACGGTTGGATGTGAATTATTACTTTTTCAACTAAAATAAGTGTGTTTAAAGTCATTTCTGTGCCTGAAATTGGTCAAAATTGAAGATTTTGAGTAAGCAAAACTCTGTAAAAATGGCAATTTTGGTCACTGTGAGGGTTTAAAAAGTGGTTATTCAACATGAGGCCCGATCCAAATGACATTTTGAAACATTTTTGGTAGAGTCCAAAAAATCCATTTTCTGATGAAAAACGATGACCCCGGACCAGTCGAACGTTGAAAAAATGGTCAATATTGATGAAATTTTAACATTTAATCTTTTGACTTTAAATGACGGTTGGATGTGAATTATTACTTTTTCAACTAAAATAAGTGTGTTTAAAGTCATTTCTGTGCCTGAAATTGGTCAAAATTTAAGATTTTGAGTAAGCAAAACTCTGTAAAAATGGCAATTTTGGTCACTGTGAGGGTTTAAAAAGTGGTTATTCAACATGAGGCCCGATCCAAATGACATTTTGAATCATTTTTGGTAGAGTCCAAAAAATCAATTTTCTGATGAAAAACGATGACCCCGGACCAGTCGAACGTTGAAAAAATTGTCAATATTGATGAAATTTTTACATTTAATCTTTTGACTTTAAATGACGGTTGGATGTGAATTATTACTTTTTCAACTAAAATAAGTGTGTTTAAAGTCATTTCTGTGCCTGAAATTGGTCAAAATTTAAGATTTTGAGTAAGCAAAACTCTGTAAAAATGGCAATTTTGGTCACTGTGAGGGTTTAAAAAGTGGTTATTCAACATGAGGCCCGATCCAAATGACATTTTGAATCATTTTTGGTAGAGTCCGAAAAATCAATTTTCTGATGAAAAACGATGACCCCGGACCAGTCGAACGTTGAAAAAATGGTCAATATTGATGAAATTTTAACATTTAATCTTTTGACTTTAAATGACGGTTGGATGTGAATTATTACTTTTTCAACTAAAATAAGTGTGTTTAAAGTCATTTCTGTGCCTGAAAGTGGTCAAAATTGAAGATTTTGAGTAAGCAAAACTCTGTAAAAATGGCAATTTTGGTCACTGTGAGGGTTTAAAAAGTGGTTATTCAACATGAGACCCGATCCAAAAGACATTTTGAATCTTTTTTGGTAGAGTCCAAAAAATCCATTTTCTGATGAAAAACGATGACCCCGGACCAGTCGAACGTTGAAAAAATGGTCAATATTGATGAAATTTTAACATTTAATCTTTTGACTTTAAATGACGGTTGGATGTGAATTATTACTTTTTCAACTAAAATAAGTGTGTTTAAAGTCATTTCTGTGCCTGAAATTGGTCAAAATTTAAGATTTTGAGTAAGCAAAACTCTGTAAAAATGGCAATTTTGGTCACTGTGAGGGTTTAAAAAGTGGTTATTCAACATGAGGCCCAATCCAAATGACATTTTGAATCATTTTTGGTAGAGTCCAAAAAATCAATTTTCTGATGAAAAACGATGACCCCGGACCAGTCGAACGTTGAAAAAATGGTCAATATTGATGAAATATTTACATTTAATCTTTTGACTTGAAATGACGGTTGGATGTGAATTATTACTTTTTCAACTAAAATAAGGGTGTTTAAAGTCATTTCTGTGCCTGAAAGTGGTCAAAATTGAAGATTTTGAGTAAGCAAAACTCTGTAAAAATGGCAATTTTGGTCACTGTGAGGGTTTAAAAAGTGGTTATTCAACATGAGACCCGATCCAAAAGACATTTTGAATCATTTTTGGTAGAGTCCAAAAAATCCATTTTCTGATGAGAAACGATGACCCCGGACCAGTCGAACGTTGAAAAAATGGTCAATATTGATGAAATTTTAACATTTAATCTTTTGACTTTAAATGACGGTTGGATGTGAATTATTATTTTTCAACTAAAATAAGTGTGTTTAAAGTCATTTCTGTGCCTGAAATTGGTCAAAATTGAAGATTTTGAGTGAGCAAAACTCTGTAAAAATGGCAATTTTGGTCACTGTGAGGGTTTAAAAAGTGGTTATTCAACATGAGGCCCGATCCAAATGACATTTTGAATCATTTTTGGTAGAGTCCAAAAAATCAATTTTCTGATGAAAAACGATGACCCCGGACCAGTCAAACGTTGAAAAAATGGTCAATATTGATGAAATTTTAACATTTAATCTTTTGACTTTAAATGACGGTTGGATGTGAATTATTACTTTTTCAACTAAAATAAGTGTGTTTAAAGTCATTTCTGTGCCTGAAATTGGTCAAAATTAAAGATTTTGAGTAAGCAAAACTCTGTAAAAATGGCAATTTTGGTCACTGTGAGGGTTTAAAAAGTGGTTATTCAACATGAGGCCCGATCCAAAAGACATTTTGAATCTTTTTTGGTAGAGTCCAAAAAATCCATTTTCTGATGAAAAACGATGACCCCGGACCAGTCGAACGTTGAAAAAATGGTCAATATTGATGAAATTTTAACATTTAATCTTTTGACTTTAAATGACGGTTGGATGTGAATTATTACTTTTTCAACTAAAATAAGTGTGTTTAAAGTCATTTCTGTGCCTGAAATTGGTCAAAATTTAAGATTTTGAGTAAGCAAAACTCTGTAAAAATGGCAATTTTGGTCACTGTGGGGGTTTAAAAAGTGGTTATTCAACAAGAGGCCCGATCCAAATGACATTTTGAATCATTTTTGGTAGAGTCCAAAAAATCAATTTTCTGATGAAAAACGATGACCCCGGACCAGTCGAACGTTGAAAAAATGGTCAATATTGATGAAATTTTAACATTTAATCTTTTGACTTTAAATGACGGTTGGATGTGAATTATTACTTTTTCAACTAAAATAAGTGTGTTTAAAGTCATTTCTGTGCCTGAAATTGGTCAAAATTAAAGATTTTGAGTAAGCAAAACTCTGTAAAAATGGCAATTTTGGTCACTGTGAGGGTTTAAAAAGTGGTTATTCAACATGAGGCCCGATCCAAAAGACATTTTGAATCTTTTTTGGTAGAGTCCAAAAAATCAATTTTCTGATGAAAAACGATGACCCCTGACCAGTCGAACGTTGAAAAAATGGTCAATATTGATGAAATTTTAACATTTAATCTTTTGACTTTAAATGACGGTTGGATGTGAATTATTACTTTTTCAACTAAAATAAGTGTGTTTAAAGTCATTTCTGTGCCTGAAATTGGTCAAAATTTAAGATTTTGAGTAAGCAAAACTCTGTAAAAATGGCAATTTTGGTCACTGTGGGGGTTTAAAAAGTGGTTATTCAACATGAGGCCCGATCCAAATGACATTTTGAATCATTTTTGGTAGAGTCCAAAAAATCAATTTTCTGATGAAAAACGATGACCCCGGACCAGTCGAACGTTGAAAAAATGGTCAATATTGATGAAATTTTAACATTTAATCTTTTGACTTTAAATGACGGTTGGATGTGAATTATTACTTTTTCAACTAAAATAAGTGTGTTTAAAGTAATTTCTGTGCCTGAAATTGGTCAAAATTTAAGATTTTGAGTAAGCAAAACTCTGTAAAAATGGCAATTTTGGTCACTGTCAGGGTTTAAAAAGTGGTTATTCAACATGAGGCCCGATCCAAAAGACATTTTGAATCTTTTTTGGTAGAGTCCAAAAAATCCATTTTCTGATGAAAAACGATGACCCCAGACCAGTCGAACGTTGAAAAAATGGTCAATATTGATGAAATTTTAACATTTAATCTTTTGACTTTAAATGACGGTTGGATGTGAATTATTACTTTTTCAACTAAAATAAGTGTGTTTAAAGTCATTTCTGTGCCTGAAATTGGTCAAAATTGAAGATTTTGAGTAAGCAAAACTCTGTAAAAATGGCAATTTTGGGTACTGTGAGGGTTTAAAAAGTGGTTATTCAACATGAGACCCGATCCAAAAGACATTTTGAATCTTTTTTGGTAGAGTCCAAAAAATCCATTTTCTGATGAAAAACAATGACCCCGGACCAGTCGAACGTTGAAAAAATGGTCAATATTGATGAAATTTTAACATTTAATCTTTTGACTTTAAATGACGGTTGGATGTGAATTATTACTTTTTCAACTAAAATAAGTGTGTTTAAAGTCATTTCTGTGCCTGAAATTGGTCAAAATTGAAGATTTTGAGTAAGCAAAACTCTGTAAAAATGGCAATTTTGGTCACTGTGAGGGTTTAAAAAGTGGTTATTCAACATGAGACCCGATCCAAAAGACATTTTGAATCTTTTTTGGTAGAGTCCAAAAAATCCATTTTCTGATGAAAAACGATGACCCCGGACCAGTCGAACGTTGAAAAAATGGTCAATATTGATGAAATTTTAACATTTAATCTTTTGACTTTATATGACGGTTGGATGTGAATTATTACTTTTTCAACTAAAATAAGTGTGTTTAAAGTCATTTCTGTCCCTGAAATTGGTCAAAATTGAAGATTTTGAGTAAGCAAAACTCTGTAAAAATGGCAATTTTGGTCACTGTGAGGGTTTAAAAAGTGGTTATTCAACATGAGACCCGATCCAAAAGACATTTTGAATCTTTTTTGGTAGAGTCCAAAAAATCCATTTTCTGATGAAAAACGATGACCCCGGACCAGTCGAACGTTGAAAAAATGGTCAATATTGATGAAATTTTAACATTTAATCTTTTGACTTTAAATGACGGTTGGATGTGAATTATTACTTTTTCAACTAAAATAAGTGTGTTTAAAGTTATTTCTGTGCCTGAAATTGGTCAAAATTGAAGATTTTGAGTAAGCAAAACTCTGTAAAAATGGCAATTTTGGTCACTGTGAGGGTTTAAAAAGTGGTTATTCAACATGAGGCCCGATCCAAAAGACATTTTGAATCTTTTTTGGTAGAGTCCAAAAAATCCATTTTCTGATGAAAAACGATGACCCCGGACCAGTCGAACGTTGAAAAAATGGTCAATATTGATGACATTTTAACATTTAATCTTTTGACTTTAAATGACGGTTGGATGTGAATTATTACTTTTTCAACTAAAATAAGTGTGTTTAAAGTCATTTCTGTGCCTGAAATTGGTCAAAATTGAAGATTTTGAGTAAGCAAAACTCTGTAAAAATGGCAATTTTGGTCACTGTCCGGGTTTAAAAAGTGGTTATTCAACATGAGGCCCGATCCAAATGACATTTTGAATCATTTTTGGTAGAGTCCAAAAAATCAATTTTCTGATGAAAAACGATGACCCCGGACCAGTCGAACGTTAAAAAAAT
Source organism: Lissotriton vulgaris (assembly GCF_964263255.1). Lineage (NCBI taxonomy): Eukaryota > Metazoa > Chordata > Amphibia > Caudata > Salamandridae > Lissotriton > Lissotriton vulgaris. The sequence goes on along the minus strand of NW_028241828.1, from coordinate 360,746 downwards.
GGTCAATATTGATGAAATTTTAACATTTAATCTTTTGACTTTAAATGACGGTTGGATGTGAATTATTACTTTTTCAACTAAAATAAGTGTGTTTAAAGTCATTTCTGTGCCTGAAATTGGTCAAAATTTAAGATTTTGAGTAAGCAAAACTCTGTAAAAATGGCAATTTTGGTCACTGTGAGGGTTTAAAAAGTGGTTATTCAACATGAGGCCCGATCCAAATGACATTTTGAATCATTTTTGGTAGAGTCCAAAAAATCAATTTTCTGATGAAAAACGATGACCCCGGACCAGTCGAACGTTGAAAAAATGGTCAATATTGGATGAAATTTTTACATTTAATCTTTTGACTTTAAATGACGGTTGGATGTGAATTATTACTTTTTCAACTAAAATAAGTGTGTTTAAAGTCATTTCTGTGCCTGAAATTGGTCAAAATGTAAGATTTTGAGTAAGCAAAACTCTGTAAAAATGGCAATTTTGGTCACTGTGAGGGTTTAAAAAGTGGTTATTCAACATGAGGCCCGATCCAAATGACATTTTGAATCATTTTTGGTAGAGTCCAAAAAATCAATTTTCTGATGAAAAACGATGACCCCGGACCAGTCGAACGTTGAAAAAATGGTCAATATTGATGAAATTTTAACATTTAATCTTTTGACTTTAAATGACGGTTGGATGTGAATTATTACTTTTTCAACTAAAATAAGTGTGTTTAAAGTCATTTCTGTGCCTGAAATTGGTCAAAATTTAAGATTTTGAGTAAGCAAAACTCTGTAAAAATGGCAATTTTGGTCACTGTGAGGGTTTAAAAAGTGGTTATTCAACATGAGGCCCGATCCAAATGACATTTTGAAACATTTTTGGTAGAGTCCAAAAAATCCATTTTCTGATGAAAAACGATGACCCCGGACCAGTCGAACGTTGAAAAAATTGTCAATATTGATGAAATTTTAACATTTAATCTTTTGACTTTAAATGACGGTTGGATGTGAATTATTACTTTTTTAACTAAAATAAGTGTGTTTAAAGTCATTTCTGTGCCTGAAATTGGTCAAAATGTAAGATTTTGAGTAAGCAAAACTCTGTAAAAATTGCGATTTTGGTCACTGTGAGGGTTTAAAAAGTGGTTATTCAACATGAGGCCCGATCCAAATGACATTTTGAATCATTTTTGGTAGAGTCCAAAAAATCAATTTTCTGATGAAAAACGATGACCCCGGACCAGTCGAACGTTGAAAAAATGGTCAATATTGATGATATTTTAACATTTAATCTTTTGACTTTAAATGACGGTTGGATGTGAATTATTACTTTTTCAACTAAAATAAGTGTGTTTAAAGTCATTTCTGTGCCTGAAATTGGTCAAAATTTAAGATTTTGAGTAAGCAAAACTCTGTAAAAATGGCAATTTTGGTCACTGTCAGGGTTTAAAAAGTGGTTATTCAACATGAGGCCCGATCCAAAAGACATTTTGAATCTTTTTTGGTAGAGTCCAAAAAATCAATTTTCTGATGAAAAACGATGACCCCTGACCAGTCGAACGTTGAAAAAATGGTCAATATTGATGAAATTTTAACATTTAATCTTTTGACTTTATATGACGGTTGGATGTGAATTATTACTTTTTCAACTAAAATAAGTGTGTTTAAAGTCATTTCTGTGCCTGAAATTGGTCAAAATTGAAGATTTTGAGTAAGCAAAACTCTGTAAAAATGGCAATTTTGGTCACTGTGAGGGTTTAAAAAGTGGTTATTCAACATGAGACCCGATCGAAAAGACATTTTGAATCTTTTTTGGTAGAGTCCAAAAAATCCATTTTCTGATGAAAAACAATGACCCCGGACCAGTCGAACGTTGAAAAAATGGTCAATATTGATGAAATTTTAACATTTAATCTTTTGACTTTAAATGACGGTTGGATGTGAATTATTACTTTTTCAACTAAAATAAGTGTGTTTAAAGTCATTTCTGTGCCTGAAATTGGTCAAAATTGAAGATTTTGAGTAAGCAAAACTCTGTAAAAATGGCAATTTTGGTCACTGTGAGGGTTTAAAAAGTGGTTATTCAACATGAGACCCGATCCAAAAGACATTTTGAATCTTTTTTGGTAGAGTCCAAAAAATCCATTTTCTGATGAAAAACGATGACCCCGGACCAGTCGAACGTTGAAAAAATGGTCAATATTGATGAAATTTTAACATTTAATCTTTTGACTTTAAATGACGGTTGGATGTGAATTATTACTTTTTCAACTAAAATAAGTGTGTTTAAAGTCATTTCTGTCCCTGAAATTGGTCAAAATTGAAGATTTTGAGTAAGCAAAACTCTGTAAAAATGGCAATTTTGGTCACTGTGAGGGTTTAAAAAGTGGTTATTCAACATGAGACCCGATCCAAAAGACATTTTGAATCTTTTTTGGTAGAGTCCAAAAAATCCATTTTCTGATGAAAAACGATGACCCCGGACCAGTCGAACGTTGAAAAAATGGTCAATATTGATGACATTTTAACATTTAATCTTTTGACTTTAAATGACGGTTGGATGTGAATTATTACTTTTTCAACTAAAATAAGTGTGTTTAAAGTCATTTCTGTCCCTGAAATTGGTCAAAATTGAAGATTTTGAGTAAGCAAAACTCTGTAAAAATGGCAATTTTGGTCACTGTGAGGGTTTAAAAAGTGGTTATTCAACATGAGACCCGATCCAAAAGACATTTTGAATCTTTTTTGGTAGAGTCCAAAAAATCCATTTTCTGATGAAAAACGATGACCCCGGACCAGTCGAACGTTGAAAAAATGGTCAATATTGATGAAATTTTAACATTTAATCTTTTGACTTTAAATGACGGTTGGATGTGAATTATTACTTTTTCAACTAAAATAAGTGTGTTTAAAGTTATTTCTGTGCCTGAAATTGGTCAAAATTGAAGATTTTGAGTAAGCAAAACTCTGTAAAAATGGCAATTTTGGTCACTGTGAGGGTTTAAAAAGTGGTTATTCAACATGAGGCCCGATCCAAAAGACATTTTGAATCTTTTTTGGTAGAGTCCAAAAAATCCATTTTCTGATGAAAAACGATGACCCCGGACCAGTCGAACGTTGAAAAAATTGTCAATATTGATGACATTTTAACATTTAATCTTTTGACTTTAAATGACGGTTGGATGTGAATTATTACTTTTTCAACTAAAATAAGTGTGTTTAAAGTCATTTCTGTGCCTGAAATTGGTCAAAATTTAAGATTTTGAGTAAGCAAAACTCTGTAAAAATGGCAATTTTGGTCACTGTCAGGGTTTAAAAAGTGGTTATTCAACATGAGGCCCGATCCAAAAGACATTTTGAATCTTTTTTGGTAGAGTCCAAAAAATCCATTTTCTGATGAAAAACGATGACCCCGGACCAGTCGAACGTTGAAAAAATGGTCAATATTGATGAAATTTTAACATTTAATCTTTTGACTTTAAATGACGGTTGGATGTGAATTATTACTTTTTCAACTAAAATAAGTGTGTTTAAAGTCATTTCTGTGCCTGAAAATGGTCAAAATTGAAGATTTTGAGTAAGCAAAACTCTGTAAAAATGGCAATTTTGGTCACTGTGAGGGTTTAAAAAGTGGTTATTCAACATGAGGCCCGATCCAAATGACATTTTGAAACATTTTTGGTAGAGTCCAAAAAATCCATTTTCTGATGAAAAACGATGACCCCGGACCAGTCGAACGTTGAAAAAATGGTCAATATTGATGAAATTTTAACATTTAATCTTTTGACTTTAAATGACGGTTGGATGTGAATTATTACTTTTTCAACTAAAATAAGTGTGTTTAAAGTCATTTCTGTGCCTGAAATTGGTCAAAATTTAAGATTTTGAGTAAGCAAAACTCTGTAAAAATGGCAATTTTGGTCACTGTGAGGGTTTAAAAAGTGGTTATTCAACATGAGGCCCGATCCAAATGACATTTTGAATCATTTTTGGTAGAGTCCAAAAAATCAATTTTCTGATGAAAAACGATGACCCCGGACCAGTCGAACGTTGAAAAAATGGTCAATATTGATGAAATTTTTACATTTAATCTTTTGACTTGAAATGACGGTTGGATGTGAATTATTACTTTTTCAACTAAAATAAGGGTGTTTAAAGTCATTTCTGTGCCTGAAAGTGGTCAAAATTGAAGATTTTGAGTAAGCAAAACTCTGTAAAAATGGCAATTTTGGTCACTGTGAGGGTTTAAAAAGTGGTTATTCAACATGAGACCCGATCCAAAAGACATTTTGAATCATTTTTGGTAGAGTCCAAAAAATCCATTTTCTGATGAAAAGCGATGACCCCGGACCAGTCGAACGTTGAAAAAATGGTCAATATTGATGAAATTTTAACATTTAATCTTTTGACTTCAAATGACGGTTGGATGTGAATTATTACTTTTTCAACTAAAATAAGTGTGTTTAAAGTCATTTCTGTGCCTGAAATTGGTCAAAATGTAAGATTTTGAGTAAGCAAAACTCTGTAAAAATGGCAATTTTGGTCACTGTGAGGGTTTAAAAGTGGTTATTCAACATGAGGCCCGATCCAAATGACATTTTGAATCATTTTTGGTAGAGTCCAAAAAATCAATTTTCTGATGAAAAACGATGACCCCGGACCAGTCGAACGTTGAAAAAATGGTCAATATTGATGAAATTTTAACATTTAATCTTTTGACTTTAAATGACGGTTGGATGTGAATTATTACTTTTTCAACTAAAATAAGTGTGTTTAAAGTCATTTCTGTGCCTGAAATTGGTCAAAATTAAAGATTTTGAGTAAGCAAAACTCTGTAAAAATGGCAATTTTGGTCACTGTGAGGGTTTAAAAAGTGGTTATTCAACATGAGGCCCGATCCAAAAGACATTTTGAATCTTTTTTGGTAGAGTCCAAAAAATCCATTTTCTGATGAAAAACGATGACCCCGGACCAGTCGAACGTTGAAAAAATGGTCAATATTGATGAAATTTTAACATTTAATCTTTTGACTTTAAATGACGGTTGGATGTGAATTATTATTTTTCAACTAAAATAAGTGTGTTTAAAGTCATTTCTGTGCCTGAAATTGGTCAAAATTGAAGATTTTGAGTGAGCAAAACTCTGTAAAAATGGCAATTTTGGTCACTGTGAGGGTTTAAAAAGTGGTTATTCAACATGAGGCCCGATCCAAATGACATTTTGAATCATTTTTGGTAGAGTCCAAAAAATCAATTTTCTGATGAAAAACGATGACCCCTGACCAGTCGAACGTTGAAAAAATGGTCAATATTGATGAAATTTTAACATTTAATCTTTTGACTTTAAATGACGGTTGGATGTGAATTATTACTTTTTCAACTAAAATAAGTGTGTTTAAAGTCATTTCTGTGCCTGAAATTGGTCAAAATTGAAGATTTTGAGTATACAAAACTCTGTAAAAATGGCAATTTTGGTCACTGTGAGGGTTTAAAAAGTGGTTATTCAACATGAGGCCCGATCCAAATGACATTTTGAATAATTTTTGGTAGAGTCCAAAAAATCAATTTTCTGATGAAAAACGATGACCCCGGACCAGTCGAACGTTGAAAAAATGGTCAATATAGATGAAATTTTAACATTTAATCTTTTGACTTTAAATGACGGTTGGATGTGAATTATTACTTTTTTAACTAAAATAAGTGTGTTTAAAGTCATTTCTGTGCCTGAAATTGGTCAAAATTTAAGATTTTGAGTAAGCAAAACTCTGTAAAAATGGCGATTTTGGTCACTGTGAGGGTTTAAAAAGTGGTTATTCAACATGAGGCCCGATCCAAATGACATTTTGAATCATTTTTGGTAGAGTCCAAAAAATCAATTTTCTGATGAAAAACGATGACCCCGGACCAGTCGAACGTTGAAAAAATGGTCAATATTGATGAAATTTTTACATTTAATCTTTTGACTTTAAATGACGGTTGGATGTGAATTATTACTTTTTCAACTAAAATAAGTGTGTTTAAAGTCATTTCTGTGCCTGAAATTGGTCAAAATTTAAGATTTTGAGTAAGCAAAACTCTGTAAAAATGGCAATTTTGGTCACTGTGGGGGTTTAAAAAGTGGTTATTCAACATGAGGCCCGATCCAAATGACATTTTGAATCATTTTTGGTAGAGTCCAAAAAATCAATTTTCTGATGAAAAACGATGACCCCGGACCAGTCGAACGTTGAAAAAATGGTCAATATTGATGAAATTTTAACATTTAATCTTTTGACTTTAAATGACGGTTGGATGTGAATTATTACTTTTTCAACTAAAATAAGTGTGTTTAAAGTCATTTCTGTGCCTGAAATTGGTCAAAATTTAAGATTTTGAGTAAGCAAAACTCTGTAAAAATGGCAATTTTGGTCACTGTCAGGGTTTAAAAAGTGGTTATTCAACATGAGGCCCGATCCAAAAGACATTTTGAATCTTTTTTGGTAGAGTCCAAAAAATCAATTTTCTGATGAAAAACGATGACCCCTGACCAGTCGAACGTTGAAAAAATGGTCAATATTGATGAAATTTTAACATTTAATCTTTTGACTTTATATGACGGTTGGATGTGAATTATTACTTTTTCAACTAAAATAAGTGTGTTTAAAGTCATTTCTGTGCCTGAAATTGGTCAAAATTGAAGATTTTGAGTAAGCAAAACTCTGTAAAAATGGCAATTTTGGTCACTGTGAGGGTTTAAAAAGTGGTTATTCAACATGAGACCCGATCGAAAAGACATTTTGAATCTTTTTTGGTAGAGTCCAAAAAATCCATTTTCTGATGAAAAACAATGACCCCGGACCAGTCGAACGTTGAAAAAATGGTCAATATTGATGAAATTTTAACATTTAATCTTTTGACTTTAAATGACGGTTGGATGTGAATTATTACTTTTTCAACTAAAATAAGTGTGTTTAAAGTCATTTCTGTGCCTGAAATTGGTCAAAATTGAAGATTTTGAGTAAGCAAAACTCTGTAAAAATGGCAATTTTGGTCACTGTGAGGGTTTAAAAAGTGGTTATTCAACATGAGACCCGATCCAAAAGACATTTTGAATCTTTTTTGGTAGAGTCCAAAAAATCCATTTTCTGATGAAAAACGATGACCCCGGACCAGTCGAACGTTGAAAAAATGGTCAATATTGATGAAATTTTAACATTTAATCTTTTGACTTTAAATGACGGTTGGATGTGAATTATTACTTTTTCAACTAAAATAAGTGTGTTTAAAGTCATTTCTGTCCCTGAAATTGGTCAAAATTGAAGATTTTGAGTAAGCAAAACTCTGTAAAAATGGCAATTTTGGTCACTGTGAGGGTTTAAAAAGTGGTTATTCAACATGAGACCCGATCCAAAAGACATTTTGAATCTTTTTTGGTAGAGTCCAAAAAATCCATTTTCTGATGAAAAACGATGACCCCGGACCAGTCGAACGTTGAAAAAATGGTCAATATTGATGACATTTTAACATTTAATCTTTTGACTTTAAATGACGGTTGGATGTGAATTATTACTTTTTCAACTAAAATAAGTGTGTTTAAAGTCATTTCTGTCCCTGAAATTGGTCAAAATTGAAGATTTTGAGTAAGCAAAACTCTGTAAAAATGGCAATTTTGGTCACTGTGAGGGTTTAAAAAGTGGTTATTCAACATGAGACCCGATCCAAAAGACATTTTGAATCTTTTTTGGTAGAGTCCAAAAAATCCATTTTCTGATGAAAAACGATGACCCCGGACCAGTCGAACGTTGAAAAAATGGTCAATATTGATGAAATTTTAACATTTAATCTTTTGACTTTAAATGACGGTTGGATGTGAATTATTACTTTTTCAACTAAAATAAGTGTGTTTAAAGTTATTTCTGTGCCTGAAATTGGTCAAAATTGAAGATTTTGAGTAAGCAAAACTCTGTAAAAATGGCAATTTTGGTCACTGTGAGGGTTTAAAAAGTGGTTATTCAACATGAGGCCCGATCCAAAAGACATTTTGAATCTTTTTTGGTAGAGTCCAAAAAATCCATTTTCTGATGAAAAACGATGACCCCGGACCAGTCGAACGTTGAAAAAATTGTCAATATTGATGACATTTTAACATTTAATCTTTTGACTTTAAATGACGGTTGGATGTGAATTATTACTTTTTCAACTAAAATAAGTGTGTTTAAAGTCATTTCTGTGCCTGAAATTGGTCAAAATTTAAGATTTTGAGTAAGCAAAACTCTGTAAAAATGGCAATTTTGGTCACTGTGAGGGTTTAAAAAGTGGTTATTCAACATGAGGCCCGATCCAAATGACATTTTGAATCATTTTTGGTAGAGTCCAAAAAATCAATTTTCTGATGAAAAACGATGACCCCGGACCAGTCGAACGTTGAAAAAATGGTCAATATTGGATGAAATTTTTACATTTAATCTTTTGACTTTAAATGACGGTTGGATGTGAATTATTACTTTTTCAACTAAAATAAGTGTGTTTAAAGTCATTTCTGTGCCTGAAATTGGTCAAAATTTAAGATTTTGAGTAAGCAAAACTCTGTAAAAATGGCAATTTTGGTCACTGTGAGGGTTTAAAAAGTGGTTATTCAACATGAGGCCCGATCCAAATGACATTTTGAATCATTTTTGGTAGAGTCCAAAAAATCAATTTTCTGATGAAAAACGATGACCCCGGACCAGTCGAACGTTGAAAAAATGGTCAATATTGATGAAATTTTAACATTTAATCTTTTGACTTTAAATGACGGTTGGATGTGAATTATTACTTTTTCAACTAAAATAAGTGTGTTTAAAGTCATTTCTGTGCCTGAAATTGGTCAAAATTTAAGATTTTGAGTAAGCAAAACTCTGTAAAAATGGCAATTTTGGTCACTGTGAGGGTTTAAAAAGTGGTTATTCAACATGAGGCCCGATCCAAATGACATTTTGAAACATTTTTGGTAGAGTCCAAAAAATCCATTTTCTGATGAAAAACGATGACCCCGGACCAGTCGAACGTTGAAAAAATGGTCAATATTGATGAAATTTTAACATTTAATCTTTTGACTTTAAATGACGGTTGGATGTGAATTATTACTTTTTCAACTAAAATAAGTGTGTTTAAAGTCATTTCTGTGCCTGAAATTGGTCAAAATGTAAGATTTTGAGTAAGCAAAACTCTGTAAAAATGGCAATTTTGGTCACTGTGAGGGTTTAAAAAGTGGTTATTCAACATGAGGCCCGATCCAAATGACATTTTGAATAATTTTTGGTAGAGTCCAAAAAATCAATTTTCTGATGAAAAACGATGACCCCGGACCAGTCGAACGTTGAAAAAATGGTCAATATTGATGAAATTTTTACATTTAATCTTTTGACTTTAAATGACGGTTGGATGTGAATTATTACTTTTTCAACTAAAATAAGTGTGTTTAAAGTCATTTCTGTGCCTGAAAATGGTCAAAATTTAAGATTTTGAGTAAGCAAAACTCTGTAAAAATGGCAATTTTGGTCACTGTGAGGGTTTAAAAAGTGGTTATTCAACATGAGGCCCGATCCAAATGACATTTTGAATCATTTTTGGTAGAGTCCAAAAAATCAATTTTCTGATGAAAAACGATGACCCCGGACCAGTCGAACGTTGAAAAAATGGTCAATATTGATGAAATTTTTACATTTAATCTTTTGACTTTAAATGACGGTTGGATGTGAATTATTACTTTTTCAACTAAAATAAGTGTGTTTAAAGTCATTTCTGTGCCTGAAATTGGTCAAAATTTAAGATTTTGAGTAAGCAAAACTCTGTAAAAATGGCAATTTTGGTCACTGTCAGGGTTTAAAAAGTGGTTATTCAACATGAGGCCCGATCCAAAAGACATTTTGAATCTTTTTTGGTAGAGTCCAAAAAATCCATTTTCTGATGAAAAACGATGACCCCGGACCAGTCGAACGTTGAAAAAATGGTCAATATTGATGAAATTTTAACATTTAATCTTTTGACTTTAAATGACGGTTGGATGTGAATTATTACTTTTTCAACTAAAATAAGTGTGTTTAAAGTCATTTCTGTGCCTGAAATTGGTCAAAATTGAAGATTTTGAGTAAGCAAAACTCTGTAAAAATGGCAATTTTGGTCACTGTGAGGGTTTAAAAAGTGGTTATTCAACATGAGGCCCGATCCAAATGACATTTTGAAACATTTTTGGTAGAGTCCAAAAAATCAATTTTCTGATGAAAAACGATGACCCCGGACCAGTCGAACGTTGAAAAAATGGTCAATATTGATGAAATTTTAACATTTAATCTTTTGACTTTAAATGACGGTTGGATGTGAATTATTACTTTTTCAACTAAAATAAGTGTGTTTAAAGTCATTTCTGTGCCTGAAATTGGTCAAAATTTAAGATTTTGAGTAAGCAAAACTCTGTAAAAATGGCAATTTTGGTCACTGTGAGGGTTTAAAAAGTGGTTATTCAACATGAGGCCCGATCCAAATGACATTTTGAATCATTTTTGGTAGAGTCCAAAAAATCAATTTTCTGATGAAAAACGATGACCCCGGACCAGTCGAACGTTGAAAAAATGGTCAATATTGATGAAATTTTTACATTTAATCTTTTGACTTTAAATGACGGTTGGATGTGAATTATTACTTTTTCAACTAAAATAAGTGTGTTTAAAGTCATTTCTGTGCCTGAAATTGGTCAAAATTTAAGATTTTGAGTAAGCAAAACTCTGTAAAAATGGCAATTTTGGTCACTGTGAGGGTTTAAAAAGTGGTTATTCAACATGAGGCCCGATCCAAATGACATTTTGAATCATTTTTGGTAGAGTCCGAAAAATCCATTTTCTGATGAAAAACGATGACCCGGACCAGTCGAACGTTGAAAAAATGGTCAATATTGATGAAATTTTAACATTTAATCTTTTGACTTTAAATGACGGTTGGATGTGAATTATTACTTTTTCAACTAAAATAAGTGTGTTTAAAGTCATTTCTGTGCCTGAAAGTGGTCAAAATTGAAGATTTTGAGTAAGCAAAACTCTGTAAAAATGGCAATTTTGGTCACTGTGAGGGTTTAAAAAGTGGTTATTCAACATGAGACCCGATCCAAAAGACATTTTGAATCTTTTTTGGTAGAGTCCAAAAAATCCATTTTCTGATGAAAAACGATGACCCCGGACCAGTCTAACGTTGAAAAAATGGTCAATATTGATGAAATTTTAACATTTAATCTTTTGACTTTAAATGACGGTTGGATGTGAATTATTACTTTTTCAACTAAAATAAGTGTGTTTAAAGTCATTTCTGTGCCTGAAATTGGTCAAAATTTAAGATTTTGAGTAAGCAAAACTCTGTAAAAATGGCAATTTTGGTCACTGTGAGGGTTTAAAAAGTGGTTATTCAACATGAGGCCCAATCCAAATGACATTTTGAATCATTTTTGGTAGAGTCCAAAAAATCAATTTTCTGATGAAAAACGATGACCCCGGACCAGTCGAACGTTGAAAAAATGGTCAATATTGATGAAATATTTACATTTAATCTTTTGACTTGAAATGACGGTTGGATGTGAATTATTACTTTTTCAACTAAAATAAGTGTGTTTAAAGTCATTTCTGTGCCTGAAAGTGGTCAAAATTGAAGATTTTGAGTAAGCAAAACTCTGTAAAAATGGCAATTTTGGTCACTGTGAGGGTTTAAAAAGTGGTTATTCAACATGAGACCCGATCCAAAAGACATTTTGAATCATTTTTGGTAGAGTCCAAAAAATCCATTTTCTGATGAAAAGCGATGACCCCGGACCAGTCGAACGTTGAAAAAATGGTCAATATTGATGAAATTTTAACATTTAATCTTTTGACTTCAAATGACGGTTGGATGTGAATTATTACTTTTTCAACTAAAATAAGTGTGTTTAAAGTCATTTCTGTGCCTGAAATTGGTCAAAATTTAAGATTTTGAGTAAGCAAAACTCTGTAAAAATGGCAATTTTGGTCACTGTGAGGGTTTAAAAGTGGTTATTCAACATGAGGCCCGATCCAAATGACATTTTGAATCATTTTTGGTAGAGTCCAAAAAATCAATTTTCTGATGAAAAACGATGACCCCGGACCAGTCGAACGTTGAAAAAATGGTCAATATTGATGAAATTTTAACATTTAATCTTTTGACTTTAAATGACGTTTGGATGTGAATTATTACTTTTTCAACTAAAATAAGTGTGTTTAAAGTCATTTCTGTGCCTGAAATTGGTCAAAATTGAAGATTTTGAGTAAGCAAAACTCTGTAAAAATGGCAATTTTGGTCACTGTGAGGGTTTAAAAAGTGGTTATTCAACATGAGGCCCGATCCAAAAGACATTTTGAATCTTTTTTGGTAGAGTCCAAAAAATCCATTTTCTGATGAAAAACGATGACCCCGGACCAGTCGAACGTTGAAAAAATGGTCAATATTGATGAAATTTTAACATTTAATCTTTTGACTTTAAATGACGGTTGGATGTGAATTATTACTTTTTCAACTAAAATAAGTGTGTTTAAAGTCATTTCTGTGCCTGAAATTGGTCAAAATTTAAGATTTTGAGTAAGCAAAACTCTGTAAAAATGGCAATTTTGGTCACTGTGAGGGTTTAAAAAGTGGTTATTCAACATGAGGCCCGATCCAAATGACATTTTGAAACATTTTTGGTAGAGTCCAAAAAATCCATTTTCTGATGAAAAACGATGACCCCGGACCAGTCGAACGTTGAAAAAATGGTCAATATTGATGAAATTTTAACATTTAATCTTTTGACTTTAAATGACGGTTGGATGTGAATTATTACTTTTTCAACTAAAATAAGTGTGTTTAAAGTCATTTCTGTGCCTGAAATTGGTCAAAATGTAAGATTTTGAGTAAGCAAAACTCTGTAAAAATGGCAATTTTGGTCACTGTGAGGGTTTAAAAAGTGGTTATTCAACATGAGGCCCGATCCAAATGACATTTTGAATCATTTTTGGTAGAGTCCAAAAAATCAATTTTCTGATGAAAAACGATGACCCCGGACCAGTCGAACGTTGAAAAAATTGTCAATATTGATGACATTTTAACATTTAATCTTTTGACTTTAAATGACGGTTGGATGTGAATTATTACTTTTTCAACTAAAATAAGTGTGTTTAAAGTCATTTCTGTGCCTGAAATTGGTCAAAATTTAAGATTTTGAGTAAGCAAAACTCTGTAAAAATGGCAATTTTGGTCACTGTGAGGGTTTAAAAAGTGGTTATTCAACATGAGGCCCGATCCAAATGACATTTTGAATCATTTTTGGTAGAGTCCAAAAAATCAATTTTCTGATGAAAAACGATGACCCCGGACCAGTCGAACGTTGAAAAAATGGTCAATATTGGATGAAATTTTTACATTTAATCTTTTGACTTTAAATGACGGTTGGATGTGAATTATTACTTTTTCAACTAAAATAAGTGTGTTTAAAGTCATTTCTGTGCCTGAAATTGGTCAAAATTTAAGATTTTGAGTAAGCAAAACTCTGTAAAAATGGCAATTTTGGTCACTGTGAGGGTTTAAAAAGTGGTTATTCAACATGAGGCCCGATCCAAATGACATTTTGAATCATTTTTGGTAGAGTCCAAAAAATCAATTTTCTGATGAAAAACGATGACCCCGGACCAGTCGAACGTTGAAAAAATGGTCAATATTGATGAAATTTTAACATTTAATCTTTTGACTTTAAATGACGGTTGGATGTGAATTATTACTTTTTCAACTAAAATAAGTGTGTTTAAAGTCATTTCTGTGCCTGAAATTGGTCAAAATTTAAGATTTTGAGTAAGCAAAACTCTGTAAAAATGGCAATTTTGGTCACTGTGAGGGTTTAAAAAGTGGTTATTCAACATGAGGCCCGATCCAAATGACATTTTGAAACATTTTTGGTAGAGTCCAAAAAATCCATTTTCTGATGAAAAACGATGACCCCGGACCAGTCGAACGTTGAAAAAATGGTCAATATTGATGAAATTTTAACATTTAATCTTTTGACTTTAAATGACGGTTGGATGTGAATTATTACTTTTTCAACTAAAATAAGTGTGTTTAAAGTCATTTCTGTGCCTGAAATTGGTCAAAATGTAAGATTTTGAGTAAGCAAAACTCTGTAAAAATGGCAATTTTGGTCACTGTGAGGGTTTAAAAAGTGGTTATTCAACATGAGGCCCGATCCAAATGACATTTTGAATCATTTTTGGTAGAGTCCAAAAAATCAATTTTCTGATGAAAAACGATGACCCCGGACCAGTCGAACGTTGAAAAAATGGTCAATATTGATGAAATTTTTACATTTAATCTTTTGACTTTAAATGACGGTTGGATGTGAATTATTACTTTTTCAACTAAAATAAGTGTGTTTAAAGTCATTTCTGTGCCTGAAAATGGTCAAAATTTAAGATTTTGAGTAAGCAAAACTCTGTAAAAATGGCAATTTTGGTCACTGTGAGGGTTTAAAAAGTGGTTATTCAACATGAGGCCCGATCCAAATGACATTTTGAATCATTTTTGGTAGAGTCCAAAAAATCAATTTTCTGATGAAAAACGATGACCCCGGACCAGTCGAACGTTGAAAAAATGGTCAATATTGATGAAATTTTTACATTTAATCTTTTGACTTTAAATGACGGTTGGATGTGAATTATTACTTTTTCAACTAAAATAAGTGTGTTTAAAGTCATTTCTGTGCCTGAAATTGGTCAAAATTTAAGATTTTGAGTAAGCAAAACTCTGTAAAAATGGCAATTTTGGTCACTGTCAGGGTTTAAAAAGTGGTTATTCAACATGAGGCCCGATCCAAAAGACATTTTGAATCTTTTTTGGTAGAGTCCAAAAAATCCATTTTCTGATGAAAAACGATGACCCCGGACCAGTCGAACGTTGAAAAAATGGTCAATATTGATGAAATTTTAACATTTAATCTTTTGACTTTAAATGACGGTTGGATGTGAATTATTACTTTTTCAACTAAAATAAGTGTGTTTAAAGTCATTTCTGTGCCTGAAATTGGTCAAAATTGAAGATTTTGAGTAAGCAAAACTCTGTAAAAATGGCAATTTTGGTCACTGTGAGGGTTTAAAAAGTGGTTATTCAACATGAGGCCCGATCCAAATGACATTTTGAAACATTTTTGGTAGAGTCCAAAAAATCAATTTTCTGATGAAAAACGATGACCCCGGACCAGTCGAACGTTGAAAAAATGGTCAATATTGATGAAATTTTAACATTTAATCTTTTGACTTTAAATGACGGTTGGATGTGAATTATTACTTTTTCAACTAAAATAAGTGTGTTTAAAGTCATTTCTGTGCCTGAAATTGGTCAAAATTTAAGATTTTGAGTAAGCAAAACTCTGTAAAAATGGCAATTTTGGTCACTGTGAGGGTTTAAAAAGTGGTTATTCAACATGAGGCCCGATCCAAATGACATTTTGAATCATTTTTGGTAGAGTCCAAAAAATCAATTTTCTGATGAAAAACGATGACCCCGGACCAGTCGAACGTTGAAAAAATGGTCAATATTGATGAAATTTTTACATTTAATCTTTTGACTTTAAATGACGGTTGGATGTGAATTATTACTTTTTCAACTAAAATAAGTGTGTTTAAAGTCATTTCTGTGCCTGAAATTGGTCAAAATTTAAGATTTTGAGTAAGCAAAACTCTGTAAAAATGGCAATTTTGGTCACTGTGAGGGTTTAAAAAGTGGTTATTCAACATGAGGCCCGATCCAAATGACATTTTGAATCATTTTTGGTAGAGTCCGAAAAATCCATTTTCTGATGAAAAACGATGACCCGGACCAGTCGAACGTTGAAAAAATGGTCAATATTGATGAAATTTTAACATTTAATCTTTTGACTTTAAATGACGGTTGGATGTGAATTATTACTTTTTCAACTAAAATAAGTGTGTTTAAAGTCATTTCTGTGCCTGAAAGTGGTCAAAATTGAAGATTTTGAGTAAGCAAAACTCTGTAAAAATGGCAATTTTGGTCACTGTGAGGGTTTAAAAAGTGGTTATTCAACATGAGACCCGATCCAAAAGACATTTTGAATCTTTTTTGGTAGAGTCCAAAAAATCCATTTTCTGATGAAAAACGATGACCCCGGACCAGTCTAACGTTGAAAAAATGGTCAATATTGATGAAATTTTAACATTTAATCTTTTGACTTTAAATGACGGTTGGATGTGAATTATTACTTTTTCAACTAAAATAAGTGTGTTTAAAGTCATTTCTGTGCCTGAAATTGGTCAAAATTTAAGATTTTGAGTAAGCAAAACTCTGTAAAAATGGCAATTTTGGTCACTGTGAGGGTTTAAAAAGTGGTTATTCAACATGAGGCCCAATCCAAATGACATTTTGAATCATTTTTGGTAGAGTCCAAAAAATCAATTTTCTGATGAAAAACGATGACCCCGGACCAGTCGAACGTTGAAAAAATGGTCAATATTGATGAAATATTTACATTTAATCTTTTGACTTGAAATGACGGTTGGATGTGAATTATTACTTTTTCAACTAAAATAAGTGTGTTTAAAGTCATTTCTGTGCCTGAAAGTGGTCAAAATTGAAGATTTTGAGTAAGCAAAACTCTGTAAAAATGGCAATTTTGGTCACTGTGAGGGTTTAAAAAGTGGTTATTCAACATGAGACCCGATCCAAAAGACATTTTGAATCATTTTTGGTAGAGTCCAAAAAATCCATTTTCTGATGAAAAGCGATGACCCCGGACCAGTCGAACGTTGAAAAAATGGTCAATATTGATGAAATTTTAACATTTAATCTTTTGACTTCAAATGACGGTTGGATGTGAATTATTACTTTTTCAACTAAAATAAGTGTGTTTAAAGTCATTTCTGTGCCTGAAATTGGTCAAAATTTAAGATTTTGAGTAAGCAAAACTCTGTAAAAATGGCAATTTTGGTCACTGTGAGGGTTTAAAAGTGGTTATTCAACATGAGGCCCGATCCAAATGACATTTTGAATCATTTTTGGTAGAGTCCAAAAAATCAATTTTCTGATGAAAAACGATGACCCCGGACCAGTCGAACGTTGAAAAAATGGTCAATATTGATGAAATTTTAACATTTAATCTTTTGACTTTAAATGACGTTTGGATGTGAATTATTACTTTTTCAACTAAAATAAGTGTGTTTAAAGTCATTTCTGTGCCTGAAATTGGTCAAAATTGAAGATTTTGAGTAAGCAAAACTCTGTAAAAATGGCAATTTTGGTCACTGTGAGGGTTTAAAAAGTGGTTATTCAACATGAGGCCCGATCCAAAAGACATTTTGAATCTTTTTTGGTAGAGTCCAAAAAATCCATTTTCTGATGAAAAACGATGACCCCGGACCAGTCGAACGTTGAAAAAATGGTCAATATTGATGAAATTTTAACATTTAATCTTTTGACTTTAAATGACGGTTGGATGTGAATTATTACTTTTTCAACTAAAATAAGTGTGTTTAAAGTCATTTCTGTGCCTGAAATTGGTCAAAATTTAAGATTTTGAGTAAGCAAAACTCTGTAAAAATGGCAATTTTGGTCACTGTGAGGGTTTAAAAAGTGGTTATTCAACATGAGGCCCGATCCAAATGACATTTTGAAACATTTTTGGTAGAGTCCAAAAAATCCATTTTCTGATGAAAAACGATGACCCCGGACCAGTCGAACGTTGAAAAAATGGTCAATATTGATGAAATTTTAACATTTAATCTTTTGACTTTAAATGACGGTTGGATGTGAATTATTACTTTTTCAACTAAAATAAGTGTGTTTAAAGTCATTTCTGTGCCTGAAATTGGTCAAAATGTAAGATTTTGAGTAAGCAAAACTCTGTAAAAATGGCAATTTTGGTCACTGTGAGGGTTTAAAAAGTGGTTATTCAACATGAGGCCCGATCCAAATGACATTTTGAATCATTTTTGGTAGAGTCCAAAAAATCAATTTTCTGATGAAAAACGATGACCCCGGACCAGTCGAACGTTGAAAAAATGGTCAATATTGATGAAATTTTTACATTTAATCTTTTGACTTTAAATGACGGTTGGATGTGAATTATTACTTTTTCAACTAAAATAAGTGTGTTTAAAGTCATTTCTGTGCCTGAAATTGGTCAAAATTTAAGATTTTGAGTAAGCAAAACTCTGTAAAAATGGCAATTTTGGTCACTGTGAGTGTTTAAAAAGTGGTTATTCAACATGAGGCCCGATCCAAATGACATTTTGAATCATTTTTGGTAGAGTCCAAAAAATCAATTTTCTGATGAAAAACGATGACCCCGGACCAGTCGAACGTTGAAAAAATGGTCAATATTGATGAAATTTTTACATTTAATCTTTTGACTTTAAATGACGGTTGGATGTGAATTATTACTTTTTCAACTAAAATAAGTGTGTTTAAAGTCATTTCTGTGCCTGAAATTGGTCAAAATTTAAGATTTTGAGTAAGCAAAACTCTGTAAAAATGGCAATTTTGGTCACTGTGAGGGTTTAAAAAGTGGTTATTCAACATGAGGCCCGATCCAAATGACATTTTGAATCATTTTTGGTAGAGTCCGAAAAATCCATTTTCTGATGAAAAACGATGACCCGGACCAGTCGAACGTTGAAAAAATGGTCAATATTGATGAAATTTTAACATTTAATCTTTTGACTTTAAATGACGGTTGGATGTGAATTATTACTTTTTCAACTAAAATAAGTGTGTTTAAAGTCATTTCTGTGCCTGAAAGTGGTCAAAATTGAAGATTTTGAGTAAGCAAAACTCTGTAAAAATGGCAATTTTGGTCACTGTGAGGGTTTAAAAAGTGGTTATTCAACATGAGACCCGATCCAAAAGACATTTTGAATCTTTTTTGGTAGAGTCCAAAAAATCCATTTTCTGATGAAAAACGATGACCCCGGACCAGTCTAACGTTGAAAAAATGGTCAATATTGATGAAATTTTAACATTTAATCTTTTGACTTTAAATGACGGTTGGATGTGAATTATTACTTTTTCAACTAAAATAAGTGTGTTTAAAGTCATTTCTGTGCCTGAAATTGGTCAAAATTTAAGATTTTGAGTAAGCAAAACTCTGTAAAAATGGCAATTTTGGTCACTGTGAGGGTTTAAAAAGTGGTTATTCAACATGAGGCCCAATCCAAATGACATTTTGAATCATTTTTGGTAGAGTCCAAAAAATCAATTTTCTGATGAAAAACGATGACCCCGGACCAGTCGAACGTTGAAAAAATGGTCAATATTGATGAAATATTTACATTTAATCTTTTGACTTGAAATGACGGTTGGATGTGAATTATTACTTTTTCAACTAAAATAAGTGTGTTTAAAGTCATTTCTGTGCCTGAAAGTGGTCAAAATTGAAGATTTTGAGTAAGCAAAACTCTGTAAAAATGGCAATTTTGGTCACTGTGAGGGTTTAAAAAGTGGTTATTCAACATGAGACCCGATCCAAAAGACATTTTGAATCATTTTTGGTAGAGTCCAAAAAATCCATTTTCTGATGAAAAGCGATGACCCCGGACCAGTCGAACGTTGAAAAAATGGTCAATATTGATGAAATTTTAACATTTAATCTTTTGACTTCAAATGACGGTTGGATGTGAATTATTACTTTTTCAACTAAAATAAGTGTGTTTAAAGTCATTTCTGTGCCTGAAATTGGTCAAAATTTAAGATTTTGAGTAAGCAAAACTCTGTAAAAATGGCAATTTTGGTCACTGTGAGGGTTTAAAAGTGGTTATTCAACATGAGGCCCGATCCAAATGACATTTTGAATCATTTTTGGTAGAGTCCAAAAAATCAATTTTCTGATGAAAAACGATGACCCCGGACCAGTCGAACGTTGAAAAAAAGGTCAATATTGATGAAATTTTAACATTTAATCTTTTGACTTTAAATGACGGTTGGATGTGAATTATTACTTTTTCAACTAAAATAAGTGTGTTTAAAGTCATTTCTGTGCCTGAAATTGGTCAAAATTGAAGATTTTGAGTAAGCAAAACTCTGTAAAAATGGCAATTTTGGTCACTGTGAGGGTTTAAAAAGTGGTTATTCAACATGAGGCCCGATCCAAAAGACATTTTGAATCTTTTTTGGTAGAGTCCAAAAAATCAATTTTCTGATGAAAAACGATGACCCCGGACCAGTCGAACGTTGAAAAAATGGTCAATATTGATGAAATATTTACATTTAATCTTTTGACTTGAAATGACGGTTGGATGTGAATTATTACTTTTTCAACTAAAATAAGGGTGTTTAAAGTCATTTCTGTGCCTGAAAGTGGTCAAAATTGAAGATTTTGAGTAAGCAAAACTCTGTAAAAATGGCAATTTTGGTCACTGTGAGGGTTTAAAAAGTGGTTATTCAACATGAGACCCGATCCAAAAGACATTTTGAATCATTTTTGGTAGAGTCCAAAAAATCCATTTTCTGATGAAAAGCGATGACCCCGGACCAGTCGAACGTTGAAAAAATGGTCAATATTGATGAAATTTTAACATTTAATCTTTTGACTTCAAATGACGGTTGGATGTGAATTATTACTTTTTCAACTAAAATAAGTGTGTTTAAAGTCATTTCTGTGCCTGAAATTGGTCAAAATGTAAGATTTTGAGTAAGCAAAACTCTGTAAAAATGGCAATTTTGGTCACTGTGAGGGTTTAAAAGTGGTTATTCAACATGAGGCCCGATCCAAATGACATTTTGAATCATTTTTGGTAGAGTCCAAAAAATCAATTTTCTGATGAAAAACGATGACCCCGGACCAGTCAAACGTTGAAAAAATGGTCAATATTGATGAAATTTTAACATTTAATCTTTTGACTTTAAATGACGGTTGGATGTGAATTATTACTTTTTCAACTAAAATAAGTGTGTTTAAAGTCATTTCTGTGCCTGAAATTGGTCAAAATTAAAGATTTTGAGTAAGCAAAACTCTGTAAAAATGGCAATTTTGGTCACTGTGAGGGTTTAAAAAGTGGTTATTCAACATGAGGCCCGATCCAAAAGACATTTTGAATCTTTTTTGGTAGAGTCCAAAAAATCCATTTTCTGATGAAAAACGATGACCCCGGACCAGTCGAACGTTGAAAAAATGGTCAATATTGATGAAATTTTAACATTTAATCTTTTGACTTTAAATGACGGTTGGATGTGAATTATTACTTTTTCAACTAAAATAAGTGTGTTTAAAGTCATTTCTGTGCCTGAAATTGGTCAAAATTTAAGATTTTGAGTAAGCAAAACTCTGTAAAAATGGCAATTTTGGTCACTGTGGGGGTTTAAAAAGTGGTTATTCAACAAGAGGCCCGATCCAAATGACATTTTGAATCATTTTTGGTAGAGTCCAAAAAATCAATTTTCTGATGAAAAACGATGACCCCGGACCAGTCGAACGTTGAAAAAATGGTCAATATTGATGAAATTTTAACATTTAATCTTTTGACTTTAAATGACGGTTGGATGTGAATTATTACTTTTTCAACTAAAATAAGTGTGTTTAAAGTCATTTCTGTGCCTGAAATTGGTCAAAATTAAAGATTTTGAGTAAGCAAAACTCTGTAAAAATGGCAATTTTGGTCACTGTGAGGGTTTAAAAAGTGGTTATTCAACATGAGGCCCGATCCAAAAGACATTTTGAATCTTTTTTGGTAGAGTCCAAAAAATCAATTTTCTGATGAAAAACGATGACCCCTGACCAGTCGAACGTTGAAAAAATGGTCAATATTGATGAAATTTTAACATTTAATCTTTTGACTTTAAATGACGGTTGGATGTGAATTATTACTTTTTCAACTAAAATAAGTGTGTTTAAAGTCATTTCTGTGCCTGAAATTGGTCAAAATTTAAGATTTTGAGTAAGCAAAACTCTGTAAAAATGGCAATTTTGGTCACTGTGGGGGTTTAAAAAGTGGTTATTCAACATGAGGCCCGATCCAAATGACATTTTGAATCATTTTTGGTAGAGTCCAAAAAATCAATTTTCTGATGAAAAACGATGACCCCGGACCAGTCGAACGTTGAAAAAATGGTCAATATTGATGAAATTTTAACATTTAATCTTTTGACTTTAAATGACGGTTGGATGTGAATTATTACTTTTTCAACTAAAATAAGTGTGTTTAAAGTAATTTCTGTGCCTGAAATTGGTCAAAATTTAAGATTTTGAGTAAGCAAAACTCTGTAAAAATGGCAATTTTGGTCACTGTCAGGGTTTAAAAAGTGGTTATTCAACATGAGGCCCGATCCAAAAGACATTTTGAATCTTTTTTGGTAGAGTCCAAAAAATCCATTTTCTGATGAAAAACGATGACCCCAGACCAGTCGAACGTTGAAAAAATGGTCAATATTGATGAAATTTTAACATTTAATCTTTTGACTTTAAATGACGGTTGGATGTGAATTATTACTTTTTCAACTAAAATAAGTGTGTTTAAAGTCATTTCTGTGCCTGAAATTGGTCAAAATTGAAGATTTTGAGTAAGCAAAACTCTGTAAAAATGGCAATTTTGGGTACTGTGAGGGTTTAAAAAGTGGTTATTCAACATGAGACCCGATCCAAAAGACATTTTGAATCTTTTTTGGTAGAGTCCAAAAAATCCATTTTCTGATGAAAAACAATGACCCCGGACCAGTCGAACGTTGAAAAAATGGTCAATATTGATGAAATTTTAACATTTAATCTTTTGACTTTAAATGACGGTTGGATGTGAATTATTACTTTTTCAACTAAAATAAGTGTGTTTAAAGTCATTTCTGTGCCTGAAATTGGTCAAAATTGAAGATTTTGAGTAAGCAAAACTCTGTAAAAATGGCAATTTTGGTCACTGTGAGGGTTTAAAAAGTGGTTATTCAACATGAGACCCGATCCAAAAGACATTTTGAATCTTTTTTGGTAGAGTCCAAAAAATCCATTTTCTGATGAAAAACGATGACCCCGGACCAGTCGAACGTTGAAAAAATGGTCAATATTGATGAAATTTTAACATTTAATCTTTTGACTTTATATGACGGTTGGATGTGAATTATTACTTTTTCAACTAAAATAAGTGTGTTTAAAGTCATTTCTGTCCCTGAAATTGGTCAAAATTGAAGATTTTGAGTAAGCAAAACTCTGTAAAAATGGCAATTTTGGTCACTGTGAGGGTTTAAAAAGTGGTTATTCAACATGAGACCCGATCCAAAAGACATTTTGAATCTTTTTTGGTAGAGTCCAAAAAATCCATTTTCTGATGAAAAACGATGACCCCGGACCAGTCGAACGTTGAAAAAATGGTCAATATTGATGAAATTTTAACATTTAATCTTTTGACTTTAAATGACGGTTGGATGTGAATTATTACTTTTTCAACTAAAATAAGTGTGTTTAAAGTTATTTCTGTGCCTGAAATTGGTCAAAATTGAAGATTTTGAGTAAGCAAAACTCTGTAAAAATGGCAATTTTGGTCACTGTGAGGGTTTAAAAAGTGGTTATTCAACATGAGGCCCGATCCAAAAGACATTTTGAATCTTTTTTGGTAGAGTCCAAAAAATCCATTTTCTGATGAAAAACGATGACCCCGGACCAGTCGAACGTTGAAAAAATGGTCAATATTGATGACATTTTAACATTTAATCTTTTGACTTTAAATGACGGTTGGATGTGAATTATTACTTTTTCAACTAAAATAAGTGTGTTTAAAGTCATTTCTGTGCCTGAAATTGGTCAAAATTGAAGATTTTGAGTAAGCAAAACTCTGTAAAAATGGCAATTTTGGTCACTGTCAGGGTTTAAAAAGTGGTTATTCAACATGAGGCCCGATCCAAATGACATTTTGAATCATTTTTGGTAGAGTCCAAAAAATCAATTTTCTGATGAAAAACGATGACCCCGGACCAGTCGAACGTTGAAAAAATGGTCAATATTGATGAAATTTTAACATTTAATCTTTTGACTTTAAATGACGGTTGGATGTGAATTATTACTTTTTCAACTAAAATAAGTGTGTTTAAAGTCATTTCTGTGCCTGAAATTGGTCAAAATTTAAGATTTTGAGTAAGCAAAACTCTGTAAAAATGGCAATTTTGGTCACTGTCAGGGTTTAAAAAGTGGTTATTCAACATGAGGCCCGATCCAAAAGACATTTTGAATCTTTTTTGGTAGAGTCCAAAAAATCAATTTTCTGATGAAAAACGATGACCCCTGACCAGTCGAACGTTGAAAAAATGGTCAATATTGATGAAATTTTAACATTTAATCTTTTGACTTTATATGACGGTTGGATGTGAATTATTACTTTTTCAACTAAAATAAGTGTGTTTAAAGTCATTTCTGTGCCTGAAATTGGTCAAAATTGAAGATTTTGAGTAAGCAAAACTCTGTAAAAATGGCAATTTTGGTCACTGTGAGGGTTTAAAAAGTGGTTATTCAACATGAGACCCGATCGAAAAGACATTTTGAATCTTTTTTGGTAGAGTCCAAAAAATCCATTTTCTGATGAAAAACAATGACCCCGGACCAGTCGAACGTTGAAAAAATGGTCAATATTGATGAAATTTTAACATTTAATCTTTTGACTTTAAATGACGGTTGGATGTGAGTTATTACTTTTTCAACTAAAATAAGTGTGTTTAAAGTCATTTCTGTGCCTGAAATTGGTCAAAATTTAAGATTTTGAGTAAGCAAAACTCTGTAAAAATGGCAATTTTGGTCACTGTGAGGGTTTAAAAAGTGGGTATTCAACATGAGGCCCGATCCAAATGACATTTTGAATCATTTTTGGTAGAGTCCAAAAAATCAATTTTCTGATGAAAAACGATGACCCCGGACCAGTCGAACGTTGAAAAAATGGTCAATATTGATGAAATTTTAACATTTAATCTTTTGACTTTAAATGACGGTTGGATGTGAATTATTACTTTTTCAACTAAAATAAGTGTGTTTAAAGTCATTTCTGTGCCTGAAATTGGTCAAAATTTAAGATTTTGAGTAAGCAAAACTCTGTAAAAATGGCAATTTTGGTCACTGTCAGGGTTTAAAAAGTGGTTATTCAACATGAGGCCCGATCCAAAAGACATTTTGAATCTTTTTTGGTAGAGTCCAAAAAATCCATTTTCTGATGAAAAACGATGACCCCGGACCAGTCGAACGTTGAAAAAATGGTCAATATTGATGAAATTTTAACATTTAATCTTTTGACTTTAAATGACGGTTGGATGTGAATTATTACTTTTTCAACTAAAATAAGTGTGTTTAAAGTCATTTCTGTCCCTGAAATTGGTCAAAATTGAAGATTTTGAGTAAGCAAAACTCTGTAAAAATGGCAATTTTGGTCACTGTGAGGGTTTAAAAAGTGGTTATTCAACATGAGACCCGATCCAAAAGACATTTTGAATCTTTTTTGGTAGAGTCCAAAAAATCCATTTTCTGATGAAAAACGATGACCCCGGACCAGTCGAACGTTGAAAAAATGGTCAATAATGATGAAAGTTTAACATTTAATCTTTTGACTTTAAATGACGGTTGGATGTGAATTATTACTTTTTCAACTAAAATAAGTGTGTTTAAAGTCATTTCTGTGCCTGAAATTGGTCAAAATTGAAGATTTTGAGTAAGCAAAACTCTGAAAAAAATGGCAATTTTGGTCACTGTGAGGGTTTAAAAAGTGGTTATTCAACATGAGGCCCGATCCAAATGACATTTTGAAACATTTTTGGTAGAGTCCAAAAAATCAATTTTCTGATGAAAAACGATGACCCCGGACCAGTCGAACGTTGAAAAAATGGTCAATATTGATGAAATTTTAACATTTAATCTTTTGACTTTAAATGACGGTTGGATGTGAATTATTACTTTTTCAACTAAAATAAGTGTGTTTAAAGTCATTTCTGTGCCTGAAATTGGTCAAAATTGAAGATTTTGAGTAAGCAAAACTCTGTAAAAATGGCAATTTTGGTCACTGTGAGGGTTTAAAAAGTGGTTATTCAACATGAGACCCGATCCAAAAGACATTTTGAATCTTTTTTGGTAGAGTCCAAAAAATCCATTTTCTGATGAAAAACGATGACCCCGGACCAGTCGAACGTTGAAAAAATGGTCAATATTGATGAAATTTTAACATTTAATCTTTTGACTTTAAATGACGGTTGGATGTGAATTATTACTTTTTCAACTAAAATAAATGTGTTTAAAGTCATTTCTGTCCCTGAAATTGGTCAAAATTGAAGATTTTGAGTAAGCAAAACTCTGTAAAAATGGCAATTTTGGTCACTGTGAGGGTTTAAAAAGTGGTTATTCAACATGAGACCCGATCCAAAAGACATTTTGAATCATTTTTGGTAGAGTCCAAAAAATCAATTTTCTTACGAAAAACGATGACCCCGGACCAGTCGAACGTTGAAAAAATGGTCAATATTGATGAAATTTTAACATTTAATCTTTTGACTTTAAATGACGGTTGGATGTGAATTATTACTTTTTCAACTAAAATAAGTGTGTTTAAAGTCATTTCTGTGCCTGAAATTGGTCAAAATTGAAGATTTTGAGTAAGCAAAACTCTGTAAAAATGGCAATTTTGGTCACTGTGAGGGTTTAAAAAGTGGTTATTCAACATGAGGCCCGATCCAAAAGACATTTTGAATCTTTTTTGGTAGAGTCCAAAAAATCCATTTTCTGATGAAAAACGATGACCCCGGACCAGTCGAACGTTGAAAAAATGGTCAATATTGATGAAATTTTAACATTTAATCTTTTGACTTTAAATGACGGTTGGATGTGAATTATTTCTTTTTCAACTAAAATAAGTGTGTTTAAAGTCATTTCTGTGCCTGAAATTGGTCAAAATTGAAGATTTTGAGTAAGCAAAACTCTGTAAAAATGGCAATTTTGGTCACTGTGAGGGTTTAAAAAGTGGTTATTCAACATGAGACCCGATCCAAAAGACATTTTGAATCTTTTTTGGTAGAGTCCAAAAAATCCATTTTCTGATGAAAAACAATGACCCCGGACCAGTCGAACGTTGAAAAAATGGTCAATATTGATGAAATTTTAACATTTAATCTTTTGACTTTAAATGACGGTTGGATGTGAATTATTACTTTTTCAACTAAAATAAGTGTGTTTAAAGTCATTTCTGTGCCTGAAATTGGTCAAAATTGAAGATTTTGAGTAAGCAAAACTCTGTAAAAATGGCAATTTTGGTCACTGTGAGGGTTTAAAAAGTGGTTATTCAACATGAGACCCGATCCAAAAGACATTTTGAATCTTTTTTGGTAGAGTCCAAAAAATCCATTTTCTGATGAAAAACGATGACCCCGGACCAGTCGAACGTTGAAAAAATGGTCAATATTGATGAAATTTTAACATTTAATCTTTTGACTTTAAATGACGGTTGGATGTGAATTATTACTTTTTCAACTAAAATAAGTGTGTTTAAAGTCATTTCTGTCCCTGAAATTGGTCAAAATTGAAGATTTTGAGTAAGCAAAACTCTGTAAAAATGGCAATTTTGGTCACTGTGAGGGTTTAAAAAGTGGTTATTCAACATGAGACCCGATCCAAAAGACATTTTGAATCTTTTTTGGTAGAGTCCAAAAAATCCATTTTCTGATGAAAAACGATGACCCCGGACCAGTCGAACGTTGAAAAAATGGTCAATATTGATGAAATTTTAACATTTAATCTTTTGACTTTAAATGACGGTTGGATGTGAATTATTACTTTTTCAACTAAAATAAGTGTGTTTAAAGTTATTTCTGTGCCTGAAATTGGTCAAAATTGAAGATTTTGAGTAAGCAAAACTCTGTAAAAATGGCAATTTTGGTCACTGTGAGGGTTTAAAAAGTGGTTATTCAACATGAGGCCCGATCCAAAAGACATTTTGAATCTTTTTTGGTAGAGTCCAAAAAATCCATTTTCTGATGAAAAACGATGACCCCGGACCAGTCGAACGTTGAAAAAATGGTCAATATTGATGACATTTTAACATTTAATCTTTTGACTTTAAATGACGGTTGGATGTGAATTATTACTTTTTCAACTAAAATAAGTGTGTTTAAAGTCATTTCTGTGCCTGAAATTGGTCAAAATTGAAGATTTTGAGTAAGCAAAACTCTGTAAAAATGGCAATTTTGGTCACTGTCAGGGTTTAAAAAGTGGTTATTCAACATGAGGCCCGATCCAAATGACATTTTGAATCATTTTTGGTAGAGTCCAAAAAATCAATTTTCTGATGAAAAACGATGACCCCGGACCAGTCGAACGTTAAAAAAATGGTCAATATTGATGAAATTTTAACATTTAATCTTTTGACTTTAAATGACGGTTGGATGTGAATTATTACTTTTTCAACTAAAATAAGTGTGTTTAAAGTCATTTCTGTGCCTGAAATTGGTCAAAATTTAAGATTTTGAGTAAGCAAAACTCTGTAAAAATGGCAATTTTGGTCACTGTGAGGGTTTAAAAAGTGGTTATTCAACATGAGGCCCGATCCAAATGACATTTTGAATCATTTTTGGTAGAGTCCAAAAAATCAATTTTCTGATGAAAAACGATGACCCCGGACCAGTCGAACGTTGAAAAAATGGTCAATATTGGATGAAATTTTTACATTTAATCTTTTGACTTTAAATGACGGTTGGATGTGAATTATTACTTTTTCAACTAAAATAAGTGTGTTTAAAGTCATTTCTGTGCCTGAAATTGGTCAAAATTTAAGATTTTGAGTAAGCAAAACTCTGTAAAAATGGCAATTTTGGTCACTGTGAGGGTTTAAAAAGTGGTTATTCAACATGAGGCCCGATCCAAATGACATTTTGAATCATTTTTGGTAGAGTCCAAAAAATCAATTTTCTGATGAAAAACGATGACCCCGGACCAGTCGAACGTTGAAAAAATGGTCAATATTGATGAAATTTTAACATTTAATCTTTTGACTTTAAATGACGGTTGGATGTGAATTATTACGTTTTCAACTAAAATAAGTGTGTTTAAAGTCATTTCTGTGCCTGAAATTGGTCAAAATTTAAGATTTTGAGTAAGCAAAACTCTGTAAAAATGGCAATTTTGGTCACTGTGAGGGTTTAAAAAGTGGTTATTCAACATGAGGCCCGATCCAAATGACATTTTGAAACATTTTTGGTAGAGTCCAAAAAATCCATTTTCTGATGAAAAACGATGACCCCGGACCAGTCGAACGTTGAAAAAATGGTCAATATTGATGAAATTTTAACATTTAATCTTTTGACTTTAAATGACGGTTGGATGTGAATTATTACTTTTTCAACTAAAATAAGTGTGTTTAAAGTCATTTCTGTGCCTGAAATTGGTCAAAATGTAAGATTTTGAGTAAGCAAAACTCTGTAAAAATGGCAATTTTGGTCACTGTGAGGGTTTAAAAAGTGGTTATTCAACATGAGGCCCGATCCAAATGACATTTTGAATCATTTTTGGTAGAGTCCAAAAAATCAATTTTCTGATGAAAAACGATGACCCCGGACCAGTCGAACGTTGAAAAAATGGTCAATATTGATGAAATTTTTACATTTAATCTTTTGACTTTAAATGACGGTTGGATGTGAATTATTACTTTTTCAACTAAAATAAGTGTGTTTAAAGTCATTTCTGTGCCTGAAATTGGTCAAAATTTAAGATTTTGAGTAAGCAAAACTCTGTAAAAATGGCAATTTTGGTCACTGTGAGGGTTTAAAAAGTGGTTATTCAACATGAGGCCCGATCCAAATGACATTTTGAATCATTTTTGGTAGAGTCCAAAAAAATCAATTTTCTGATGAAAAACGATGACCCCGGACCAGTCGAACGTTGAAAAAATGGTCAATATTGATGAAATTTTTACATTTAATCTTTTGACTTTAAATGACGGTTGGATGTGAATTATTACTTTTTCAACTAAAATAAGTGTGTTTAAAGTCATTTCTGTGCCTGAAATTGGTCAAAATTTAAGATTTTGAGTAAGCAAAACTCTGTAAAAATGGCAATTTTGGTCACTGTCAGGGTTTAAAAAGTGGTTATTCAACATGAGGCCCGATCCAAAAGACATTTTGAATCTTTTTTGGTAGAGTCCAAAAAATCCATTTTCTGATGAAAAACGATGACCCCGGACCAGTCGAACGTTGAAAAAATGGTCAATATTGATGAAATTTTAACATTTAATCTTTTGACTTTAAATGACGGTTGGATGTGAATTATTACTTTTTCAACTAAAATAAGTGTGTTTAAAGTCATTTCTGTGCCTGAAATTGGTCAAAATTGAAGATTTTGAGTAAGCAAAACTCTGTAAAAATGGCAATTTTGGTCACTGTGAGGGTTTAAAAAGTGGTTATTCAACATGAGACCCGATCCAAAAGACATTTTGAATCTTTTTTGGTAGAGTCCAAAAAATCCATTTTCTGATGAAAAACGATGACCCCGGACCAGTCTAACGTTGAAAAAATGGTCAATATTGATGAAATTTTAACATTTAATCTTTTGACTTTAAATGACGGTTGGATGTGAATTATTACTTTTTCAACTAAAATAAGTGTGTTTAAAGTCATTTCTGTGCCTGAAATTGGTCAAAATTTAAGATTTTGAGTAAGCAAAACTCTGTAAAAATGGCAATTTTGGTCACTGTGAGGGTTTAAAAACTGGTTATTCAACATGAGGCCCAATCCAAATGACATTTTGAATCATTTTTGGTAGAGTCCAAAAAATCAATTTTCTGATGAAAAACGATGACCCCGGACCAGTCGAACGTTGAAAAAATGGTCAATATTGATGAAATATTTACATTTAATCTTTTGACTTGAAATGACGGTTGGATGTGAATTATTACTTTTTCAACTAAAATAAGTGTGTTTAAAGTCATTTCTGTGCCTGAAAGTGGTCAAAATTGAAGATTTTGAGTAAGCAAAACTCTGTAAAAATGGCAATTTTGGTCACTGTGGGGGTTTAAAAAGTGGTTATTCAACATGAGACCCGATCCAAAAGACATTTTGAATCATTTTTGGTAGAGTCCAAAAAATCCATTTTCTGATGAAAAGCGATGACCCCGGACCAGTCGAACGTTGAAAAAATGGTCAATATTGATGAAATTTTAACATTTAATCTTTTGACTTCAAATGACGGTTGGATGTGAATTATTACTTTTTCAACTAAAATAAGTGTGTTTAAAGTCATTTCTGTGCCTGAAATTGGTCAAAATTTAAGATTTTGAGTAAGCAAAACTCTGTAAAAATGGCAATTTTGGTCACTGTGATGGTTTAAAAGTGGTTATTCAACATGAGGCCCGATCCAAATGACATTTTGAATCATTTTTGGTAGAGTCCAAAAAATCAATTTTCTGATGAAAAACGATGACCCCGGACCAGTCGAACGTTGAAAAAATGGTCAATATTGATGAAATTTTAACATTTAATCTTTTGACTTTAAATGACGGTTGGATGTGAATTATTACTTTTTCAACTAAAATAAGTGTGTTTAAAGTCATTTCTGTGCCTGAAATTGGTCAAAATTGAAGATTTTGAGTAAGCAAAACTCTGTAAAAATGGCAATTTTGGTCACTGTGAGGGTTTAAAAAGTGGTTATTCAACATGAGGCCCGATCCAAAAGACATTTTGAATCTTTTTTGGTAGAGTCCAAAAAATCCATTTTCTGATGAAAAACGATGACCCCGGACCAGTCGAACGTTGAAAAAATGGTCAATATTGATGAAATTTTAACATTTAATCTTTTGACTTTAAATGAAGGTTGGATGTGAATTATTACTTTTTCAACTAAAATAAGTGTGTTTAAAGTCATTTCTGTGCCTGAAATTGGTCAAAATTGAAGATTTTGAGTAAGCAAAACTCTGTAAAAATGGCAATTTTGGTCACTGTGAGGGTTTAAAAAGTGGTTATTCAACATGAGGCCCGATCCAAATGACATTTTGAATCATTTTTGGTAGAGTCCAAAAAATCAATTTTCTGATGAAAAACGATGACCCCTGACCAGTCGAACGTTGAAAAAATGGTCAATATTGATGAAATTTTAACATTTAATCTTTTGACTTTAAATGACGGTTGGATGTGAATTATTACTTTTTCAACTAAAATAAGTGTGTTTAAAGTCATTTCTGTGCCTGAAAATGGTCAAAATTGAAGATTTTGAGTATACAAAACTCTGTAAAAATGGCAATTTTGGTCACTGTGAGGGTTTAAAAAGTGGTTATTCAACATGAGGCCCGATCCAAATGACATTTTGAATCATTTTTGGTAGAGTCCAAAAAATCAATTTTCTGATGAAAAACGATGACCCCGGACCAGTCAAACGTTGAAAAAATGGTCAATATTGATGAAATTTTAACATTTAATCTTTTGACTTTAAATGACGGTTGGATGTGAATTATTACTTTTTTAACTAAAATAAGTGTGTTTAAAGTCATTTCTGTGCCTGAAATTGGTCAAAATTTAAGATTTTGAGTAAGCAAAACTCTGTAAAAATGGCGATTTTGGTCACTGTGAGGGTTTAAAAAGTGGTTATTCAACATGAGGCCCGATCCAAATGACATTTTGAATAATTTTTGGTAGAGTCCAAAAAATCAATTTTCTGATGAAAAACGATGACCCCGGACCAGTCGAACGTTGAAAAAATGGTCAATATTGATGAAATTTTTACATTTAATCTTTTGACTTTAAATGACGGTTGGATGTGAATTATTACTTTTTCAACTAAAATAAGTGTGTTTAAAGTCATTTCTGTGCCTGAAATTGGTCAAAATTTAAGATTTTGAGTAAGCAAAACTCTGTAAAAATGGCAATTTTGGTCACTGTCAGGGTTTAAAAAGTGGTTATTCAACATGAGGCCCGATCCAAAAGACATTTTGAATCTTTTTTGGTAGAGTCCAAAAAATCCATTTTCTGATGAAAAACGATGACCCCGGACCAGTCGAACGTTGAAAAAATGGTCAATATTGATGAAATTTTAACATTTAATCTTTTGACTTTAAATGACGGTTGGATGTGAATTATTACTTTTTCAACTAAAATAAGTGTGTTTAAAGTCATTTCTGTGCCTGAAATTGGTCAAAATTGAAGATTTTGAGTAAGCAAAACTCTGTAAAAATGGCAATTTTGGTCACTGTGAGGGTTTAAAAAGTGGTTATTCAACATGAGACCCGATCCAAAAGACATTTTGAATCTTTTTTGGTAGAGTCCAAAAAATCCATTTTCTGATGAAAAACAATGACCCCGGACCAGTCGAACGTTGAAAAAATGGTCAATATTGATGAAATTTTAACATTTAATCTTTTGACTTTAAATGACGGTTGGATGTGAATTATTACTTTTTCAACTAAAATAAGTGTGTTTAAAGTCATTTCTGTCCCTGAAATTGGTCAAAATTGAAGATTTTGAGTAAGCAAAACTCTGTAAAAATGGCAATTTTGGTCACTGTGAGGGTTTAAAAAGTGGTTATTCAACATGAGGCCCGATCCAAATGACATTTTGAATCATTTTTGGTAGAGTCCAAAAAATCCATTTTCTGATGAAAAACGATGACCCCGGACCAGTCGAACGTTGAAAAAATGGTCAATATTGGATGAAATTTTTACATTTAATCTTTTGACTTTAAATGACGGTTGGATGTGAATTATTACTTTTTCAACTAAAATAAGTGTGTTTAAAGTCATTTCTGTGCCTGAAATTGGTCAAAATTTAATATTTTGAGTAAGCAAAACTCTGTAAAAATGGCAATTTTGGTCACTGTGAGGGTTTAAAAAGTGGTTATTCAACATGAGGCCCGATCCAAATGACATTTTGAATCATTTTTGGTAGAGTCCAAAAAATCAATTTTCTGATGAAAAACGATGACCCCGGACCAGTCGAACGTTGAAAAAATGGTCAATATTGATGAAATTTTAACATTTAATCTTTTGACTTTAAATGACGGTTGGATGTGAATTATTACGTTTTCAACTAAAATAAGTGTGTTTAAAGTCATTTCTGTGCCTGAAATTGGTCAAAATTTAAGATTTTGAGTAAGCAAAACTCTGTAAAAATGGCAATTTTGGTCACTGTGAGGGTTTAAAAAGTGGTTATTCAACATGAGGCCCGATCCAAATGACATTTTGAAACATTTTTGGTAGAGTCCAAAAAATCCATTTTCTGATGAAAAACGATGACCCCGGACCAGTCGAACGTTGAAAAAATGGTCAATATTGATGAAATTTTAACATTTAATCTTTTGACTTTAAATGACGGTTGGATGTGAATTATTACTTTTTCAACTAAAATAAGTGTGTTTAAAGTCATTTCTGTGCCTGAAATTGGTCAAAATGTAAGATTTTGAGTAAGCAAAACTCTGTAAAAATGGCAATTTTGGTCACTGTGAGGGTTTAAAAAGTGGTTATTCAACATGAGGCCCGATCCAAATGACATTTTGAATCATTTTTGGTAGAGTCCAAAAAATCAATTTTCTGATGAAAAACGATGACCCCGGACCAGTCGAACGTTGAAAAAATGGTCAATATTGATGAAATTTTTACATTTAATCTTTTGACTTTAAATGACGGTTGGATGTGAATTATTACTTTTTCAACTAAAATAAGTGTGTTTAAAGTCATTTCTGTGCCTGAAATTGGTCAAAATTTAAGATTTTGAGTAAGCAAAACTCTGTAAAAATGGCAATTTTGGTCACTGTGAGGGTTTAAAAAGTGGTTATTCAACATGAGGCCCGATCCAAATGACATTTTGAATCATTTTTGGTAGAGTCCAAAAAAATCAATTTTCTGATGAAAAACGATGACCCCGGACCAGTCGAACGTTGAAAAAATGGTCAATATTGATGAAATTTTTACATTTAATCTTTTGACTTTAAATGACGGTTGGATGTGAATTATTACTTTTTCAACTAAAATAAGTGTGTTTAAAGTCATTTCTGTGCCTGAAATTGGTCAAAATTTAAGATTTTGAGTAAGCAAAACTCTGTAAAAATGGCAATTTTGGTCACTGTCAGGGTTTAAAAAGTGGTTATTCAACATGAGGCCCGATCCAAAAGACATTTTGAATCTTTTTTGGTAGAGTCCAAAAAATCCATTTTCTGATGAAAAACGATGACCCCGGACCAGTCGAACGTTGAAAAAATGGTCAATATTGATGAAATTTTAACATTTAATCTTTTGACTTTAAATGACGGTTGGATGTGAATTATTACTTTTTCAACTAAAATAAGTGTGTTTAAAGTCATTTCTGTGCCTGAAATTGGTCAAAATTGAAGATTTTGAGTAAGCAAAACTCTGTAAAAATGGCAATTTTGGTCACTGTGAGGGTTTAAAAAGTGGTTATTCAACATGAGACCCGATCCAAAAGACATTTTGAATCTTTTTTGGTAGAGTCCAAAAAATCCATTTTCTGATGAAAAACGATGACCCCGGACCAGTCTAACGTTGAAAAAATGGTCAATATTGATGAAATTTTAACATTTAATCTTTTGACTTTAAATGACGGTTGGATGTGAATTATTACTTTTTCAACTAAAATAAGTGTGTTTAAAGTCATTTCTGTGCCTGAAATTGGTCAAAATTTAAGATTTTGAGTAAGCAAAACTCTGTAAAAATGGCAATTTTGGTCACTGTGAGGGTTTAAAAACTGGTTATTCAACATGAGGCCCAATCCAAATGACATTTTGAATCATTTTTGGTAGAGTCCAAAAAATCAATTTTCTGATGAAAAACGATGACCCCGGACCAGTCGAACGTTGAAAAAATGGTCAATATTGATGAAATATTTACATTTAATCTTTTGACTTGAAATGACGGTTGGATGTGAATTATTACTTTTTCAACTAAAATAAGTGTGTTTAAAGTCATTTCTGTGCCTGAAAGTGGTCAAAATTGAAGATTTTGAGTAAGCAAAACTCTGTAAAAATGGCAATTTTGGTCACTGTGAGGGTTTAAAAAGTGGTTATTCAACATGAGACCCGATCCAAAAGACATTTTGAATCATTTTTGGTAGAGTCCAAAAAATCCATTCTCTGATGAAAAGCGATGACCCCGGACCAGTCGAACGTTGAAAAAATGGTCAATATTGATGAAATTTTAACATTTAATCTTTTGACTTCAAATGACGGTTGGATGTGAATTATTACTTTTTCAACTAAAATAAGTGTGTTTAAAGTCATTTCTGTGCCTGAAATTGGTCAAAATTTAAGATTTTGAGTAAGCAAAACTCTGTAAAAATGGCAATTTTGGTCACTGTGAGGGTTTAAAAGTGGTTATTCAACATGAGGCCCGATCCAAATGACATTTTGAATCATTTTTGGTAGAGTCCAAAAAATCAATTTTCTGATGAAAAACGATGACCCCGGACCAGTCGAACGTTGAAAAAATGGTCAATATTGATGAAATTTTAACATTTAATCTTTTGACTTTAAATGACGGTTGGATGTGAATTATTACTTTTTCAACTAAAATAAGTGTGTTTAAAGTCATTTCTGTGCCTGAAATTGGTCAAAATTGAAGATTTTGAGTAAGCAAAACTCTGTAAAAATGGCAATTTTGGTCACTGTGAGGGTTTAAAAAGTGGTTATTCAACATGAGGCCCGATCCAAAAGACATTTTGAATCTTTTTTGGTAGAGTCCAAAAAATCCATTTTCTGATGAAAAACGATGACCCCGGACCAGTCGAACGTTGAAAAAATGGTCAATATTGATGAAATTTTAACATTTAATCTTTTGACTTTAAATGAAGGTTGGATGTGAATTATTACTTTTTCAACTAAAATAAGTGTGTTTAAAGTCATTTCTGTGCCTGAAATTGGTCAAAATTGAAGATTTTGAGTAAGCAAAACTCTGTAAAAATGGCAATTTTGGTCACTGTGAGGGTTTAAAAAGTGGTTATTCAACATGAGGCCCGATCCAAATGACATTTTGAATCATTTTTGGTAGAGTCCAAAAAATCAATTTTCTGATGAAAAACGATGACCCCTGACCAGTCGAACGTTGAAAAAATGGTCAATATTGATGAAATTTTAACATTTAATCTTTTGACTTTAAATGACGGTTGGATGTGAATTATTACTTTTTCAACTAAAATAAGTGTGTTTAAAGTCATTTCTGTGCCTGAAAATGGTCAAAATTGAAGATTTTGAGTATACAAAACTCTGTAAAAATGGCAATTTTGGTCACTGTGAGGGTTTAAAAAGTGGTTATTCAACATGAGGCCCGATCCAAATGACATTTTGAATCATTTTTGGTAGAGTCCAAAAAATCAATTTTCTGATGAAAAACGATGACCCCGGACCAGTCAAACGTTGAAAAAATGGTCAATATTGATGAAATTTTAACATTTAATCTTTTGACTTTAAATGACGGTTGGATGTGAATTATTACTTTTTTAACTAAAATAAGTGTGTTTAAAGTCATTTCTGTGCCTGAAATTGGTCAAAATTTAAGATTTTGAGTAAGCAAAACTCTGTAAAAATGGCGATTTTGGTCACTGTGAGGGTTTAAAAAGTGGTTATTCAACATGAGGCCCGATCCAAATGACATTTTGAATAATTTTTGGTAGAGTCCAAAAAATCAATTTTCTGATGAAAAACGATGACCCCGGACCAGTCGAACGTTGAAAAAATGGTCAATATTGATGAAATTTTTACATTTAATCTTTTGACTTTAAATGACGGTTGGATGTGAATTATTACTTTTTCAACTAAAATAAGTGTGTTTAAAGTCATTTCTGTGCCTGAAATTGGTCAAAATTTAAGATTTTGAGTAAGCAAAACTCTGTAAAAATGGCAATTTTGGTCACTGTCAGGGTTTAAAAAGTGGTTATTCAACATGAGGCCCGATCCAAAAGACATTTTGAATCTTTTTTGGTAGAGTCCAAAAAATCCATTTTCTGATGAAAAACGATGACCCCGGACCAGTCGAACGTTGAAAAAATGGTCAATATTGATGAAATTTTAACATTTAATCTTTTGACTTTAAATGACGGTTGGATGTGAATTATTACTTTTTCAACTAAAATAAGTGTGTTTAAAGTCATTTCTGTGCCTGAAATTGGTCAAAATTGAAGATTTTGAGTAAGCAAAACTCTGTAAAAATGGCAATTTTGGTCACTGTGAGGGTTTAAAAAGTGGTTATTCAACATGAGACCCGATCCAAAAGACATTTTGAATCTTTTTTGGTAGAGTCCAAAAAATCCATTTTCTGATGAAAAACAATGACCCCGGACCAGTCGAACGTTGAAAAAATGGTCAATATTGATGAAATTTTAACATTTAATCTTTTGACTTTAAATGACGGTTGGATGTGAATTATTACTTTTTCAACTAAAATAAGTGTGTTTAAAGTCATTTCTGTGCCTGAAAATGGTCAAAATTGAAGATTTTGAGTATACAAAACTCTGTAAAAATGGCAATTTTGGTCACTGTGAGGGTTTAAAAAGTGGTTATTCAACATGAGGCCCGATCCAAATGACATTTTGAATCATTTTTGGTAGAGTCCAAAAAATCAATTTTCTGATGAAAAACGATGACCCCGGACCAGTCAAACGTTGAAAAAATGGTCAATATTGATGAAATTTTAACATTTAATCTTTTGACTTTAAATGACGGTTGGATGTGAATTATTACTTTTTTAACTAAAATAAGTGTGTTTAAAGTCATTTCTGTGCCTGAAATTGGTCAAAATTTAAGATTTTGAGTAAGCAAAACTCTGTAAAAATGGCGATTTTGGTCACTGTGAGGGTTTAAAAAGTGGTTATTCAACATGAGGCCCGATCCAAATGACATTTTGAATAATTTTTGGTAGAGTCCAAAAAATCAATTTTCTGATGAAAAACGATGACCCCGGACCAGTCGAACGTTGAAAAAATGGTCAATATTGATGAAATTTTTACATTTAATCTTTTGACTTTAAATGACGGTTGGATGTGAATTATTACTTTTTCAACTAAAATAAGTGTGTTTAAAGTCATTTCTGTGCCTGAAATTGGTCAAAATTTAAGATTTTGAGTAAGCAAAACTCTGTAAAAATGGCAATTTTGGTCACTGTCAGGGTTTAAAAAGTGGTTATTCAACATGAGGCCCGATCCAAAAGACATTTTGAATCTTTTTTGGTAGAGTCCAAAAAATCCATTTTCTGATGAAAAACGATGACCCCGGACCAGTCGAACGTTGAAAAAATGGTCAATATTGATGAAATTTTAACATTTAATCTTTTGACTTTAAATGACGGTTGGATGTGAATTATTACTTTTTCAACTAAAATAAGTGTGTTTAAAGTCATTTCTGTGCCTGAAATTGGTCAAAATTGAAGATTTTGAGTAAGCAAAACTCTGTAAAAATGGCAATTTTGGTCACTGTGAGGGTTTAAAAAGTGGTTATTCAACATGAGACCCGATCCAAAAGACATTTTGAATCTTTTTTGGTAGAGTCCAAAAAATCCATTTTCTGATGAAAAACAATGACCCCGGACCAGTCGAACGTTGAAAAAATGGTCAATATTGATGAAATTTTAACATTTAATCTTTTGACTTTAAATGACGGTTGGATGTGAATTATTACTTTTTCAACTAAAATAAGTGTGTTTAAAGTCATTTCTGTCCCTGAAATTGGTCAAAATTGAAGATTTTGAGTAAGCAAAACTCTGTAAAAATGGCAATTTTGGTCACTGTGAGGGTTTAAAAAGTGGTTATTCAACATGAGGCCCGATCCAAATGACATTTTGAATCATTTTTGGTAGAGTCCAAAAAATCCATTTTCTGATGAAAAACGATGACCCCGGACCAGTCGAACGTTGAAAAAATGGTCAATATTGGATGAAATTTTTACATTTAATCTTTTGACTTTAAATGACGGTTGGATGTGAATTATTACTTTTTCAACTAAAATAAGTGTGTTTAAAGTCATTTCTGTGCCTGAAATTGGTCAAAATTTAATATTTTGAGTAAGCAAAACTCTGTAAAAATGGCAATTTTGGTCACTGTGAGGGTTTAAAAAGTGGTTATTCAACATGAGGCCCGATCCAAATGACATTTTGAATCATTTTTGGTAGAGTCCAAAAAATCAATTTTCTGATGAAAAACGATGACCCCGGACCAGTCGAACGTTGAAAAAATGGTCAATATTGATGAAATTTTAACATTTAATCTTTTGACTTTAAATGACGGTTGGATGTGAATTATTACGTTTTCAACTAAAATAAGTGTGTTTAAAGTCATTTCTGTGCCTGAAATTGGTCAAAATTTAAGATTTTGAGTAAGCAAAACTCTGTAAAAATGGCAATTTTGGTCACTGTGAGGGTTTAAAAAGTGGTTATTCAACATGAGGCCCGATCCAAATGACATTTTGAAACATTTTTGGTAGAGTCCAAAAAATCCATTTTCTGATGAAAAACGATGACCCCGGACCAGTCGAACGTTGAAAAAATGGTCAATATTGATGAAATTTTAACATTTAATCTTTTGACTTTAAATGACGGTTGGATGTGAATTATTACTTTTTCAACTAAAATAAGTGTGTTTAAAGTCATTTCTGTGCCTGAAATTGGTCAAAATGTAAGATTTTGAGTAAGCAAAACTCTGTAAAAATGGCAATTTTGGTCACTGTGAGGGTTTAAAAAGTGGTTATTCAACATGAGGCCCGATCCAAATGACATTTTGAATCATTTTTGGTAGAGTCCAAAAAATCAATTTTCTGATGAAAAACGATGACCCCGGACCAGTCGAACGTTGAAAAAATGGTCAATATTGATGAAATTTTTACATTTAATCTTTTGACTTTAAATGACGGTTGGATGTGAATTATTACTTTTTCAACTAAAATAAGTGTGTTTAAAGTCATTTCTGTGCCTGAAATTGGTCAAAATTTAAGATTTTGAGTAAGCAAAACTCTGTAAAAATGGCAATTTTGGTCACTGTGAGGGTTTAAAAAGTGGTTATTCAACATGAGGCCCGATCCAAATGACATTTTGAATCATTTTTGGTAGAGTCCAAAAAAATCAATTTTCTGATGAAAAACGATGACCCCGGACCAGTCGAACGTTGAAAAAATGGTCAATATTGATGAAATTTTTACATTTAATCTTTTGACTTTAAATGACGGTTGGATGTGAATTATTACTTTTTCAACTAAAATAAGTGTGTTTAAAGTCATTTCTGTGCCTGAAATTGGTCAAAATTTAAGATTTTGAGTAAGCAAAACTCTGTAAAAATGGCAATTTTGGTCACTGTCAGGGTTTAAAAAGTGGTTATTCAACATGAGGCCCGATCCAAAAGACATTTTGAATCTTTTTTGGTAGAGTCCAAAAAATCCATTTTCTGATGAAAAACGATGACCCCGGACCAGTCGAACGTTGAAAAAATGGTCAATATTGATGAAATTTTAACATTTAATCTTTTGACTTTAAATGACGGTTGGATGTGAATTATTACTTTTTCAACTAAAATAAGTGTGTTTAAAGTCATTTCTGTGCCTGAAATTGGTCAAAATTGAAGATTTTGAGTAAGCAAAACTCTGTAAAAATGGCAATTTTGGTCACTGTGAGGGTTTAAAAAGTGGTTATTCAACATGAGACCCGATCCAAAAGACATTTTGAATCTTTTTTGGTAGAGTCCAAAAAATCCATTTTCTGATGAAAAACGATGACCCCGGACCAGTCTAACGTTGAAAAAATGGTCAATATTGATGAAATTTTAACATTTAATCTTTTGACTTTAAATGACGGTTGGATGTGAATTATTACTTTTTCAACTAAAATAAGTGTGTTTAAAGTCATTTCTGTGCCTGAAATTGGTCAAAATTTAAGATTTTGAGTAAGCAAAACTCTGTAAAAATGGCAATTTTGGTCACTGTGAGGGTTTAAAAAGTGGTTATTCAACATGAGGCCCAATCCAAATGACATTTTGAATCATTTTTGGTAGAGTCCAAAAAATCAATTTTCTGATGAAAAACGATGACCCCGGACCAGTCGAACGTTGAAAAAATGGTCAATATTGATGAAATATTTACATTTAATCTTTTGACTTGAAATGACGGTTGGATGTGAATTATTACTTTTTCAACTAAAATAAGTGTGTTTAAAGTCATTTCTGTGCCTGAAAGTGGTCAAAATTGAAGATTTTGAGTAAGCAAAACTCTGTAAAAATGGCAATTTTGGTCACTGTGAGGGTTTAAAAAGTGGTTATTCAACATGAGACCCGATCCAAAAGACATTTTGAATCATTTTTGGTAGAGTCCAAAAAATCCATTTTCTGATGAAAAGCGATGACCCCGGACCAGTCGAACGTTGAAAAAATGGTCAATATTGATGAAATTTTAACATTTAATCTTTTGACTTCAAATGACGGTTGGATGTGAATTATTACTTTTTCAACTAAAATAAGTGTGTTTAAAGTCATTTCTGTGCCTGAAATTGGTCAAAATTTAAGATTTTGAGTAAGCAAAACTCTGTAAAAATGGCAATTTTGGTCACTGTGAGGGTTTAAAAGTGGTTATTCAACATGAGGCCCGATCCAAATGACATTTTGAATCATTTTTGGTAGAGTCCAAAAAATCAATTTTCTGATGAAAAACGATGACCCCGGACCAGTCGAACGTTGAAAAAATGGTCAATATTGATGAAATTTTAACATTTAATCTTTTGACTTTAAATGACGGTTGGATGTGAATTATTACTTTTTCAACTAAAATAAGTGTGTTTAAAGTCATTTCTGTGCCTGAAATTGGTCAAAATTGAAGATTTTGAGTAAGCAAAACTCTGTAAAAATGGCAATTTTGGTCACTGTGAGGGTTTAAAAAGTGGTTATTCAACATGAGGCCCGATCCAAAAGACATTTTGAATCTTTTTTGGTAGAGTCCAAAAAATCCATTTTCTGATGAAAAACGATGACCCCGGACCAGTCGAACGTTGAAAAAATGGTCAATATTGATGAAATTTTAACATTTAATCTTTTGACTTTAAATGACGGTTGGATGTGAATTATTACTTTTTCAACTAAAATAAGTGTGTTTAAAGTCATTTCTGTGCCTGAAATTGGTCAAAATTGAAGATTTTGAGTAAGCAAAACTCTGTAAAAATGGCAATTTTGGTCACTGTGAGGGTTTAAAAAGTGGTTATTCAACATGAGGCCCGATCCAAATGACATTTTGAATCATTTTTGGTAGAGTCCAAAAAATCAATTTTCTGATGAAAAACGATGACCCCTGACCAGTCGAACGTTGAAAAAATGGTCAATATTGATGAAATTTTAACATTTAATCTTTTGACTTTAAATGACGGTTGGATGTGAATTATTACTTTTTCAACTAAAATAAGTGTGTTTAAAGTCATTTCTGTGCCTGAAAATGGTCAAAATTGAAGATTTTGAGTATACAAAACTCTGTAAAAATGGCAATTTTGGTCACTGTGAGGGTTTAAAAAGTGGTTATTCAACATGAGGCCCGATCCAAATGACATTTTGAATCATTTTTGGTAGAGTCCAAAAAATCAATTTTCTGATGAAAAACGATGACCCCGGACCAGTCAAACGTTGAAAAAATGGTCAATATTGATGAAATTTTAACATTTAATCTTTTGACTTTAAATGACGGTTGGATGTGAATTATTACTTTTTTAACTAAAATAAGTGTGTTTAAAGTCATTTCTGTGCCTGAAATTGGTCAAAATTTAAGATTTTGAGTAAGCAAAACTCTGTAAAAATGGCGATTTTGGTCACTGTGAGGGTTTAAAAA
The DNA here is from genome assembly GCF_964263255.1 of Lissotriton vulgaris. Lineage (NCBI taxonomy): Eukaryota > Metazoa > Chordata > Amphibia > Caudata > Salamandridae > Lissotriton > Lissotriton vulgaris. The sequence continues at coordinate 317,016 of NW_028241828.1, read as the reverse complement.
GTGGTTATTCAACATGAGGCCCGATCCAAATGACATTTTGAATAATTTTTGGTAGAGTCCAAAAAATCAATTTTCTGATGAAAAACGATGACCCCGGACCAGTCGAACGTTGAAAAAATGGTCAATATTGATGAAATTTTTACATTTAATCTTTTGACTTTAAATGACGGTTGGATGTGAATTATTACTTTTTCAACTAAAATAAGTGTGTTTAAAGTCATTTCTGTGCCTGAAATTGGTCAAAATTTAAGATTTTGAGTAAGCAAAACTCTGTAAAAATGGCAATTTTGGTCACTGTCAGGGTTTAAAAAGTGGTTATTCAACATGAGGCCCGATACAAAAGACATTTTGAATCTTTTTTGGTAGAGTCCAAAAAATCCATTTTCTGATGAAAAACGATGACCCCGGACCAGTCGAACGTTGAAAAAATGGTCAATATTGATGAAATTTTAACATTTAATCTTTTGACTTTAAATGACGGTTGGATGTGAATTATTACTTTTTCAACTAAAATAAGTGTGTTTAAAGTCATTTCTGTGCCTGAAATTGGTCAAAATTGAAGATTTTGAGTAAGCAAAACTCTGTAAAAATGGCAATTTTGGTCACTGTGAGGGTTTAAAAAGTGGTTATTCAACATGAGACCCGATCCAAAAGACATTTTGAATCTTTTTTGGTAGAGTCCAAAAAATCCATTTTCTGATGAAAAACAATGACCCCGGACCAGTCGAACGTTGAAAAAATGGTCAATATTGATGAAATTTTAACATTTAATCTTTTGACTTTAAATGACGGTTGGATGTGAATTATTACTTTTTCAACTAAAATAAGTGTGTTTAAAGTCATTTCTGTCCCTGAAATTGGTCAAAATTGAAGATTTTGAGTAAGCAAAACTCTGTAAAAATGGCAATTTTGGTCACTGTGAGGGTTTAAAAAGTGGTTATTCAACATGAGACCCGATCCAAAAGACATTTTGAATCTTTTTTGGTAGAGTCCAAAAAATCCATTTTCTGATGAAAAACGATGACCCCGGACCAGTCGAACGTTGAAAAAATGGTCAATATTGATGAAATTTTAACATTTAATCTTTTGACTTTAAATGACGGTTGGATGTGAATTATTACTTTTTCAACTAAAATAAGTGTGTTTAAAGTTATTTCTGTGCCTGAAATTGGTCAAAATTGAAGATTTTGAGTAAGCAAAACTCTGTAAAAATGGCAATTTTGGTCACTGTGAGGGTTTAAAAAGTGGTTATTCAACATGAGGCCCGATCCAAAAGACATTTTGAATCTTTTTTGGTAGAGTCCAAAAAATCCATTTTCTGATGAAAAACGATGACCCCGGACCAGTCGAACGTTGAAAAAATGGTCAATATTGATGACATTTTAACATTTAATCTTTTGACTTTAAATGACGGTTGGATGTGAATTATTACTTTTTCAACTAAAATAAGTGTGTTTAAAGTCATTTCTGTGCCTGAAATTGGTCAAAATTTAAGATTTTGAGTAAGCAAAACTCTGTAAAAATGGCAATTTTGGTCACTGTGAGGGTTTAAAAAGTGGTTATTCAACATGAGGCCCGATCCAAATGACATTTTGAATCATTTTTGGTAGAGTCCAAAAAATCAATTTTCTGATGAAAAACGATGACCCCGGACCAGTCGAACGTTGAAAAAATGGTCAATATTGATGAAATTTTTACATTTAATCTTTTGACTTTAAATGACGGTTGGATGTGAATTATTACTTTTTCAACTAAAATAAGTGTGTTTAAAGTCATTTCTGTGCCTGAAATTGGTCAAAATTTAAGATTTTGAGTAAGCAAAACTCTGTAAAAATGGCAATTTTGGTCACTGTGAGGGTTTAAAAAGTGGGTATTCAACATGAGGCCCGATCCAAATGACATTTTGAATCATTTTTGGTAGAGTCCAAAAAATCAATTTTCTGATGAAAAACGATGACCCCGGACCAGTCGAACGTTGAAAAAATGGTCAATATTGATGAAATTTTAACATTTAATCTTTTGACTTCAAATGACGGTTGGATGTGAATTATTACTTTTTCAACTAAAATAAGTGTGTTTAAAGTCATTTCTGTGCCTGAAATTGGTCAAAATTTAAGATTTTGAGTAAGCAAAACTCTGTAAAAATGGCAATTTTGGTCACTGTCAGGGTTTAAAAAGTGGTTATTCAACATGAGGCCCGATCCAAAAGACATTTTGAATCTTTTTTGGTAGAGTCCAAAAAATCCATTTTCTGATGAAAAACGATGACCCCGGACCAGTCGAACGTTGAAAAAATGGTCAATATTGATGAAATTTTAACATTTAATCTTTTGACTTTAAATGACGGTTGGATGTGAATTATTACTTTTTCAACTAAAATAAGTGTGTTTAAAGTCATTTCTGTCCCTGAAATTGGTCAAAATTGAAGATTTTGAGTAAGCAAAACTCTGTAAAAATGGCAATTTTGGTCACTGTGAGGGTTTAAAAAGTGGTTATTCAACATGAGACCCGATCCAAAAGACATTTTGAATCTTTTTTGGTAGAGTCCAAAAAATCCATTTTCTGATGAAAAACGATGACCCCGGACCAGTCGAACGTTGAAAAAATGGTCAATAATGATGAAAGTTTAACATTTAATCTTTTGACTTTAAATGACGGTTGGATGTGAATTATTACTTTTTCAACTAAAATAAGTGTGTTTAAAGTTATTTCTGTGCCTGAAATTGGTCAAAATTGAAGATTTTGAGTAAGCAAAACTCTGTAAAAATGGCAATTTTGGTCACTGTGAGGGTTTAAAAAGTGGTTATTCAACATGAGGCCCGATCCAAAAGACATTTTGAATCTTTTTTGGTAGAGTCCAAAAAATCCATTTTCTGATGAAAAACGATGACCCCGGACCAGTCGAACGTTGAAAAAATGGTCAATATTGATGAAATTTTAACATTTAATCTTTTGACTTTAAATGACGGTTGGATGTGAATTATTACTTTTTCAACTAAAATAAGTGTGTTTAAAGTCATTTCTGTGCCTGAAATTGGTCAAAATTGAAGATTTTGAGTAAGCAAAACTCTGTAAAAATGGCAATTTTGGTCACTGTGAGGGTTTAAAAAGTGGTTATTCAACATGAGACCCGATCCAAAAGACATTTTGAATCTTTTTTGGTAGAGTCCAAAAAATCCATTTTCTGATGAAAAACGATGACCCCGGACCAGTCTAACGTTGAAAAAATGGTCAATATTGATGAAATTTTAACATTTAATCTTTTGACTTTAAATGACGGTTGGATGTGAATTATTACTTTTTCAACTAAAATAAGTGTGTTTAAAGTCATTTCTGTGCCTGAAATTGGTCAAAATTTAAGATTTTGAGTAAGCAAAACTCTGTAAAAATGGCAATTTTGGTCACTGTGAGGGTTTAAAAAGTGGTTATTCAACATGAGGCCCAATCCAAATGACATTTTGAATCATTTTTGGTAGAGTCCAAAAAATCAATTTTCTGATGAAAAACGATGACCCCGGACCAGTCGAACGTTGAAAAAATGGTCAATATTGATGAAATATTTACATTTAATCTTTTGACTTGAAATGACGGTTGGATGTGAATTATTACTTTTTCAACTAAAATAAGTGTGTTTAAAGTCATTTCTGTGCCTGAAAGTGGTCAAAATTGAAGATTTTGAGTAAGCAAAACTCTGTAAAAATGGCAATTTTGGTCACTGTGAGGGTTTAAAAAGTGGTTATTCAACATGAGACCCGATCCAAAAGACATTTTGAATCATTTTTGGTAGAGTCCAAAAAATCCATTTTCTGATGAAAAGCGATGACCCCGGACCAGTCGAACGTTGAAAAAATGGTCAATATTGATGAAATTTTAACATTTAATCTTTTGACTTCAAATGACGGTTGGATGTGAATTATTACTTTTTCAACTAAAATAAGTGTGTTTAAAGTCATTTCTGTGCCTGAAATTGGTCAAAATTTAAGATTTTGAGTAAGCAAAACTCTGTAAAAATGGCAATTTTGGTCACTGTGAGGGTTTAAAAGTGGTTATTCAACATGAGGCCCGATCCAAATGACATTTTGAATCATTTTTGGTAGAGTCCAAAAAATCAATTTTCTGATGAAAAACGATGACCCCGGACCAGTCGAACGTTGAAAAAATGGTCAATATTGATGAAATTTTAACATTTAATCTTTTGACTTTAAATGACGGTTGGATGTGAATTATTACTTTTTCAACTAAAATAAGTGTGTTTAAAGTCATTTCTGTGCCTGAAATTGGTCAAAATTGAAGATTTTGAGTAAGCAAAACTCTGTAAAAATGGCAATTTTGGTCACTGTGAGGGTTTAAAAAGTGGTTATTCAACATGAGGCCCGATCCAAAAGACATTTTGAATCTTTTTTGGTAGAGTCCAAAAAATCCATTTTCTGATGAAAAACGATGACCCCGGACCAGTCGAACGTTGAAAAAATGGTCAATATTGATGAAATTTTAACATTTAATCTTTTGACTTTAAATGACGGTTGGATGTGAATTATTACTTTTTCAACTAAAATAAGTGTGTTTAAAGTCATTTCTGTGCCTGAAATTGGTCAAAATTGAAGATTTTGAGTAAGCAAAACTCTGTAAAAATGGCAATTTTGGTCACTGTGAGGGTTTAAAAAGTGGTTATTCAACATGAGGCCCGATCCAAATGACATTTTGAATCATTTTTGGTAGAGTCCAAAAAATCAATTTTCTGATGAAAAACGATGACCCCTGACCAGTCGAACGTTGAAAAAATGGTCAATATTGATGAAATTTTAACATTTAATCTTTTGACTTTAAATGACGGTTGGATGTGAATTATTACTTTTTCAACTAAAATAAGTGTGTTTAAAGTCATTTCTGTGCCTGAAAATGGTCAAAATTGAAGATTTTGAGTATACAAAACTCTGTAAAAATGGCAATTTTGGTCACTGTGAGGGTTTAAAAAGTGGTTATTCAACATGAGGCCCGATCCAAATGACATTTTGAATCATTTTTGGTAGAGTCCAAAAAATCAATTTTCTGATGAAAAACGATGACCCCGGACCAGTCAAACGTTGAAAAAATGGTCAATATTGATGAAATTTTAACATTTAATCTTTTGACTTTAAATGACGGTTGGATGTGAATTATTACTTTTTTAACTAAAATAAGTGTGTTTAAAGTCATTTCTGTGCCTGAAATTGGTCAAAATTTAAGATTTTGAGTAAGCAAAACTCTGTAAAAATGGCGATTTTGGTCACTGTGAGGGTTTAAAAAGTGGTTATTCAACATGAGGCCCGATCCAAATGACATTTTGAATAATTTTTGGTAGAGTCCAAAAAATCAATTTTCTGATGAAAAACGATGACCCCGGACCAGTCGAACGTTGAAAAAATGGTCAATATTGATGAAATTTTTACATTTAATCTTTTGACTTTAAATGACGGTTGGATGTGAATTATTACTTTTTCAACTAAAATAAGTGTGTTTAAAGTCATTTCTGTGCCTGAAATTGGTCAAAATTTAAGATTTTGAGTAAGCAAAACTCTGTAAAAATGGCAATTTTGGTCACTGTCAGGGTTTAAAAAGTGGTTATTCAACATGAGGCCCGATACAAAAGACATTTTGAATCTTTTTTGGTAGAGTCCAAAAAATCCATTTTCTGATGAAAAACGATGACCCCGGACCAGTCGAACGTTGAAAAAATGGTCAATATTGATGAAATTTTAACATTTAATCTTTTGACTTTAAATGACGGTTGGATGTGAATTATTACTTTTTCAACTAAAATAAGTGTGTTTAAAGTCATTTCTGTGCCTGAAATTGGTCAAAATTGAAGATTTTGAGTAAGCAAAACTCTGTAAAAATGGCAATTTTGGTCACTGTGAGGGTTTAAAAAGTGGTTATTCAACATGAGACCCGATCCAAAAGACATTTTGAATCTTTTTTGGTAGAGTCCAAAAAATCCATTTTCTGATGAAAAACAATGACCCCGGACCAGTCGAACGTTGAAAAAATGGTCAATATTGATGAAATTTTAACATTTAATCTTTTGACTTTAAATGACGGTTGGATGTGAATTATTACTTTTTCAACTAAAATAAGTGTGTTTAAAGTCATTTCTGTCCCTGAAATTGGTCAAAATTGAAGATTTTGAGTAAGCAAAACTCTGTAAAAATGGCAATTTTGGTCACTGTGAGGGTTTAAAAAGTGGTTATTCAACATGAGACCCGATCCAAAAGACATTTTGAATCTTTTTTGGTAGAGTCCAAAAAATCCATTTTCTGATGAAAAACGATGACCCCGGACCAGTCGAACGTTGAAAAAATGGTCAATATTGATGAAATTTTAACATTTAATCTTTTGACTTTAAATGACGGTTGGATGTGAATTATTACTTTTTCAACTAAAATAAGTGTGTTTAAAGTTATTTCTGTGCCTGAAATTGGTCAAAATTGAAGATTTTGAGTAAGCAAAACTCTGTAAAAATGGCAATTTTGGTCACTGTGAGGGTTTAAAAAGTGGTTATTCAACATGAGACCCGATCCAAAAGACATTTTGAATCTTTTTTGGTAGAGTCCAAAAAATCCATTTTCTGATGAAAAACGATGACCCCGGACCAGTCGAACGTTGAAAAAATGGTCAATATTGATGACATTTTAACATTTAATCTTTTGACTTTAAATGACGGTTGGATGTGAATTATTACTTTTTCAATTAAAATAAGTGTGTTTAAAGTCATTTCTGTGCCTGAAATTGGTCAAAATTTAAGATTTTGAGTAAGCAAAACTCTGTAAAAATGGCAATTTTGGTCACTGTGAGGGTTTAAAAAGTGGTTATTCAACATGAGGCCCGATCCAAATGACATTTTGAATCATTTTTGGTAGAGTCCAAAAAATCAATTTTCTGATGAAAAACGATGACCCCGGACCAGTCGAACGTTGAAAAAATGGTCAATATTGATGAAATTTTTACATTTAATCTTTTGACTTTAAATGACGGTTGGATGTGAATTATTACTTTTTCAACTAAAATAAGTGTGTTTAAAGTAATTTCTGTGCCTGAAATTGGTCAAAATTTAAGATTTTGAGTAAGCAAAACTCTGTAAAAATGGCAATTTTGGTCACTGTGAGGGTTTAAAAAGTGGGTATTCAACATGAGGCCCGATCCAAATGACATTTTGAATCATTTTTGGTAGAGTCCAAAAAATCAATTTTCTGATGAAAAACGATGACCCCGGACCAGTCGAACGTTGAAAAAATGGTCAATATTGATGAAATTTTAACATTTAATCTTTTGACTTTAAATGACGGTTGGATGTGAATTATTACTTTTTCAACTAAAATAAGTGTGTTTAAAGTCATTTCTGTGCCTGAAATTGGTCAAAATTTAAGGTTTTGAGTAAGCAAAACTCTGTAAAAATGGCAATTTTGGTCACTGTCAGGGTTTAAAAAGTGGTTATTCAACATGAGGCCCGATCCAAAAGACATTTTGAATCTTTTTTGGTAGAGTCCAAAAAATCCATTTTCTGATGAAAAACGATGACCCCGGACCAGTCGAACGTTGAAAAAATGGTCAATATTGATGAAATTTTAACATTTAATCTTTTGACTTTAAATGACGGTTGGATGTGAATTATTACTTTTTCAACTAAAATAAATGTGTTTAAAGTCATTTCTGTCCCTGAAATTGGTCAAAATTGAAGATTTTGAGTAAGCAAAACTCTGTAAAAATGGCAATTTTGGTCACTGTGAGGGTTTAAAAAGTGGTTATTCAACATGAGACCCGATCCAAAAGACATTTTGAATCATTTTTGGTAGAGTCCAAAAAATCAATTTTCTTACGAAAAACGATGACCCCGGACCAGTCGAACGTTGAAAAAATGGTCAATATTGATGAAATTTTAACATTTAATCTTTTGACTTTAAATGACGGTTGGATGTGAATTATTACTTTTTCAACTAAAATAAGTGTGTTTAAAGTCATTTCTGTGCCTGAAATTGGTCAAAATTGAAGATTTTGAGTAAGCAAAACTCTGTAAAAATGGCAATTTTGGTCACTGTGAGTGTTTAAAAAGTGGTTATTCAACATGAGGCCCGATCCAAAAGACATTTTGAATCTTTTTTGGTAGAGTCCAAAAAATCCATTTTCTGATGAAAAACGATGACCCCGGACCAGTCGAACGTTGAAAAAATGGTCAATATTGATGAAATTTTAACATTTAATCTTTTGACTTTAAATGACGGTTGGATGTGAATTATTACTTTTTCAACTAAAATAAGTGTGTTTAAAGTCATTTCTGTGCCTGAAATTGGTCAAAATTGAAGATTTTGAGTAAGCAAAACTCTGTAAAAATGGCAATTTTGGTCACTGTGAGGGTTTAAAAAGTGGTTATTCAACATGAGGCCCGATCCAAATGACATTTTGAATCATTTTTGGTAGAGTCCAAAAAATCAATTTTCTGATGAAAAACGATGACCCCTGACCAGTCGAACGTTGAAAAAATGGTCAATATTGATGAAATTTTAACATTTAATCTTTTGACTTTAAATGACAGTTGGTTGTGAATTATTACTTTTTCAACTAAAATAAGTGTGTTTAAAGTCATTTCTGTGCCTGAAATTGGTCAAAATTGAATATTTTGAGTAAGCAAAACTCTGTAAAAATGGCAATTTTGGTCACTGTGAGGGTTTAAAAAGTGGTTATTCAACATGAGGCCTGATCCAAATGACATTTTGAATCATTTTTGGTAGAGTCCAAAAAATCAATTTTCTGATGAAAAACGATGACCCCGGACCAGTCGAACGTTGAAAAAATGGTCAATATTGATGAAATTTTAACATTTAATCTTTTGACTTTAAATGACGGTTGGATGTGAATTATTACTTTTTTAACTAAAATAAGTGTGTTTAAAGTCATTTCTGTGCCTGAAATTGGTCAAAATTTAAGATTTTGAGTAAGCAAAACTCTGTAAAAATGGCGATTTTGGTTTCTGTGAGGGTTTAAAAAGTGGTTATTCAACATGAGGCCCGATCCAAATGACATTTTGAATCATTTTTGGTAGAGTCCAAAAAATCAATTTTCTGATGAAAAACGATGACCCCGGACCAGTTGAACGTTGAAAAAATGGTCAATATTGATGAAATATTTACATTTAATCTTTTGACTTTAAATGACGGTTGGATGTGAATTATTACTTTTTCAACTAAAATAAGTGTGTTTAAAGTCATTTCTGTGCCTGAAATTGGTCAAAATTTAAGATTTTGAGTAAGCAAAACTCTGTAAAAATGGCAATTTTGGTCACTGTGAGGGTTTAAAAAGTGGTTATTCAACATGAGACCCGATCCAAAAGACATTTTGAATCTTTTTTGGTAGAGTCCAAAAAATCCATTTTCTGATGAAAAACGATGACCCCGGACCAGTCGAACGTTGAAAAAATGGTCAATATTGATGAAATTTTAACATTTAATCTTTTGACTTTAAATGACGGTTGGATGTGAATTATTACTTTTTCAACTAAAATAAGTGTGTTTAAAGTCATTTCTGTGCCTGAAATTGGTCAAAATTTAAGATTTTGAGTAAGCAAAACTCTGTAAAAATGGCAATTTTGGTCACTGTCAGGGTTTAAAAAGTGGTTATTCAACATGAGGCCCGATCCAAAAGACATTTTGAATCTTTTTTGGTAGAGTCCAAAAAATCCATTTTCTGATGAAAAACGATGACCCCGGACCAGTCGAACGTTGAAAAAATGGTCAATATTGATGAAATTTTAACATTTAATCTTTTGACTTTAAATGACGGTTGGATGTGAATTATTACTTTTTCAACTAAAATAAGTGTGTTTAAAGTCATTTCTGTGCCTGAAATTGGTCAAAATTGAAGATTTTGAGTAAGCAAAACTCTGTAAAAATGGCAATTTTGGTCACTGTGAGGGTTTAAAAAGTGGTTATTCAACATGAGGCCCGATCCAAATGACATTTTGAATCATTTTTGGTAGAGTCCAAAAAATCAATTTTCTGATGAAAAACGATGACCCCGGACCAGTCGAACGTTGAAAAAATGGTCAATATTGATGAAATTTTTACATTTAATCTTTTGACTTTAAATGACGGTTGGATGTGAATTATTACTTTTTCAACTAAAATAAGTGTGTTTAAAGTCATTTCTGTGCCTGAAATTGGTCAAAATTGAAGATTTTGAGTAAGCAAAACTCTGTAAAAATGGCAATTTTGGTCACTGTGAGGGTTTAAAAAGTGGTTATTCAACATGAGGCCCGATCCAAATGACATTTTGAATCTTTTTTGGTAGAGTCCAAAAAATCAATTTTCTGATGAAAAACGATGACCCCGGACCAGTCGAACGTTGAAAAAATGGTCAATATTGATGAAATTTTAACATTTAATCTTTTGACTTTAAATGACGGTTGGATGTGAATTATTACTTTTTCAACTAAAATAAGTGTGTTTAAAGTCATTTCTGTGCCTGAAATTGGTCAAAATTGAAGATTTTGAGTAAGCAAAACTCTGAAAAAAATGGCAATTTTGGTCACTGTGAGGGTTTAAAAAGTGGTTATTCAACATGAGGCCCGATCCAAATGACATTTTGAAACATTTTTGGTAGAGTCCAAAAAATCAATTTTCTGATGAAAAACGATGACCCCGGACCAGTCGAACGTTGAAAAAATGGTCAATATTGATGAAATTTTAACATTTAATCTTTTGACTTTAAATGACGGTTGGATGTGAATTATTACTTTTTCAACTAAAATAAGTGTGTTTAAAGTCATTTCTGTGCCTGAAATTGGTCAAAATTGAAGATTTTGAGTAAGCAAAACTCTGTAAAAATGGCAATTTTGGTCACTGTGAGGGTTTAAAAAGTGGTTATTCAACATGAGACCCGATCCAAAAGACATTTTGAATCTTTTTTGGTAGAGTCCAAAAAATCAATTTTCTGATGAAAAACGATGACCCCGGACCAGTCGAACGTTGAAAAAATGGTCAATATTGATGAAATTTTAACATTTAATCTTTTGACTTTAAATGACGGTTGGATGTGAATTATTACTTTTTCAACTAAAATAAGTGTGTTTAAAGTCATTTCTGTCCCTGAAATTGGTCAAAATTGAAGATTTTGAGTAAGCAAAACTCTGTAAAAATGGCAATTTTGGTCACTGTGAGGGTTTAAAAAGTGGTTATTCAACATGAGACCCGATCCAAAAGACATTTTGAATCTTTTTTGGTAGAGTCCAAAAAATCCATTTTCTGATGAAAAACGATGACCCCGGACCAGTCGAACGTTGAAAAAATGGTCAATAATGATGAAATTTTAACATTTAATCTTTTGACTTTAAATGACGGTTGGATGTGAATTATTACTTTTTCAACTAAAATAAGTGTGTTTAACGTCATTTCTGAGCCTGAAATTGGTCAAAATTGAAGATTTTGAGTAAGCAAAACTCTGTAAAAATGGCAATTTTGGTCACTGTGAGGGTTTAAAAAGTGGTTATTCAACATGAGGCCCGATCCAAATGACATTTTGAATCATTTTTGGTAGAGTCCAAAAAATCAATTTTCTGATGAAAAACAATGACCCCGGACCAGTCGAACGTTAAAAAAATGGTCAATATTGATGAAATTTTAACATTTAATCTTTTGACTTTAAATGACGGTTGGATGTGAATTATTACTTTTTCAACTAAAATAAGTGTGTTTAAAGTCATTTCTGTGCCTGAAATTGGTCAAAATTTAAGATTTTGAGTAAGCAAAACTGTAAAAATGGCAATTTTGGTCACTGTGAGGTTTTAAAAAGTGGTTATTCAACATGAGGCCCGATCCAAATGACATTTTGAATCATTTTTGGTAGAGTCCAAAAAATCAATTTTCTGATGAAAAACGATGACCCTGGACCAGTCGAACGTTGAAAAAATGGTCAATATTGATGAAATTTTTACATTTAATCTTTTGACTTTAAATGACGGTTGGATGTGAATTATTACTTTTTCAACTAAAATAAGTGTGTTTAAAGTCATTTCTGTGCCTGAAATTGGTCAAAATTTAAGATTTTGAGTAAGCAAAACTCTGTAAAAATGGCAATTTTGGTCACTGTCAGGGTTTAAAAAGTGGTTATTCAACATGAGGCCCGATCCAAAAGACATTTTGAATCTTTTTTGGTAGAGTCCAAAAAATCCATTTTCTGATGAAAAACGATGACCCCGGACCAGTCGAACGTTGAAAAAATGGTCAATATTGATAAAATTTTAACATTTAATCTTTTGACTTTAAATGACGGTTGGATGTGAATTATTACTTTTTCAACTAAAATAAGTGTGTTTAAAGTCATTTCTGTGCCTGAAATTGGTCAAAATTGAAGATTTTGAGTAAGCAAAACTCTGTAAAAATAGCAATTTTGGTCACTGTGAGGGTTTAAAAAGTGGTTATTCAACATGAGGCCCGATTCAAATGACATTTTTAATCATTTTTGGTAGAGTCCAAAAAATCAATTTTCTGATGAAAAACGATGACCCCGGACCAGTCGAACGTTGAAAAAATGGTCAATAATGATGAAATTTTAACATTTAATCTTTTGACTTTAAATGACGGTTGGATGTGAATTATTACTTTTTCAACTAAAATAAGTGTGTTTAAAGTTATTTCTGTGCCTGAAATTGGTCAAAATTGAAGATTTTGAGTAAGCAAAACTCTGTAAAAATGGCAATTTTGGTCACTGTGAGGGTTTAAAAAGTGGTTATTCAACATGAGGCCCGATCCAAAAGACATTTTGAATCTTTTTTGGTAGAGTCCAAAAAATCCATTTTATGATGAAAAACGATGACCCCGGACCAGTCGAACGTTGAAAAAATGGTCAATATTGATGAAATTTTAACATTTAATCTTTTGACTTTAAATGACGGTTGGATGTGAATTATTACTTTTTCAACTAAAATAAGTGTGTTTAAAGTCATTTCTGAGCCTGAAATTGGTCAAAATTGAAGATTTTGAGTAAGCAAAACTCTGTAAAAATGGCAATTTTGGTCACTGTGAGGGTTTAAAAAGTGGTTATTCAACATGAGGCCCGATCCAAATGACATTTTGAATCATTTTTGGTAGAGTCCAAAAAATCAATTTTCTGATGAAAAACGATGACCCCGGACCAGTCGAACGTTAAAAAAATGGTCAATATTGATGAAATTTTAACATTTAATCTTTTGACTTTAAATGACGGTTGGATGTGAATTATTACTTTTTCAACTAAAATAAGTGTGTTTAAAGTCATTTCTGTGCCTGAAATTGGTCAAAATTTAAGATTTTGAGTAAGCAAAACTGTAAAAATGGCAATTTTGGTCACTGTGAGGGTTTAAAAAGTGGTTATTCAACATGAGGCCCGATCCAAATGACATTTTGAATCATTTTTGGTAGAGTCCAAAAAATCAATTTTCTGATGAAAAACGATGACCCCGGACCAGTCGAACGTTGAAAAAATGGTCAATATTGATGAAATTTTTACATTTAATCTTTTGACTTTAAATGACGGTTGGATGTGAATTATTACTTTTTCAACTAAAATAAGTGTGTTTAAAGTCATTTCTGTGCCTGAAATTGGTCAAAATTTAAGATTTTGAGTAAGCAAAACTCTGTAAAAATGGCAATTTTGGTCACTGTCAGGGTTTAAAAAGTGGTTATTCAACATGAGGCCCGATCCAAAAGACATTTTGAATCTTTTTTGGTAGAGTCCAAAAAATCCATTTTCTGATGAAAAACGATGACCCCGGACCAGTCGAACGTTGAAAAAATGGTCAATATTGATGAAATTTTAACATTTAATCTTTTGACTTTAAATGACGGTTGGATGTGAATTATTACTTTTTCAACTAAAATAAGTGTGTTTAAAGTCATTTCTGTGCCTGAAATTGGTCAAAATTTAAGATTTTGAGTAAGCAAAACTCTGTAAAAATGGCAATTTTGGTCACTGTCAGGGTTTAAAAAGTGGTTATTCAACATGAGGCCCGATCCAAAAGACATTTTGAATCTTTTTTGGTAGAGTCCAAAAAATCCATTTTCTGATGAAAAACGATGACCCCGGACCAGTCGAACGTTGAAAAAATTGTCAATATTGATGAAATTTTAACATTTAATCTTTTGACTTTAAATGACGGTTGGATGTGAATTATTACTTTTTCAACTAAAATAAGTGTGTTTAAAGTCATTTCTGTGCCTGAAATTGGTCAAAATTGAAGATTTTGAGTACGCAAAACTCTGTAAAAATGGCAATTTTGGTCACGGTGAGGGTTTAAAAAGTGGTTATTCAACATGAGGCCCGATTCAAATGACATTTTGAAACATTTTTGGTAGAGTCCAAAAAATCAATTTTCTGATGAAAAACGATGACCCCGGACCAGTCGAACGTTGAAAAAATGGTCAATAATGATGAAATTTTAACATTTAATCTTTTGACTTTAAATGACGGTTGGATGTGAATTATTACTTTTTCAACTAAAATAAGTGTGTTTAAAGTTATTTCTGTGCCTGAAATTGGTCAAAATTGAAGATTTTGAGTAAGCAAAACTCTGTAAAAATGGCAATTTTGGTCACTGTGAGGGTTTAAAAAGTGGTTATTCAACATGAGGCCCGATCCAAAAGACATTTTGAATCTTTTTTGGTAGAGTCCAAAAAATCCATTTTATGATGAAAAACGATGACCCCGGACCAGTCGAACGTTGAAAAAATGGTCAATATTGATGAAATTTTAACATTTAATCTTTTGACTTTAAATGACGGTTGGATGTGAATTATTACTTTTTCAACTAAAATAAGTGTGTTTAAAGTCATTTCTGAGCCTGAAATTGGTCAAAATTGAAGATTTTGAGTAAGCAAAACTCTGTAAAAATGGCAATTTTGGTCACTGTGAGGGTTTAAAAAGTGGTTATTCAACATGAGGCCCGATCCAAATGACATTTTGAATCATTTTTGGTAGAGTCCAAAAAATCAATTTTCTGATGAAAAACGATGACCCCGGACCAGTCGAACGTTAAAAAAATGGTCAATATTGATGAAATTTTAACATTTAATCTTTTGACTTTAAATGACGGTTGGATGTGAATTATTACTTTTTCAACTAAAATAAGTGTGTTTAAAGTCATTTCTGTGCCTGAAATTGGTCAAAATTTAAGATTTTGAGTAAGCAAAACTGTAAAAATGGCAATTTTGGTCACTGTGAGGGTTTAAAAAGTGGTTATTCAACATGAGGCCCGATCCAAATGACATTTTGAATCATTTTTGGTAGAGTCCAAAAAATCAATTTTCTGATGAAAAACGATGACCCCGGACCAGTCGAACGTTGAAAAAATGGTCAATATTGATGAAATTTTTACATTTAATCTTTTGACTTTAAATGACGGTTGGATGTGAATTATTACTTTTTCAACTAAAATAAGTGTGTTTAAAGTCATTTCTGTGCCTGAAATTGGTCAAAATTTAAGATTTTGAGTAAGCAAAACTCTGTAAAAATGGCAATTTTGGTCACTGTCAGGGTTTAAAAAGTGGTTATTCAACATGAGGCCCGATCCAAAAGACATTTTGAATCTTTTTTGGTAGAGTCCAAAAAATCCATTTTCTGATGAAAAACGATGACCCCGGACCAGTCGAACGTTGAAAAAATGGTCAATATTGATGAAATTTTAACATTTAATCTTTTGACTTTAAATGACGGTTGGATGTGAATTATTACTTTTTCAACTAAAATAAGTGTGTTTAAAGTCATTTCTGTGCCTGAAATTGGTCAAAATTGAAGATTTTGAGTAAGCAAAACTCTGTAAAAATAGCAATTTTGGTCACTGTGAGGGTTTAAAAAGTGGTTATTCAACATGAGGCCCGATCCAAATGACATTTTTAATCATTTTTGGTAGAGTCCAAAAAATCAATTTTCTGATGAAAAACGATGACCCCTGACCAGTCGAACGTTGAAAAAATGGTCAATATTGATGAAATTTTAACATTTAATCTTTTGACTTTAAATGACGGTTGGATGTGAATTATTACTTTTTCAACTAAAATAAGTGTGTTTAAAGTCATTTCTGTGCCTGAAATTGGTCAAAATTGAAGATTTTGAGTAAGCAAAACTCTGTAAAAATGGCAATTTTGGTCACTGTGAGGGTTTAAAAAGTGGTTATTCAACATGAGGCCCGATCCAAATGACATTTTGAATCATTTTTGGTAGAGTCCAAAAAATCAATTTTCTGATGAAAAACGATGACCCCGGACCAGTCGAACGTTGAAAAAATGGTCAATATTGATGAAATTTTAACATTTAATCTTTTGACTTTAAATGACGGTTGGATGTGAATTATTACTTTTTCAACTAAAATAAGTGTGTTTAAAGTCATTTCTGTGCCTGAAATTGGTCAAAATTTAAGATTTTGAGTAAGCAAAACTCTGTAAAAATGGCAATTTTGGTCACTGTGAGGGTTTAAAAAGTGGTTATTCAACATGAGGCCCGATCCAAATGACATTTTGAATCATTTTTGGTAGAGTCCAAAAAATCAATTTTCTGATGAAAAACGATGACCCCGGACCAGTCGAACGTTGAAAAAATGGTCAATATTGATGAAATTTTAACATTTAATCTTTTGACTTTAAATGACGGTTGGATGTGAATTATTACTTTTTCAACTAAAATAAGTGTGTTTAAAGTCATTTCTGTGCCTGAAATTGGTCAAAATTTAAGATTTTGAGTTAGCAAAACTCTGTAAAAATGGCAATTTTGGTCACTGTCAGGGTTTAAAAAGTGGTTATTCAACATGAGGCCCGATCCAAAAGACATTTTGAATCTTTTTTGGTAGAGTCCAAAAAATCCATTTTCTGATGAAAAACGATGACCCCGGACCAGTCGAACGTTGAAAAAATTGTCAATATTGATGAAATTTTAACATTTAATCTTTTGACTTTAAATGACGGTTGGATGTGAATTATTACTTTTTCAACTAAAATAAGTGTGTTTAAAGTCATTTCTGTGCCTGAAATTGGTCAAAATTGAAGATTTTGAGTACGCAAAACTCTGTAAAAATGGCAATTTTGGTCACGGTGAGGGTTTAAAAAGTGGTTATTCAACATGAGGCCCGATCCAAATGACATTTTGAAACATTTTTGGTAGAGTCCAAAAAATACATTTTCTGATGAAAAACGATGACCCCGGACCAGTCGAACGTTGAAAAAATGGTCAATATTGATGAAATTTTAACATTTAATCTTTTGACTTTAAATGGCGGTTGGATGTGAATTATTACTTTTTCAACTAAAATAAGTGTGTTTAAAGTCATTTCTGTGCCTGAAATTGGTCAAAATTTAAGATTTTGAGTAAGCAAAACTCTGTAAAAATGGCAATTTTGGTCACTGTGAGGGTTTAAAAAGTGGTTATTCAACATGAGACCCGATCCAAAAGACATTTTGAATCTTTTTTGGTAGAGTCCAAAAAATCCATTTTCTGATGAAAAACGATGACCCCGGACCAGTCGAACGTTGAAAAAATGGTCAATATTGATGAAATTTTAACATTTAATCTTTTGACTTTAAATGACGGTTGGATGTGAATTATTACTTTTTCAACTAAAATAAGTGTGTTTAAAGTCATTTCTGTGCCTGAAATTGGTCAAAATTTAAGATTTTGAGTAAGCAAAACTCTGTAAAAATGGCAATTTTGGTCACTGTGAGGGTTTAAAAAGTGGTTATTCAACATGAGGCCCGATCCAAATGACATTTTGAATCATTTTTGGTAGAGTCCAAAAAATCAATTTTCTGATGAAAAACGATGACCCCGGACCAGTCGAACGTTGAAAAAATGGTCAATATTGATGAAATGTTTACATTTAATCTTTTGACTTGAAATGACGGTTGGATGTGAATTATTACTTTTTCAACTAAAATAAGTGTGTTTAAAGTCATTTCTGTGCCTGAAAGTGGTCAAAATTGAAGATTTTGAGTAAGCAAAACTCTGTAAAAATGGCAATTTTGGTCACTGTTAGGGTTTAAAAAGTGGTTATTCAACATGAGACCCGATCCAAAAGACATTTTGAATCATTTTTGGTAGAGTCCAAAAAATCCATTTTCTGATGAAAAACGATGACCCCGGACCAGTCGAACGTTGAAAAAATGGTCAATATTGATGAAATTTTAACATTTAATCTTTTGACTTTAAATGACGGTTGGATGTGAATTATTACTTTTTCAACTAAAATAAGTGTGTTTAAAGTCATTTCTGTGCCTGAAATTGGTCAAAATTGAAGATTTTGAGTAAGCAAAACTCTGTAAAAATGGCAATTTTGGTCACTGTGAGGGTTTAAAAAGTGGTTATTCAACATGAGGCCCGATCCAAATGACATTTTGAATCATTTTTGGTAGAGTCCAAAAAATCAATTTTTCTGATGAAAAACGATGACCCCGGACCAGTCGAACGTTGAAAAAATGGTCAATATTGAAGAAATGTTAACATTTAATCTTTTGACTTTAAATGACGGTTGGATGTGAATTATTACTTTTTCAACTAAAATAAGTGTGTTTAAAGTCATTTCTGTGCCTGAAATTGGTCAAAATTTAAGATTTTGAGTAAGCAAAACTCTGTAAAAATGGCAATTTTGGTCACTGTCAGGGTTTAAAAAGTGGTTATTCAACATGAGGCCCGATCCAAAAGACATTTTGAATCTTTTTTGGTAGAGTCCAAAAAATCCATTTTCTGATGAAAAACGATGACCCCGGACCAGTCGAACGTTGAAAAAATGGTCAATATTGATGAAATTTTAACATTTAATCTTTTGACTTTAAATGACGGTTGGATGTGAATTATTACTTTTTCAACTAAAATAAGTGTGTTTAAAGTCATTTCTGTCCCTGAAATTGGTCAAAATTGAAGATTTTGAGTAAGCAAAACTCTGTAAAAATGGCAATTTTGGTCACTGTGAGGGTTTAAAAAGTGGTTATTCAACATGAGACCCGATCCAAAAGACATTTTGAATCTTTTTTGGTAGAGTCCAAAAAATCCATTTTCTGATGAAAAACGATGACCCCGGACCAGTCGAACGTTGAAAAAATGGTCAATAATGATGAAAGTTTAACATTTAATCTTTTGACTTTAAATGACGGTTGGATGTGAATTATTACTTTTTCAACTAAAATAAGTGTGTTTAAAGTTATTTCTGTGCCTGAAATTGGTCAAAATTGAAGATTTTGAGTAAGCAAAACTCTGTAAAAATGGCAATTTTGGTCACTGTGAGGGTTTAAAAAGTGGTTATTCAACATGAGGCCCGATCCAAAAGACATTTTGAATCTTTTTTGGTAGAGTCCAAAAAATCCATTTTCTGATGAAAAACGATGACCCCGGACCAGTCGAACGTTGAAAAAATGGTCAATATTGATGAAATTTTAACATTTAATCTTTTGACTTTAAATGACGGTTGGATGTGAATTATTACTTTTTCAACTAAAATAAGTGTGTTTAAAGTCATTTCTGTGCCTGAAATTGGTCAAAATTGAAGATTTTGAGTAAGCAAAACTCTGAAAAAAATGGCAATTTTGGTCACTGTGAGGGTTTAAAAAGTGGTTATTCAACATGAGGCCCGATCCAAATGACATTTTGAAACATTTTTGGTAGAGTCCAAAAAATCAATTTTCTGATGAAAAACGATGACCCCGGACCAGTCGAACGTTGAAAAAATGGTCAATATTGATGAAATTTTAACATTTAATCTTTTGACTTTAAATGACGGTTGGATGTGAATTATTACTTTTTCAACTAAAATAAGTGTGTTTAAAGTCATTTCTGTGCCTGAAATTGGTCAAAATTGAAGATTTTGAGTAAGCAAAACTCTGTAAAAATGGCAATTTTGGTCACTGTGAGGGTTTAAAAAGTGGTTATTCAACATGAGACCCGATCCAAAAGACATTTTGAATCTTTTTTGGTAGAGTCCAAAAAATCCATTTTCTGATGAAAAACGATGACCCCGGACCAGTCGAACGTTGAAAAAATGGTCAATATTGATGAAATTTTAACATTTAATCTTTTGACTTTAAATGACGGTTGGATGTGAATTATTACTTTTTCAACTAAAATAAATGTGTTTAAAGTCATTTCTGTCCCTGCAATTGGTCAAAATTGAAGATTTTGAGTAAGCAAAACTCTGTAAAAATGGCAATTTTGGTCACTGTGAGGGTTTAAAAAGTGGTTATTCAACATGAGACCCGATCCAAAAGACATTTTGAATCATTTTTGGTAGAGTCCAAAAAATCAATTTTCTTACGAAAAACGATGACCCCGGACCAGTCGAACGTTGAAAAAATGGTCAATATTGATGAAATTTTAACATTTAATCTTTTGACTTTAAATGACGGTTGGATGTGAATTATTACTTTTTCAACTAAAATAAGTGTGTTTAAAGTCATTTCTGTGCCTGAAATTGGTCAAAATTGAAGATTTTGAGTAAGCAAAACTCTGTAAAAATGGCAATTTTGGTCACTGTGAGGGTTTAAAAAGTGGTTATTCAACATGAGGCCCGATCCAAAAGACATTTTGAATCTTTTTTGGTAGAGTCCAAAAAATCCATTTTCTGATGAAAAACGATGACCCCGGACCAGTCGAACGTTGAAAAAATGGTCAATATTGATGAAATTTTAACATTTAATCTTTTGACTTTAAATGACGGTTGGATGTGAATTATTACTTTTTCAACTAAAATAAGTGTGTTTAAAGTCATTTCTGTGCCTGAAATTGGTCAAAATTGAAGATTTTGAGTAAGCAAAACTCTGTAAAAATGGCAATTTTGGTCACTGTGAGGGTTTAAAAAGTGGTTATTCAACATGAGGCCCGATCCAAATGACATTTTGAATCATTTTTGGTAGAGTCCAAAAAATCAATTTTCTGATGAAAAACGATGACCCCTGACCAGTCGAACGTTGAAAAAATGGTCAATATTGATGAAATTTTAACATTTAATCTTTTGACTTTAAATGACAGTTGGTTGTGAATTATTACTTTTTCAACTAAAATAAGTGTGTTTAAAGTCATTTCTGTGCCTGAAATTGGTCAAAATTGAATATTTTGAGTAAGCAAAACTCTGTAAAAATGGCAATTTTGGTCACTGTGAGGGTTTAAAAAGTGGTTATTCAACATGAGGCCTGATCCAAATGACATTTTGAATCATTTTTGGTAGAGTCCAAAAAATCAATTTTCTGATGAAAAACGATGACCCCGGACCAGTCGAACGTTGAAAAAATGGTCAATATTGATGAAATTTTAACATTTAATCTTTTGACTTTAAATGACGGTTGGATGTGAATTATTACTTTTTCAACTAAAATAAGTGTGTTTAAAGTCATTTCTGTGCCTGAAATTGGTCAAAATTTAAGATTTTGAGTAAGCAAAACTCTGTAAAAATGGCAATTTTGGTCACTGTCAGGGTTTAAAAAGTGGTTATTCAACATGAGGCCCGATCCAAAAGACATTTTGAATCTTTTTTGGTAGAGTCCAAAAAATCCATTTTCTGATGAAAAACGATGACCCCGGACCAGTCGAACGTTGAAAAAATTGTCAATATTGATGAAATTTTAACATTTAATCTTTTGACTTTAAATGACGGTTGGATGTGAATTATTACTTTTTCAACTAAAATAAGTGTGTTTAAAGTCATTTCTGTGCCTGAAATTGGTCAAAATTGAAGATTTTGAGTACGCAAAACTCTGTAAAAATGGCAATTTTGGTCACGGTGAGGGTTTAAAAAGTGGTTATTCAACATGAGGCCCGATTCAAATGACATTTTGAAACATTTTTGGTAGAGTCCAAAAAATCAATTTTCTGATGAAAAACGATGACCCCGGACCAGTCGAACGTTGAAAAAATGGTCAATAATGATGAAATTTTAACATTTAATCTTTTGACTTTAAATGACGGTTGGATGTGAATTATTACTTTTTCAACTAAAATAAGTGTGTTTAAAGTTATTTCTGTGCCTGAAATTGGTCAAAATTGAAGATTTTGAGTAAGCAAAACTCTGTAAAAATGGCAATTTTGGTCACTGTGAGGGTTTAAAAAGTGGTTATTCAACATGAGGCCCGATCCAAAAGACATTTTGAATCTTTTTTGGTAGAGTCCAAAAAATCCATTTTATGATGAAAAACGATGACCCCGGACCAGTCGAACGTTGAAAAAATGGTCAATATTGATGAAATTTTAACATTTAATCTTTTGACTTTAAATGACGGTTGGATGTGAATTATTACTTTTTCAACTAAAATAAGTGTGTTTAAAGTCATTTCTGAGCCTGAAATTGGTCAAAATTGAAGATTTTGAGTAAGCAAAACTCTGTAAAAATGGCAATTTTGGTCACTGTGAGGGTTTAAAAAGTGGTTATTCAACATGAGGCCCGATCCAAATGACATTTTGAATCATTTTTGGTAGAGTCCAAAAAATCAATTTTCTGATGAAAAACGATGACCCCGGACCAGTCGAACGTTAAAAAAATGGTCAATATTGATGAAATTTTAACATTTAATCTTTTGACTTTAAATGACGGTTGGATGTGAATTATTACTTTTTCAACTAAAATAAGTGTGTTTAAAGTCATTTCTGTGCCTGAAATTGGTCAAAATTTAAGATTTTGAGTAAGCAAAACTGTAAAAATGGCAATTTTGGTCACTGTGAGGGTTTAAAAAGTGGTTATTCAACATGAGGCCCGATCCAAATGACATTTTGAATCATTTTTGGTAGAGTCCAAAAAATCAATTTTCTGATGAAAAACGATGACCCCGGACCAGTCGAACGTTGAAAAAATGGTCAATATTGATGAAATTTTTACATTTAATCTTTTGACTTTAAATGACGGTTGGATGTGAATTATTACTTTTTCAACTAAAATAAGTGTGTTTAAAGTCATTTCTGTGCCTGAAATTGGTCAAAATTTAAGATTTTGAGTAAGCAAAACTCTGTAAAAATGGCAATTTTGGTCACTGTCAGGGTTTAAAAAGTGGTTATTCAACATGAGGCCCGATCCAAAAGACATTTTGAATCTTTTTTGGTAGAGTCCAAAAAATCCATTTTCTGATGAAAAACGATGACCCCGGACCAGTCGAACGTTGAAAAAATGGTCAATATTGATGAAATTTTAACATTTAATCTTTTGACTTTAAATGACGGTTGGATGTGAATTATTACTTTTTCAACTAAAATAAGTGTGTTTAAAGTCATTTCTGTGCCTGAAATTGGTCAAAATTGAAGATTTTGAGTAAGCAAAACTCTGTAAAAATAGCAATTTTGGTCACTGTGAGGGTTTAAAAAGTGGTTATTCAACATGAGGCCCGATCCAAATGACATTTTTAATCATTTTTGGTAGAGTCCAAAAAATCAATTTTCTGATGAAAAACGATGACCCCTGACCAGTCGAACGTTGAAAAAATGGTCAATATTGATGAAATTTTAACATTTAATCTTTTGACTTTAAATGACGGTTGGATGTGAATTATTACTTTTTCAACTAAAATAAGTGTGTTTAAAGTCATTTCTGTGCCTGAAATTGGTCAAAATTGAAGATTTTGAGTAAGCAAAACTCTGTAAAAATGGCAATTTTGGTCACTGTGAGGGTTTAAAAAGTGGTTATTCAACATGAGGCCCGATCCAAATGACATTTTGAATCATTTTTGGTAGAGTCCAAAAAATCAATTTTCTGATGAAAAACGATGACCCCGGACCAGTCGAACGTTGAAAAAATGGTCAATATTGATGAAATTTTAACATTTAATCTTTTGACTTTAAATGACGGTTGGATGTGAATTATTACTTTTTCAACTAAAATAAGTGTGTTTAAAGTCATTTCTGTGCCTGAAATTGGTCAAAATTTAAGATTTTGAGTAAGCAAAACTCTGTAAAAATGGCAATTTTGGTCACTGTGAGGGTTTAAAAAGTGGTTATTCAACATGAGGCCCGATCCAAATGACATTTTGAATCATTTTTGGTAGAGTCCAAAAAATCAATTTTCTGATGAAAAACGATGACCCCGGACCAGTCGAACGTTGAAAAAATGGTCAATATTGATGAAATTTTAACATTTAATCTTTTGACTTTAAATGACGGTTGGATGTGAATTATTACTTTTTCAACTAAAATAAGTGTGTTTAAAGTCATTTCTGTGCCTGAAATTGGTCAAAATTGAAGATTTTGAGTAAGCAAAACTCTGTAAAAATGGCAATTTTGGTCACTGTGAGGGTTTAAAAAGTGGTTATTCAACATGAGGCCCGATCCAAATGACATTTTGAATCATTTTTGGTAGAGTCCAAAAAATCAATTTTTCTGATGAAAAACGATGACCCCGGACCAGTCGAACGTTGAAAAAATGGTCAATATTGAAGAAATGTTAACATTTAATCTTTTGACTTTAAATGACGGTTGGATGTGAATTATTACTTTTTCAACTAAAATAAGTGTGTTTAAAGTCATTTCTGTGCCTGAAATTGGTCAAAATTTAAGATTTTGAGTAAGCAAAACTCTGTAAAAATGGCAATTTTGGTCACTGTCAGGGTTTAAAAAGTGGTTATTCAACATGAGGCCCGATCCAAAAGACATTTTGAATCTTTTTTGGTAGAGTCCAAAAAATCCATTTTCTGATGAAAAACGATGACCCCGGACCAGTCGAACGTTGAAAAAATGGTCAATATTGATGAAATTTTAACATTTAATCTTTTGACTTTAAATGACGGTTGGATGTGAATTATTACTTTTTCAACTAAAATAAGTGTGTTTAAAGTCATTTCTGTCCCTGAAATTGGTCAAAATTGAAGATTTTGAGTAAGCAAAACTCTGTAAAAATGGCAATTTTGGTCACTGTGAGGGTTTAAAAAGTGGTTATTCAACATGAGACCCGATCCAAAAGACATTTTGAATCTTTTTTGGTAGAGTCCAAAAAATCCATTTTCTGATGAAAAACGATGACCCCGGACCAGTCGAACGTTGAAAAAATGGTCAATAATGATGAAAGTTTAACATTTAATCTTTTGACTTTAAATGACGGTTGGATGTGAATTATTACTTTTTCAACTAAAATAAGTGTGTTTAAAGTTATTTCTGTGCCTGAAATTGGTCAAAATTGAAGATTTTGAGTAAGCAAAACTCTGTAAAAATGGCAATTTTGGTCACTGTGAGGGTTTAAAAAGTGGTTATTCAACATGAGGCCCGATCCAAAAGACATTTTGAATCTTTTTTGGTAGAGTCCAAAAAATCCATTTTCTGATGAAAAACGATGACCCCGGACCAGTCGAACGTTGAAAAAATGGTCAATATTGATGAAATTTTAACATTTAATCTTTTGACTTTAAATGACGGTTGGATGTGAATTATTACTTTTTCAACTAAAATAAGTGTGTTTAAAGTCATTTCTGTGCCTGAAATTGGTCAAAATTGAAGATTTTGAGTAAGCAAAACTCTGAAAAAAATGGCAATTTTGGTCACTGTGAGGGTTTAAAAAGTGGTTATTCAACATGAGGCCCGATCCAAATGACATTTTGAAACATTTTTGGTAGAGTCCAAAAAATCAATTTTCTGATGAAAAACGATGACCCCGGACCAGTCGAACGTTGAAAAAATGGTCAATATTGATGAAATTTTAACATTTAATCTTTTGACTTTAAATGACGGTTGGATGTGAATTATTACTTTTTCAACTAAAATAAGTGTGTTTAAAGTCATTTCTGTGCCTGAAATTGGTCAAAATTGAAGATTTTGAGTAAGCAAAACTCTGTAAAAATGGCAATTTTGGTCACTGTGAGGGTTTAAAAAGTGGTTATTCAACATGAGACCCGATCCAAAAGACATTTTGAATCTTTTTTGGTAGAGTCCAAAAAATCCATTTTCTGATGAAAAACGATGACCCCGGACCAGTCGAACGTTGAAAAAATGGTCAATATTGATGAAATTTTAACATTTAATCTTTTGACTTTAAATGACGGTTGGATGTGAATTATTACTTTTTCAACTAAAATAAATGTGTTTAAAGTCATTTCTGTCCCTGCAATTGGTCAAAATTGAAGATTTTGAGTAAGCAAAACTCTGTAAAAATGGCAATTTTGGTCACTGTGAGGGTTTAAAAAGTGGTTATTCAACATGAGACCCGATCCAAAAGACATTTTGAATCATTTTTGGTAGAGTCCAAAAAATCAATTTTCTTACGAAAAACGATGACCCCGGACCAGTCGAACGTTGAAAAAATGGTCAATATTGATGAAATTTTAACATTTAATCTTTTGACTTTAAATGACGGTTGGATGTGAATTATTACTTTTTCAACTAAAATAAGTGTGTTTAAAGTCATTTCTGTGCCTGAAATTGGTCAAAATTGAAGATTTTGAGTAAGCAAAACTCTGTAAAAATGGCAATTTTGGTCACTGTGAGGGTTTAAAAAGTGGTTATTCAACATGAGGCCCGATCCAAAAGACATTTTGAATCTTTTTTGGTAGAGTCCAAAAAATCCATTTTCTGATGAAAAACGATGACCCCGGACCAGTCGAACGTTGAAAAAATGGTCAATATTGATGAAATTTTAACATTTAATCTTTTGACTTTAAATGACGGTTGGATGTGAATTATTACTTTTTCAACTAAAATAAGTGTGTTTAAAGTCATTTCTGTGCCTGAAATTGGTCAAAATTGAAGATTTTGAGTAAGCAAAACTCTGTAAAAATGGCAATTTTGGTCACTGTGAGGGTTTAAAAAGTGGTTATTCAACATGAGGCCCGATCCAAATGACATTTTGAATCATTTTTGGTAGAGTCCAAAAAATCAATTTTCTGATGAAAAACGATGACCCCTGACCAGTCGAACGTTGAAAAAATGGTCAATATTGATGAAATTTTAACATTTAATCTTTTGACTTTAAATGACAGTTGGTTGTGAATTATTACTTTTTCAACTAAAATAAGTGTGTTTAAAGTCATTTCTGTGCCTGAAATTGGTCAAAATTGAATATTTTGAGTAAGCAAAACTCTGTAAAAATGGCAATTTTGGTCACTGTGAGGGTTTAAAAAGTGGTTATTCAACATGAGGCCTGATCCAAATGACATTTTGAATCATTTTTGGTAGAGTCCAAAAAATCAATTTTCTGATGAAAAACGATGACCCCGGACCAGTCGAACGTTGAAAAAATGGTCAATATTGATGAAATTTTAACATTTAATCTTTTGACTTTAAATGACGGTTGGATGTGAATTATTACTTTTTCAACTAAAATAAGTGTGTTTAAAGTCATTTCTGTGCCTGAAATTGGTCAAAATTTAAGATTTTGAGTAAGCAAAACTCTGTAAAAATGGCAATTTTGGTCACTGTCAGGGTTTAAAAAGTGGTTATTCAACATGAGGCCCGATCCAAAAGACATTTTGAATCTTTTTTGGTAGAGTCCAAAAAATCCATTTTCTGATGAAAAACGATGACCCCGGACCAGTCGAACGTTGAAAAAATTGTCAATATTGATGAAATTTTAACATTTAATCTTTTGACTTTAAATGACGGTTGGATGTGAATTATTACTTTTTCAACTAAAATAAGTGTGTTTAAAGTCATTTCTGTGCCTGAAATTGGTCAAAATTGAAGATTTTGAGTACGCAAAACTCTGTAAAAATGGCAATTTTGGTCACGGTGAGGGTTTAAAAAGTGGTTATTCAACATGAGGCCCGATTCAAATGACATTTTGAAACATTTTTGGTAGAGTCCAAAAAATCAATTTTCTGATGAAAAACGATGACCCCGGACCAGTCGAACGTTGAAAAAATGGTCAATAATGATGAAATTTTAACATTTAATCTTTTGACTTTAAATGACGGTTGGATGTGAATTATTACTTTTTCAACTAAAATAAGTGTGTTTAAAGTTATTTCTGTGCCTGAAATTGGTCAAAATTGAAGATTTTGAGTAAGCAAAACTCTGTAAAAATGGCAATTTTGGTCACTGTGAGGGTTTAAAAAGTGGTTATTCAACATGAGGCCCGATCCAAAAGACATTTTGAATCTTTTTTGGTAGAGTCCAAAAAATCCATTTTATGATGAAAAACGATGACCCCGGACCAGTCGAACGTTGAAAAAATGGTCAATATTGATGAAATTTTAACATTTAATCTTTTGACTTTAAATGACGGTTGGATGTGAATTATTACTTTTTCAACTAAAATAAGTGTGTTTAAAGTCATTTCTGAGCCTGAAATTGGTCAAAATTGAAGATTTTGAGTAAGCAAAACTCTGTAAAAATGGCAATTTTGGTCACTGTGAGGGTTTAAAAAGTGGTTATTCAACATGAGGCCCGATCCAAATGACATTTTGAATCATTTTTGGTAGAGTCCAAAAAATCAATTTTCTGATGAAAAACGATGACCCCGGACCAGTCGAACGTTAAAAAAATGGTCAATATTGATGAAATTTTAACATTTAATCTTTTGACTTTAAATGACGGTTGGATGTGAATTATTACTTTTTCAACTAAAATAAGTGTGTTTAAAGTCATTTCTGTGCCTGAAATTGGTCAAAATTTAAGATTTTGAGTAAGCAAAACTGTAAAAATGGCAATTTTGGTCACTGTGAGGGTTTAAAAAGTGGTTATTCAACATGAGGCCCGATCCAAATGACATTTTGAATCATTTTTGGTAGAGTCCAAAAAATCAATTTTCTGATGAAAAACGATGACCCCGGACCAGTCGAACGTTGAAAAAATGGTCAATATTGATGAAATTTTTACATTTAATCTTTTGACTTTAAATGACGGTTGGATGTGAATTATTACTTTTTCAACTAAAATAAGTGTGTTTAAAGTCATTTCTGTGCCTGAAATTGGTCAAAATTTAAGATTTTGAGTAAGCAAAACTCTGTAAAAATGGCAATTTTGGTCACTGTCAGGGTTTAAAAAGTGGTTATTCAACATGAGGCCCGATCCAAAAGACATTTTGAATCTTTTTTGGTAGAGTCCAAAAAATCCATTTTCTGATGAAAAACGATGACCCCGGACCAGTCGAACGTTGAAAAAATGGTCAATATTGATGAAATTTTAACATTTAATCTTTTGACTTTAAATGACGGTTGGATGTGAATTATTACTTTTTCAACTAAAATAAGTGTGTTTAAAGTCATTTCTGTGCCTGAAATTGGTCAAAATTGAAGATTTTGAGTAAGCAAAACTCTGTAAAAATAGCAATTTTGGTCACTGTGAGGGTTTAAAAAGTGGTTATTCAACATGAGGCCCGATCCAAATGACATTTTTAATCATTTTTGGTAGAGTCCAAAAAATCAATTTTCTGATGAAAAACGATGACCCCTGACCAGTCGAACGTTGAAAAAATGGTCAATATTGATGAAATTTTAACATTTAATCTTTTGACTTTAAATGACGGTTGGATGTGAATTATTACTTTTTCAACTAAAATAAGTGTGTTTAAAGTCATTTCTGTGCCTGAAATTGGTCAAAATTGAAGATTTTGAGTAAGCAAAACTCTGTAAAAATGGCAATTTTGGTCACTGTGAGGGTTTAAAAAGTGGTTATTCAACATGAGGCCCGATCCAAATGACATTTTGAATCATTTTTGGTAGAGTCCAAAAAATCAATTTTCTGATGAAAAACGATGACCCCGGACC
Organism: Lissotriton vulgaris; assembly: GCF_964263255.1. NCBI lineage: Eukaryota > Metazoa > Chordata > Amphibia > Caudata > Salamandridae > Lissotriton > Lissotriton vulgaris. The sequence continues at coordinate 287,377 of NW_028241828.1, read as the reverse complement.
AGTCGAACGTTGAAAAAATGGTCAATATTGATGAAATTTTAACATTTAATCTTTTGACTTTAAATGACGGTTGGATGTGAATTATTACTTTTTCAACTAAAATAAGTGTGTTTAAAGTCATTTCTGTGCCTGAAATTGGTCAAAATTTAAGATTTTGAGTAAGCAAAACTCTGTAAAAATGGCAATTTTGGTCACTGTGAGGGTTTAAAAAGTGGTTATTCAACATGAGGCCCGATCCAAATGACATTTTGAATCATTTTTGGTAGAGTCCAAAAAATCAATTTTCTGATGAAAAACGATGACCCCGGACCAGTCGAACGTTGAAAAAATGGTCAATATTGATGAAATTTTAACATTTAATCTTTTGACTTTAAATGACGGTTGGATGTGAATTATTACTTTTTCAACTAAAATAAGTGTGTTTAAAGTCATTTCTGTGCCTGAAATTGGTCAAAATTTAAGATTTTGAGTTAGCAAAACTCTGTAAAAATGGCAATTTTGGTCACTGTCAGGGTTTAAAAAGTGGTTATTCAACATGAGGCCCGATCCAAAAGACATTTTGAATCTTTTTTGGTAGAGTCCAAAAAATCCATTTTCTGATGAAAAACGATGACCCCGGACCAGTCGAACGTTGAAAAAATTGTCAATATTGATGAAATTTTAACATTTAATCTTTTGACTTTAAATGACGGTTGGATGTGAATTATTACTTTTTCAACTAAAATAAGTGTGTTTAAAGTCATTTCTGTGCCTGAAATTGGTCAAAATTGAAGATTTTGAGTACGCAAAACTCTGTAAAAATGGCAATTTTGGTCACGGTGAGGGTTTAAAAAGTGGTTATTCAACATGAGGCCCGATCCAAATGACATTTTGAAACATTTTTGGTAGAGTCCAAAAAATACATTTTCTGATGAAAAACGATGACCCCGGACCAGTCGAACGTTGAAAAAATGGTCAATATTGATGAAATTTTAACATTTAATCTTTTGACTTTAAATGGCGGTTGGATGTGAATTATTACTTTTTCAACTAAAATAAGTGTGTTTAAAGTCATTTCTGTGCCTGAAATTGGTCAAAATTTAAGATTTTGAGTAAGCAAAACTCTGTAAAAATGGCAATTTTGGTCACTGTGAGGGTTTAAAAAGTGGTTATTCAACATGAGACCCGATCCAAAAGACATTTTGAATCTTTTTTGGTAGAGTCCAAAAAATCCATTTTCTGATGAAAAACGATGACCCCGGACCAGTCGAACGTTGAAAAAATGGTCAATATTGATGAAATTTTAACATTTAATCTTTTGACTTTAAATGACGGTTGGATGTGAATTATTACTTTTTCAACTAAAATAAGTGTGTTTAAAGTCATTTCTGTGCCTGAAATTGGTCAAAATTTAAGATTTTGAGTAAGCAAAACTCTGTAAAAATGGCAATTTTGGTCACTGTGAGGGTTTAAAAAGTGGTTATTCAACATGAGGCCCGATCCAAATGACATTTTGAATCATTTTTGGTAGAGTCCAAAAAATCAATTTTCTGATGAAAAACGATGACCCCGGACCAGTCGAACGTTGAAAAAATGGTCAATATTGATGAAATGTTTACATTTAATCTTTTGACTTGAAATGACGGTTGGATGTGAATTATTACTTTTTCAACTAAAATAAGTGTGTTTAAAGTCATTTCTGTGCCTGAAAGTGGTCAAAATTGAAGATTTTGAGTAAGCAAAACTCTGTAAAAATGGCAATTTTGGTCACTGTTAGGGTTTAAAAAGTGGTTATTCAACATGAGACCCGATCCAAAAGACATTTTGAATCATTTTTGGTAGAGTCCAAAAAATCCATTTTCTGATGAAAAACGATGACCCCGGACCAGTCGAACGTTGAAAAAATGGTCAATATTGATGAAATTTTAACATTTAATCTTTTGACTTTAAATGACGGTTGGATGTGAATTATTACTTTTTCAACTAAAATAAGTGTGTTTAAAGTCATTTCTGTGCCTGAAATTGGTCAAAATTGAAGATTTTGAGTAAGCAAAACTCTGTAAAAATGGCAATTTTGGTCACTGTGAGGGTTTAAAAAGTGGTTATTCAACATGAGGCCCGATCCAAATGACATTTTGAATCATTTTTGGTAGAGTCCAAAAAATCAATTTTTCTGATGAAAAACGATGACCCCGGACCAGTCGAACGTTGAAAAAATGGTCAATATTGAAGAAATGTTAACATTTAATCTTTTGACTTTAAATGACGGTTGGATGTGAATTATTACTTTTTCAACTAAAATAAGTGTGTTTAAAGTCATTTCTGTGCCTGAAATTGGTCAAAATTTAAGATTTTGAGTAAGCAAAACTCTGTAAAAATGGCAATTTTGGTCACTGTCAGGGTTTAAAAAGTGGTTATTCAACATGAGGCCCGATCCAAAAGACATTTTGAATCTTTTTTGGTAGAGTCCAAAAAATCCATTTTCTGATGAAAAACGATGACCCCGGACCAGTCGAACGTTGAAAAAATGGTCAATATTGATGAAATTTTAACATTTAATCTTTTGACTTTAAATGACGGTTGGATGTGAATTATTACTTTTTCAACTAAAATAAGTGTGTTTAAAGTCATTTCTGTCCCTGAAATTGGTCAAAATTGAAGATTTTGAGTAAGCAAAACTCTGTAAAAATGGCAATTTTGGTCACTGTGAGGGTTTAAAAAGTGGTTATTCAACATGAGACCCGATCCAAAAGACATTTTGAATCTTTTTTGGTAGAGTCCAAAAAATCCATTTTCTGATGAAAAACGATGACCCCGGACCAGTCGAACGTTGAAAAAATGGTCAATAATGATGAAAGTTTAACATTTAATCTTTTGACTTTAAATGACGGTTGGATGTGAATTATTACTTTTTCAACTAAAATAAGTGTGTTTAAAGTTATTTCTGTGCCTGAAATTGGTCAAAATTGAAGATTTTGAGTAAGCAAAACTCTGTAAAAATGGCAATTTTGGTCACTGTGAGGGTTTAAAAAGTGGTTATTCAACATGAGGCCCGATCCAAAAGACATTTTGAATCTTTTTTGGTAGAGTCCAAAAAATCCATTTTCTGATGAAAAACGATGACCCCGGACCAGTCGAACGTTGAAAAAATGGTCAATATTGATGAAATTTTAACATTTAATCTTTTGACTTTAAATGACGGTTGGATGTGAATTATTACTTTTTCAACTAAAATAAGTGTGTTTAAAGTCATTTCTGTGCCTGAAATTGGTCAAAATTGAAGATTTTGAGTAAGCAAAACTCTGAAAAAAATGGCAATTTTGGTCACTGTGAGGGTTTAAAAAGTGGTTATTCAACATGAGGCCCGATCCAAATGACATTTTGAAACATTTTTGGTAGAGTCCAAAAAATCAATTTTCTGATGAAAAACGATGACCCCGGACCAGTCGAACGTTGAAAAAATGGTCAATATTGATGAAATTTTAACATTTAATCTTTTGACTTTAAATGACGGTTGGATGTGAATTATTACTTTTTCAACTAAAATAAGTGTGTTTAAAGTCATTTCTGTGCCTGAAATTGGTCAAAATTGAAGATTTTGAGTAAGCAAAACTCTGTAAAAATGGCAATTTTGGTCACTGTGAGGGTTTAAAAAGTGGTTATTCAACATGAGACCCGATCCAAAAGACATTTTGAATCTTTTTTGGTAGAGTCCAAAAAATCCATTTTCTGATGAAAAACGATGACCCCGGACCAGTCGAACGTTGAAAAAATGGTCAATATTGATGAAATTTTAACATTTAATCTTTTGACTTTAAATGACGGTTGGATGTGAATTATTACTTTTTCAACTAAAATAAATGTGTTTAAAGTCATTTCTGTCCCTGCAATTGGTCAAAATTGAAGATTTTGAGTAAGCAAAACTCTGTAAAAATGGCAATTTTGGTCACTGTGAGGGTTTAAAAAGTGGTTATTCAACATGAGACCCGATCCAAAAGACATTTTGAATCATTTTTGGTAGAGTCCAAAAAATCAATTTTCTTACGAAAAACGATGACCCCGGACCAGTCGAACGTTGAAAAAATGGTCAATATTGATGAAATTTTAACATTTAATCTTTTGACTTTAAATGACGGTTGGATGTGAATTATTACTTTTTCAACTAAAATAAGTGTGTTTAAAGTCATTTCTGTGCCTGAAATTGGTCAAAATTGAAGATTTTGAGTAAGCAAAACTCTGTAAAAATGGCAATTTTGGTCACTGTGAGGGTTTAAAAAGTGGTTATTCAACATGAGGCCCGATCCAAAAGACATTTTGAATCTTTTTTGGTAGAGTCCAAAAAATCCATTTTCTGATGAAAAACGATGACCCCGGACCAGTCGAACGTTGAAAAAATGGTCAATATTGATGAAATTTTAACATTTAATCTTTTGACTTTAAATGACGGTTGGATGTGAATTATTACTTTTTCAACTAAAATAAGTGTGTTTAAAGTCATTTCTGTGCCTGAAATTGGTCAAAATTGAAGATTTTGAGTAAGCAAAACTCTGTAAAAATGGCAATTTTGGTCACTGTGAGGGTTTAAAAAGTGGTTATTCAACATGAGGCCCGATCCAAATGACATTTTGAATCATTTTTGGTACAGTCCAAAAAATCAATTTTCTGATGAAAAACGATGACCCCTGACCAGTCGAACGTTGAAAAAATGGTCAATATTGATGAAATTTTAACATTTAATCTTTTGACTTTAAATGACAGTTGGTTGTGAATTATTACTTTTTCAACTAAAATAAGTGTGTTTAAAGTCATTTCTGTGCCTGAAATTGGTCAAAATTGAATATTTTGAGTAAGCAAAACTCTGTAAAAATGGCAATTTTGGTCACTGTGAGGGTTTAAAAAGTGGTTATTCAACATGAGGCCTGATCCAAATGACATTTTGAATCATTTTTGGTAGAGTCCAAAAAATCAATTTTCTGATGAAAAACGATGACCCCGGACCAGTCGAACGTTGAAAAAATGGTCAATATTGATGAAATTTTAACATTTAATCTTTTGACTTTAAATGACGGTTGGATGTGAATTATTACTTTTTCAACTAAAATAAGTGTGTTTAAAGTCATTTCTGTGCCTGAAATTGGTCAAAATTTAAGATTTTGAGTAAGCAAAACTCTGTAAAAATGGCAATTTTGGTCACTGTCAGGGTTTAAAAAGTGGTTATTCAACATGAGGCCCGATCCAAAAGACATTTTGAATCTTTTTTGGTAGAGTCCAAAAAATCCATTTTCTGATGAAAAACGATGACCCCGGACCAGTCGAACGTTGAAAAAATGGTCAATATTGATGAAATTTTAACATTTAATCTTTTGACTTTAAATGACGGTTGGATGTGAATTATTACTTTTTCAACTAAAATAAGTGTGTTTAAAGTCATTTCTGTGCCTGAAATTGGTCAAAATTGAAGATTTTGAGTAAGCAAAACTCTGTAAAAATGGCAATTTTGGTCACTGTGAGGGTTTAAAAAGTGGTTATTCAACATGAGGCCCGATCCAAATGACATTTTGAATCATTTTTGGTAGAGTCCAAAAAATCAATTTTCTGATGAAAAACGATGACCCCGGACCAGTCGAACGTTGAAAAAATGGTCAATATTGATGAAATTTTTACATTTAATCTTTTGACTTTAAATGACGGTTGGATGTGAATTATTACTTTTTCAACTAAAATAAGTGTGTTTAAAGTCATTTCTGTGCCTGAAATTGGTCAAAATTGAAGATTTTGAGTAAGCAAAACTCTGTAAAAATGGCAATTTTGGTCACTGTGAGGGTTTAAAAAGTGGTTATTCAACATGAGACCCGATCCAAAAGACATTTTGAATCATTTTTGGTAGAGTCCAAAAAATCAATTTTCTTACGAAAAACGATGACCCCGGACCAGTCGAACGTTGAAAAAATGGTCAATATTGATGAAATTTTAACATTTAATCTTTTGACTTTAAATGACGGTTGGATGTGAATTATTACTTTTTCAACTAAAATAAGTGTGTTTAAAGTCATTTCTGTGCCTGAAATTGGTCAAAATTTAAGATTTTGAGTAAGCAAAACTCTGTAAAAATGGCAATTTTGGTCACTGTCAGGGTTTAAAAAGTGGTTATTCAACATGAGGCCCGATCCAAAAGACATTTTGAATCTTTTTTGGTAGAGTCCAAAAAATCCATTTTCTGATGAAAAACGATGACCCCGGACCAGTCGAACGTTGAAAAAATTGTCAATATTGATGAAATTTTAACATTTAATCTTTTGACTTTAAATGACGGTTGGATGTGAATTATTACTTTTTCAACTAAAATAAGTGTGTTTAAAGTCATTTCTGTGCCTGAAATTGGTCAAAATTGAAGATTTTGAGTACGCAAAACTCTGTAAAAATGGCAATTTTGGTCACGGTGAGGGTTTAAAAAGTGGTTATTCAACATGAGGCCCGATCCAAATGACATTTTGAAACATTTTTGGTAGAGTCCAAAAAATACATTTTCTGATGAAAAACGATGACCCCGGACCAGTCGAACGTTGAAAAAATGGTCAATATTGATGAAATTTTAACATTTAATCTTTTGACTTTAAATGGCGGTTGGATGTGAATTATTACTTTTTCAACTAAAATAAGTGTGTTTAAAGTCATTTCTGTGCCTGAAATTGGTCAAAATTTAAGATTTTGAGTAAGCAAAACTCTGTAAAAATGGCAATTTTGGTCACTGTGAGGGTTTAAAAAGTGGTTATTCAACATGAGACCCGATCCAAAAGACATTTTGAATCTTTTTTGGTAGAGTCCAAAAAATCCATTTTCTGATGAAAAACGATGACCCCGGACCAGTCGAACGTTGAAAAAATGGTCAATATTGATGAAATTTTAACATTTAATCTTTTGACTTTAAATGACGGTTGGATGTGAATTATTACTTTTTCAACTAAAATAAGTGTGTTTAAAGTCATTTCTGTGCCTGAAATTGGTCAAAATTTAAGATTTTGAGTAAGCAAAACTCTGTAAAAATGGCAATTTTGGTCACTGTGAGGGTTTAAAAAGTGGTTATTCAACATGAGGCCCGATCCAAATGACATTTTGAATCATTTTTGGTAGAGTCCAAAAAATCAATTTTCTGATGAAAAACGATGACCCCGGACCAGTCGAACATTGAAAAAATGGTCAATATTGATGAAATGTTTACATTTAATCTTTTGACTTGAAATGACGGTTGGATGTGAATTATTACTTTTTCAACTAAAATAAGTGTGTTTAAAGTCATTTCTGTGCCTGAAAGTGGTCAAAATTTAAGATTTTGAGTAAGCAAAACTCTGTAAAAATGGCAATTTTGGTCACTGTGAGGGTTTAAAAAGTGGTTATTCAACATGAGACCCGATCCAAAAGACATTTTGAATCATTTTTGGTAGAGTCCAAAAAATCCATTTTCTGATGAAAAACGATGACCCCGGACCAGTCGAACGTTGAAAAAATGGTCAATATTGATGAAATTTTAACATTTAATCTTTTGACTTTAAATGACGGTTGGATGTGAATTATTACTTTTTCAACTAAAATAAGTGTGTTTAAAGTCATTTCTGTGCCTGAAATTGGTCAAAATTGAAGATTTTGAGTAAGCAAAACTCTGTAAAAATGGCAATTTTGGTCACTGTGAGGGTTTAAAAAGTGGTTATTCAACATGAGGCCCGATCCAAATGACATTTTGAATCATTTTTGGTAGAGTCCAAAAAATCAATTTTCTGATGAAAAACGATGACCCCGGACCAGTCGAACGTTGAAAAAATGGTCAATATTGATGAAATTTTTACATTTAATCTTTTGACTTTAAATGACGGTTGGATGTGAATTATTACTTTTTCAACTAAAATAAGTGTGTTTAAAGTCATTTCTGTGCCTGAAATTGGTCAAAATTTAAGATTTTGAGTAAGCAAAACTCTGTAAAAATGGCAATTTTGGTCACTGTGAGGGTTTAAAAAGTGGGTATTCAACATGAGGCCCGATCCAAATGACATTTTGAATCATTTTTGGTAGAGTCCAAAAAATCAATTTTCTGATGAAAAACGATGACCCCGGACCAGTCGAACGTTGAAAAAATGGTCAATATTGATGAAATTTTAACATTTAATCTTTTGACTTTAAATGACGGTTGGATGTGAATTATTACTTTTTCAACTAAAATAAGTGTGTTTAAAGTCATTTCTGTGCCTGAAATTGGTCAAAATTTAAGGTTTTGAGTAAGCAAAACTCTGTAAAAATGGCAATTTTGGTCACTGTCAGGGTTTAAAAAGTGGTTATTCAACATGAGGCCCGATCCAAAAGACATTTTGAATCTTTTTTGGTAGAGTCCAAAAAATCCATTTTCTGATGAAAAACGATGACCCCGGACCAGTCGAACGTTGAAAAAATGGTCAATATTGATGAAATTTTAACATTTAATCTTTTGACTTTAAATGACGGTTGGATGTGAATTATTACTTTTTCAACTAAAATAAGTGTGTTTAAAGTCATTTCTGTCCCTGAAATTGGTCAAAATTGAAGATTTTGAGTAAGCAAAACTCTGTAAAAATGGCAATTTTGGTCACTGTGAGGGTTTAAAAAGTGGTTATTCAACATGAGACCCGATCCAAAAGACATTTTGAATCTTTTTTGGTAGAGTCCAAAAAATCCATTTTCTGATGAAAAACGATGACCCCGGACCAGTCGAACGTTGAAAAAATGGTCAATAATGATGAAAGTTTAACATTTAATCTTTTGACTTTAAATGACGGTTGGATGTGAATTATTACTTTTTCAACTAAAATAAGTGTGTTTAAAGTTATTTCTGTGCCTGAAATTGGTCAAAATTGAAGATTTTGAGTAAGCAAAACTCTGTAAAAATGGCAATTTTGGTCACTGTGAGGGTTTAAAAAGTGGTTATTCAACATGAGGCCCGATCCAAAAGACATTTTGAATCTTTTTTGGTAGAGTCCAAAAAATCAATTTTCTGATGAAAAACGATGACCCCGGACCAGTTGAACGTTGAAAAAATGGTCAATATTGATGAAATTTTAACATTTAATCTTTTGACTTTAAATGACGGTTGGATGTGAATTATTACTTTTTCAACTAAAATAAGTGTGTTTAAAGTCATTTCTGTGCCTGAAATTGGTCAAAATTGAAGATTTTGAGTAAGCAAAACTCTGAAAAAAATGGCAATTTTGGTCACTGTGAGGGTTTAAAAAGTGGTTATTCAACATGAGGCCCGATCCAAATGACATTTTGAAACATTTTTGGTAGAGTCCAAAAAATCAATTTTCTGATGAAAAACGATGACCCCGGACCAGTCGAACGTTAAAAAAATGGTCAATATTGATGAAATTTTAACATTTAATCTTTTGACTTTAAATGACGGTTGGATGTGAATTATTACTTTTTCAACTAAAATAAGTGTGTTTAAAGTCATTTCTGTGCCTGAAATTGGTCAAAATTGAAGATTTTGAGTAAGCAAAACTCTGTAAAAATGGCAATTTTGGTCACTGTGAGGGTTTAAAAAGTGGTTATTCAACATGAGACCCGATCCAAAAGACATTTTGAATCTTTTTTGGTAGAGTCCAAAAAATCCATTTTCTGATGAAAAACGATGACCCCGGACCAGTCGAACGTTGAAAAAATGGTCAATATTGATGAAATTTTAACATTTAATCTTTTGACTTTAAATGACGGTTGGATGTGAATTATTACTTTTTCAACTAAAATAAATGTGTTTAAAGTCATTTCTGTCCCTGAAATTGGTCAAAATTGAAGATTTTGAGTAAGCAAAACTCTGTAAAAATGGCAATTTTGGTCACTGTGAGGGTTTAAAAAGTGGTTATTCAACATGAGACCCGATCCAAAAGACATTTTGAATCATTTTTGGTAGAGTCCAAAAAATCAATTTTCTTACGAAAAACGATGACCCCGGACCAGTCGAACGTTGAAAAAATGGTCAATATTGATGAAATTTTAACATTTAATCTTTTGACTTTAAATGACGGTTGGATGTGAATTATTACTTTTTCAACTAAAATAAGTGTGTTTAAAGTCATTTCTGTGCCTGAAATTGGTCAAAATTGAAGATTTTGAGTAAGCAAAACTCTGTAAAAATGGCAATTTTGGTCACTGTGAGGGTTTAAAAAGTGGTTATTCAACATGAGGCCCGATCCAAAAGACATTTTGAATCTTTTTTGGTAGAGTCCAAAAAATCCATTTTCTGATGAAAAACGATGACCCCGGACCAGTCGAACGTTGAAAAAATGGTCAATATTGATGAAATTTTAACATTTAATCTTTTGACTTTAAATGACGGTTGGATGTGAATTATTACTTTTTCAACTAAAATAAGTGTGTTTAAAGTCATTTCTGTGCCTGAAATTGGTCAAAATTGAAGATTTTGAGTAAGCAAAACTCTGTAAAAATGGCAATTTTGGTCACTGTGAGGGTTTAAAAAGTGGTTATTCAACATGAGGCCCGATCCAAATGACATTTTGAATCATTTTTGGTAGAGTCCAAAAAATCAATTTTCTGATGAAAAACGATGACCCCTGACCAGTCGAACGTTGAAAAAATGGTCAATATTGATGAAATTTTAACATTTAATCTTTTGACTTTAAATGACAGTTGGTTGTGAATTATTACTTTTTCAACTAAAATAAGTGTGTTTAAAGTCATTTCTGTGCCTGAAATTGGTCAAAATTGAATATTTTGAGTAAGCAAAACTCTGTAAAAATGGCAATTTTGGTCACTGTGAGGGTTTAAAAAGTGGTTATTCAACATGAGGCCTGATCCAAATGACATTTTGAATCATTTTTGGTAGAGTCCAAAAAATCAATTTTCTGATGAAAAACGATGACCCCGGACCAGTCGAACGTTGAAAAAATGGTCAATATTGATGAAATTTTAACATTTAATCTTTTGACTTTAAATGACGGTTGGATGTGAATTATTACTTTTTCAACTAAAATAAGTGTGTTTAAAGTCATTTCTGTGCCTGAAATTGGTCAAAATTTAAGATTTTGAGTAAGCAAAACTCTGTAAAAATGGCGATTTTGGTTTCTGTGAGGGTTTAAAAAGTGGTTATTCAACATGAGGCCCGATCCAAATGACATTTTGAATCATTTTTGGTAGAGTCCAAAAAATCAATTTTCTGATGAAAAACGATGACCCCGGACCAGTTGAACGTTGAAAAAATGGTCAATATTGATGAAATATTTACATTTAATCTTTTGACTTTAAATGACGGTTGGATGTGAATTATTACTTTTTCAACTAAAATAAGTGTGTTTAAAGTCATTTCTGTGCCTGAAATTGGTCAAAATTTAAGATTTTGAGTAAGCAAAACTCTGTAAAAATGGCAATTTTGGTCACTGTGAGGGTTTAAAAAGTGGTTATTCAACATGAGACCCGATCCAAAAGACATTTTGAATCTTTTTTGGTAGAGTCCAAAAAATCCATTTTCTGATGAAAAACGATGACCCCGGACCAGTCGAACGTTGAAAAAATGGTCAATATTGATGAAATTTTAACATTTAATCTTTTGACTTTAAATGACGGTTGGATGTGAATTATTACTTTTTCAACTAAAATAAGTGTGTTTAAAGTCATTTCTGTGCCTGAAATTGGTCAAAATTTAAGATTTTGAGTAAGCAAAACTCTGTAAAAATGGCAATTTTGGTCACTGTCAGGGTTTAAAAAGTGGTTATTCAACATGAGGCCCGATCCAAAAGACATTTTGAATCTTTTTTGGTAGAGTCCAAAAAATCCATTTTCTGATGAAAAACGATGACCCCGGACCAGTCGAACGTTGAAAAAATGGTCAATATTGATGAAATTTTAACATTTAATCTTTTGACTTTAAATGACGGTTGGATGTGAATTATTACTTTTTCAACTAAAATAAGTGTGTTTAAAGTCATTTCTGTGCCTGAAATTGGTCAAAATTGAAGATTTTGAGTAAGCAAAACTCTGTAAAAATGGCAATTTTGGTCACTGTGAGGGTTTAAAAAGTGGTTATTCAACATGAGGCCCGATCCAAATGACATTTTGAATCATTTTTGGTAGAGTCCAAAAAATCAATTTTCTGATGAAAAACGATGACCCCGGACCAGTCGAACGTTGAAAAAATGGTCAATATTGATGAAATTTTTACATTTAATCTTTTGACTTTAAATGACGGTTGGATGTGAATTATTACTTTTTCAACTAAAATAAGTGTGTTTAAAGTCATTTCTGTGCCTGAAATTGGTCAAAATTGAAGATTTTGAGTAAGCAAAACTCTGTAAAAATGGCAATTTTGGTCACTGTGAGGGTTTAAAAAGTGGTTATTCAACATGAGACCCGATCCAAAAGACATTTTGAATCATTTTTGGTAGAGTCCAAAAAATCAATTTTCTTACGAAAAACGATGACCCCGGACCAGTCGAACGTTGAAAAAATGGTCAATATTGATGAAATTTTAACATTTAATCTTTTGACTTTAAATGACGGTTGGATGTGAATTATTACTTTTTCAACTAAAATAAGTGTGTTTAAAGTCATTTCTGTGCCTGAAATTGGTCAAAATTTAAGATTTTGAGTAAGCAAAACTCTGTAAAAATGGCAATTTTGGTCACTGTCAGGGTTTAAAAAGTGGTTATTCAACATGAGGCCCGATCCAAAAGACATTTTGAATCTTTTTTGGTAGAGTCCAAAAAATCCATTTTCTGATGAAAAACGATGACCCCGGACCAGTCGAACGTTGAAAAAATTGTCAATATTGATGAAATTTTAACATTTAATCTTTTGACTTTAAATGACGGTTGGATGTGAATTATTACTTTTTCAACTAAAATAAGTGTGTTTAAAGTCATTTCTGTGCCTGAAATTGGTCAAAATTGAAGATTTTGAGTACGCAAAACTCTGTAAAAATGGCAATTTTGGTCACGGTGAGGGTTTAAAAAGTGGTTATTCAACATGAGGCCCGATCCAAATGACATTTTGAAACATTTTTGGTAGAGTCCAAAAAATACATTTTCTGATGAAAAACGATGACCCCGGACCAGTCGAACGTTGAAAAAATGGTCAATATTGATGAAATTTTAACATTTAATCTTTTGACTTTAAATGGCGGTTGGATGTGAATTATTACTTTTTCAACTAAAATAAGTGTGTTTAAAGTCATTTCTGTGCCTGAAATTGGTCAAAATTTAAGATTTTGAGTAAGCAAAACTCTGTAAAAATGGCAATTTTGGTCACTGTGAGGGTTTAAAAAGTGGTTATTCAACATGAGACCCGATCCAAAAGACATTTTGAATCTTTTTTGGTAGAGTCCAAAAAATCCATTTTCTGATGAAAAACGATGACCCCGGACCAGTCGAACGTTGAAAAAATGGTCAATATTGATGAAATTTTAACATTTAATCTTTTGACTTTAAATGACGGTTGGATGTGAATTATTACTTTTTCAACTAAAATAAGTGTGTTTAAAGTCATTTCTGTGCCTGAAATTGGTCAAAATTTAAGATTTTGAGTAAGCAAAACTCTGTAAAAATGGCAATTTTGGTCACTGTGAGGGTTTAAAAAGTGGTTATTCAACATGAGGCCCGATCCAAATGACATTTTGAATCATTTTTGGTAGAGTCCAAAAAATCAATTTTCTGATGAAAAACGATGACCCCGGACCAGTCGAACGTTGAAAAAATGGTCAATATTGATGAAATGTTTACATTTAATCTTTTGACTTGAAATGACGGTTGGATGTGAATTATTACTTTTTCAACTAAAATAAGTGTGTTTAAAGTCATTTCTGTGCCTGAAAGTGGTCAAAATTGAAGATTTTGAGTAAGCAAAACTCTGTAAAAATGGCAATTTTGGTCACTGTGAGGGTTTAAAAAGTGGTTATTCAACATGAGACCCGATCCAAAAGACATTTTGAATCATTTTTGGTAGAGTCCAAAAAATCCATTTTCTGATGAAAAACGATGACCCCGGACCAGTCGAACGTTGAAAAAATGGTCAATATTGATGAAATTTTAACATTTAATCTTTTGACTTTAAATGACGGTTGGATGTGAATTATTACTTTTTCAACTAAAATAAGTGTGTTTAAAGTCATTTCTGTGCCTGAAATTGGTCAAAATTGAAGATTTTGAGTAAGCAAAACTCTGTAAAAATGGCAATTTTGGTCACTGTGAGGGTTTAAAAAGTGGTTATTCAACATGAGGCCCGATCCAAATGACATTTTGAATCATTTTTGGTAGAGTCCAAAAAATCAATTTTCTGATGAAAAACGATGACCCCGGACCAGTCGAACGTTGAAAAAATGGTCAATATTGATGAAATTTTTACATTTAATCTTTTGACTTTAAATGACGGTTGGATGTGAATTATTACTTTTTCAACTAAAATAAGTGTGTTTAAAGTCATTTCTGTGCCTGAAATTGGTCAAAATTTAAGATTTTGAGTAAGCAAAACTCTGTAAAAATGGCAATTTTGGTCACTGTGAGGGTTTAAAAAGTGGTTATTCAACATGAGGCCCGATCCAAATGACATTTTGAATCATTTTTGGTAGAGTCCAAAAAATCAATTTTCTGATGAAAAACGATGACCCCTGACCAGTCGAACGTTGAAAAAATGGTCAATATTGATGAAATTTTAACATTTAATCTTTTGACTTTAAATGACAGTTGGTTGTGAATTATTACTTTTTCAACTAAAATAAGTGTGTTTAAAGTCATTTCTGTGCCTGAAATTGGTCAAAATTGAATATTTTGAGTAAGCAAAACTCTGTAAAAATGGCAATTTTGGTCACTGTGAGGGTTTAAAAAGTGGTTATTCAACATGAGGCCTGATCCAAATGACATTTTGAATCATTTTTGGTAGAGTCCAAAAAATCAATTTTCTGATGAAAAACGATGACCCCGGACCAGTCGAACGTTGAAAAAATGGTCAATATTGATGAAATTTTAACATTTAATCTTTTGACTTTAAATGACGGTTGGATGTGAATTATTACTTTTTCAACTAAAATAAGTGTGTTTAAAGTCATTTCTGTGCCTGAAATTGGTCAAAATTTAAGATTTTGAGTAAGCAAAACTCTGTAAAAATGGCGATTTTGGTTTCTGTGAGGGTTTAAAAAGTGGTTATTCAACATGAGGCCCGATCCAAATGACATTTTGAATCATTTTTGGTAGAGTCCAAAAAATCAATTTTCTGATGAAAAACGATGACCCCGGACCAGTTGAACGTTGAAAAAATGGTCAATATTGATGAAATATTTACATTTAATCTTTTGACTTTAAATGACGGTTGGATGTGAATTATTACTTTTTCAACTAAAATAAGTGTGTTTAAAGTCATTTCTGTGCCTGAAATTGGTCAAAATTTAAGATTTTGAGTAAGCAAAACTCTGTAAAAATGGCAATTTTGGTCACTGTGAGGGTTTAAAAAGTGGTTATTCAACATGAGACCCGATCCAAAAGACATTTTGAATCTTTTTTGGTAGAGTCCAAAAAATCCATTTTCTGATGAAAAACGATGACCCCGGACCAGTCGAACGTTGAAAAAATGGTCAATATTGATGAAATTTTAACATTTAATCTTTTGACTTTAAATGACGGTTGGATGTGAATTATTACTT
This sequence comes from Lissotriton vulgaris, assembly GCF_964263255.1. Lineage (NCBI taxonomy): Eukaryota > Metazoa > Chordata > Amphibia > Caudata > Salamandridae > Lissotriton > Lissotriton vulgaris. Next base: position 271,734 of record NW_028241828.1, on the reverse strand, counting down.
TTTCAACTAAAATAAGTGTGTTTAAAGTCATTTCTGTGCCTGAAATTGGTCAAAATTTAAGATTTTGAGTAAGCAAAACTCTGTAAAAATGGCAATTTTGGTCACTGTCAGGGTTTAAAAAGTGGTTATTCAACATGAGGCCCGATCCAAAAGACATTTTGAATCTTTTTTGGTAGAGTCCAAAAAATCCATTTTCTGATGAAAAACGATGACCCCGGACCAGTCGAACGTTGAAAAAATGGTCAATATTGATGAAATTTTAACATTTAATCTTTTGACTTTAAATGACGGTTGGATGTGAATTATTACTTTTTCAACTAAAATAAGTGTGTTTAAAGTCATTTCTGTGCCTGAAATTGGTCAAAATTGAAGATTTTGAGTAAGCAAAACTCTGTAAAAATGGCAATTTTGGTCACTGTGAGGGTTTAAAAAGTGGTTATTCAACATGAGGCCCGATCCAAATGACATTTTGAATCATTTTTGGTAGAGTCCAAAAAATCAATTTTCTGATGAAAAACGATGACCCCGGACCAGTCGAACGTTGAAAAAATGGTCAATATTGATGAAATTTTTACATTTAATCTTTTGACTTTAAATGACGGTTGGATGTGAATTATTACTTTTTCAACTAAAATAAGTGTGTTTAAAGTCATTTCTGTGCCTGAAATTGGTCAAAATTGAAGATTTTGAGTAAGCAAAACTCTGTAAAAATGGCAATTTTGGTCACTGTGAGGGTTTAAAAAGTGGTTATTCAACATGAGACCCGATCCAAAAGACATTTTGAATCATTTTTGGTAGAGTCCAAAAAATCAATTTTCTTACGAAAAACGATGACCCCGGACCAGTCGAACGTTGAAAAAATGGTCAATATTGATGAAATTTTAACATTTAATCTTTTGACTTTAAATGACGGTTGGATGTGAATTATTACTTTTTCAACTAAAATAAGTGTGTTTAAAGTCATTTCTGTGCCTGAAATTGGTCAAAATTTAAGATTTTGAGTAAGCAAAACTCTGTAAAAATGGCAATTTTGGTCACTGTCAGGGTTTAAAAAGTGGTTATTCAACATGAGGCCCGATCCAAAAGACATTTTGAATCTTTTTTGGTAGAGTCCAAAAAATCCATTTTCTGATGAAAAACGATGACCCCGGACCAGTCGAACGTTGAAAAAATTGTCAATATTGATGAAATTTTAACATTTAATCTTTTGACTTTAAATGACGGTTGGATGTGAATTATTACTTTTTCAACTAAAATAAGTGTGTTTAAAGTCATTTCTGTGCCTGAAATTGGTCAAAATTGAAGATTTTGAGTACGCAAAACTCTGTAAAAATGGCAATTTTGGTCACGGTGAGGGTTTAAAAAGTGGTTATTCAACATGAGGCCCGATCCAAATGACATTTTGAAACATTTTTGGTAGAGTCCAAAAAATACATTTTCTGATGAAAAACGATGACCCCGGACCAGTCGAACGTTGAAAAAATGGTCAATATTGATGAAATTTTAACATTTAATCTTTTGACTTTAAATGGCGGTTGGATGTGAATTATTACTTTTTCAACTAAAATAAGTGTGTTTAAAGTCATTTCTGTGCCTGAAATTGGTCAAAATGTAAGATTTTGAGTAAGCAAAACTCTGTAAAAATGGCAATTTTGGTCACTGTGAGGGTTTAAAAAGTGGTTATTCAACATGAGACCCGATCCAAAAGACATTTTGAATCTTTTTTGGTAGAGTCCAAAAAATCCATTTTCTGATGAAAAACGATGACCCCGGACCAGTCGAACGTTGAAAAAATGGTCAATATTGATGAAATTTTAACATTTAATCTTTTGACTTTAAATGACGGTTGGATGTGAATTATTACTTTTTCAACTAAAATAAGTGTGTTTAAAGTCATTTCTGTGCCTGAAATTGGTCAAAATTTAAGATTTTGAGTAAGCAAAACTCTGTAAAAATGGCAATTTTGGTCACTGTGAGGGTTTAAAAAGTGGTTATTCAACATGAGGCCCGATCCAAATGACATTTTGAATCATTTTTGGTAGAGTCCAAAAAATCAATTTTCTGATGAAAAACGATGACCCCGGACCAGTCGAACGTTGAAAAAATGGTCAATATTGATGAAATGTTTACATTTAATCTTTTGACTTGAAATGACGGTTGGATGTGAATTATTACTTTTTCAACTAAAATAAGTGTGTTTAAAGTCATTTCTGTGCCTGAAAGTGGTCAAAATTGAAGATTTTGAGTAAGCAAAACTCTGTAAAAATGGCAATTTTGGTCACTGTGAGGGTTTAAAAAGTGGTTATTCAACATGAGACCCGATCCAAAAGACATTCTGAATCATTTTTGGTAGAGTCCAAAAAATCCATTTTCTGATGAAAAACGATGACCCCGGACCAGTCGAACGTTGAAAAAATGGTCAATATTGATGAAATTTTAACATTTAATCTTTTGACTTTAAATGACGGTTGGATGTGAATTATTACTTTTTCAACTAAAATAAGTGTGTTTAAAGTCATTTCTGTGCCTGAAATTGGTCAAAATTGAAGATTTTGAGTAAGCAAAACTCTGTAAAAATGGCAATTTTGGTCACTGTGAGGGTTTAAAAAGTGGTTATTCAACATGAGGCCCGATCCAAATGACATTTTGAATCATTTTTGGTAGAGTCCAAAAAATCAATTTTCTGATGAAAAACGATGACCCCGGACCAGTCGAACGTTGAAAAAATGGTCAATATTGATGAAATTTTTACATTTAATCTTTTGACTTTAAATGACGGTTGGATGTGAATTATTACTTTTTCAACTAAAATAAGTGTGTTTAAAGTCATTTCTGTGCCTGAAATTGGTCAAAATTTAAGATTTTGAGTAAGCAAAACTCTGTAAAAATGGCAATTTTGGTCACTGTGAGGGTTTAAAAAGTGGGTATTCAACATGAGGCCCGATCCAAATGACATTTTGAATCATTTTTGGTAGAGTCCAAAAAATCAATTTTCTGATGAAAAACGATGACCCCGGACCAGTCGAACGTTGAAAAAATGGTCAATATTGATGAAATTTTAACATTTAATCTTTTGACTTTAAATGACGGTTGGATGTGAATTATTACTTTTTCAACTAAAATAAGTGTGTTTAAAGTCATTTCTGTGCCTGAAATTGGTCAAAATTTAAGGTTTTGAGTAAGCAAAACTCTGTAAAAATGGCAATTTTGGTCACTGTCAGGGTTTAAAAAGTGGTTATTCAACATGAGGCCCGATCCAAAAGACATTTTGAATCTTTTTTGGTAGAGTCCAAAAAATCCATTTTCTGATGAAAAACGATGACCCCGGACCAGTCGAACGTTGAAAAAATGGTCAATATTGATGAAATTTTAACATTTAATCTTTTGACTTTAAATGACGGTTGGATGTGAATTATTACTTTTTCAACTAAAATAAGTGTGTTTAAAGTCATTTCTGTCCCTGAAATTGGTCAAAATTGAAGATTTTGAGTAAGCAAAACTCTGTAAAAATGGCAATTTTGGTCACTGTGAGGGTTTAAAAAGTGGTTATTCAACATGAGACCCGATCCAAAAGACATTTTGAATCTTTTTTGGTAGAGTCCAAAAAATCCATTTTCTGATGAAAAACGATGACCCCGGACCAGTCGAACGTTGAAAAAATGGTCAATAATGATGAAAGTTTAACATTTAATCTTTTGACTTTAAATGACGGTTGGATGTGAATTATTACTTTTTCAACTAAAATAAGTGTGTTTAAAGTTATTTCTGTGCCTGAAATTGGTCAAAATTGAAGATTTTGAGTAAGCAAAACTCTGTAAAAATGGCAATTTTGGTCACTGTGAGGGTTTAAAAAGTGGTTATTCAACATGAGGCCCGATCCAAAAGACATTTTGAATCTTTTTTGGTAGAGTCCAAAAAATCAATTTTCTGATGAAAAACGATGACCCCGGACCAGTCGAACGTTGAAAAAATGGTCAATATTGATGAAATTTTAACATTTAATCTTTTGACTTTAAATGACGGTTGGATGTGAATTATTACTTTTTCAACTAAAATAAGTGTGTTTAAAGTCATTTCTGTGCCTGAAATTGGTCAAAATTGAAGATTTTGAGTAAGCAAAACTCTGAAAAAAATGGCAATTTTGGTCACTGTGAGGGTTTAAAAAGTGGTTATTCAACATGAGGCCCGATCCAAATGACATTTTGAAACATTTTTGGTAGAGTCCAAAAAATCAATTTTCTGATGAAAAACGATGACCCCGGACCAGTCGAACGTTGAAAAAATGGTCAATATTGATGAAATTTTAACATTTAATCTTTTGACTTTAAATGACGGTTGGATGTGAATTATTACTTTTTCAACTAAAATAAGTGTGTTTAAAGTCATTTCTGTGCCTGAAATTGGTCAAAATTGAAGATTTTGAGTAAGCAAAACTCTGTAAAAATGGCAATTTTGGTCACTGTGAGGGTTTAAAAAGTGGTTATTCAACATGAGACCCGATCCAAAAGACATTTTGAATCTTTTTTGGTAGAGTCCAAAAAATCCATTTTCTGATGAAAAACGATGACCCCGGACCAGTCGAACGTTGAAAAAATGGTCAATATTGATGAAATTTTAACATTTAATCTTTTGACTTTAAATGACGGTTGGATGTGAATTATTACTTTTTCAACTAAAATAAATGTGTTTAAAGTCATTTCTGTCCCTGAAATTGGTCAAAATTGAAGATTTTGAGTAAGCAAAACTCTGTAAAAATGGCAATTTTGGTCACTGTGAGGGTTTAAAAAGTGGTTATTCAACATGAGACCCGATCCAAAAGACATTTTGAATCATTTTTGGTAGAGTCCAAAAAATCAATTTTCTTACGAAAAACGATGACCCCGGACCAGTCGAACGTTGAAAAAATGGTCAATATTGATGAAATTTTAACATTTAATCTTTTGACTTTAAATGACGGTTGGATGTGAATTATTACTTTTTCAACTAAAATAAGTGTGTTTAAAGTCATTTCTGTGCCTGAAATTGGTCAAAATTGAAGATTTTGAGTAAGCAAAACTCTGTAAAAATGGCAATTTTGGTCACTGTGAGTGTTTAAAAAGTGGTTATTCAACATGAGGCCCGATCCAAAAGACATTTTGAATCTTTTTTGGTAAAGTCCAAAAAATCCATTTTCTGATGAAAAACGATGACCCCGGACCAGTCGAACGTTGAAAAAATGGTCAATATTGATGAAATTTTAACATTTAATCTTTTGACTTTAAATGACGGTTGGATGTGAATTATTACTTTTTCAACTAAAATAAGTGTGTTTAAAGTCATTTCTGTGCCTGAAATTGGTCAAAATTGAAGATTTTGAGTAAGCAAAACTCTGTAAAAATGGCAATTTTGGTCACTGTGAGGGTTTAAAAAGTGGTTATTCAACATGAGGCCCGATCCAAATGACATTTTGAATCATTTTTGGTAGAGTCCAAAAAATCAATTTTCTGATGAAAAACGATGACCCCTGACCAGTCGAACGTTGAAAAAATGGTCAATATTGATGAAATTTTAACATTTAATCTTTTGACTTTAAATGACAGTTGGTTGTGAATTATTACTTTTTCAACTAAAATAAGTGTGTTTAAAGTCATTTCTGTGCCTGAAATTGGTCAAAATTGAATATTTTGAGTAAGCAAAACTCTGTAAAAATGGCAATTTTGGTCACTGTGAGGGTTTAAAAAGTGGTTATTCAACATGAGGCCTGATCCAAATGACATTTTGAATCATTTTTGGTAGAGTCCAAAAAATCAATTTTCTGATGAAAAACGATGACCCCGGACCAGTCGAACGTTGAAAAAATGGTCAATATTGATGAAATTTTAACATTTAATCTTTTGACTTTAAATGACGGTTGGATGTGAATTATTACTTTTTTAACTAAAATAAGTGTGTTTAAAGTCATTTCTGTGCCTGAAATTGGTCAAAATTGAAGATTTTGAGTAAGCAAAACTCTGAAAAAAATGGCAATTTTGGTCACTGTGAGGGTTTAAAAAGTGGTTATTCAACATGAGGCCCGATCCAAATGACATTTTGAAACATTTTTGGTAGAGTCCAAAAAATCAATTTTCTGATGAAAAACGATGACCCCGGACCAGTCGAACGTTGAAAAAATGGTCAATATTGATGAAATTTTAACATTTAATCTTTTGACTTTAAATGACGGTTGGATGTGAATTATTACTTTTTCAACTAAAATAAGTGTGTTTAAAGTCATTTCTGTGCCTGAAATTGGTCAAAATTGAAGATTTTGAGTAAGCAAAACTCTGTAAAAATGGCAATTTTGGTCACTGTGAGGGTTTAAAAAGTGGTTATTCAACATGAGACCCGATCCAAAAGACATTTTGAATCTTTTTTGGTAGAGTCCAAAAAATCCATTTTCTGATGAAAAACGATGACCCCGGACCAGTCGAACGTTGAAAAAATGGTCAATATTGATGAAATTTTAACATTTAATCTTTTGACTTTAAATGACGGTTGGATGTGAATTATTACTTTTTCAACTAAAATAAATGTGTTTAAAGTCATTTCTGTCCCTGAAATTGGTCAAAATTGAAGATTTTGAGTAAGCAAAACTCTGTAAAAATGGCAATTTTGGTCACTGTGAGGGTTTAAAAAGTGGTTATTCAACATGAGACCCGATCCAAAAGACATTTTGAATCATTTTTGGTAGAGTCCAAAAAATCAATTTTCTTACGAAAAACGATGACCCCGGACCAGTCGAACGTTGAAAAAATGGTCAATATTGATGAAATTTTAACATTTAATCTTTTGACTTTAAATGACGGTTGGATGTGAATTATTACTTTTTCAACTAAAATAAGTGTGTTTAAAGTCATTTCTGTGCCTGAAATTGGTCAAAATTGAAGATTTTGAGTAAGCAAAACTCTGTAAAAATGGCAATTTTGGTCACTGTGAGGGTTTAAAAAGTGGTTATTCAACATGAGGCCCGATCCAAAAGACATTTTGAATCTTTTTTGGTAGAGTCCAAAAAATCCATTTTCTGATGAAAAACGATGACCCCGGACCAGTCGAACGTTGAAAAAATGGTCAATATTGATGAAATTTTAACATTTAATCTTTTGACTTTAAATGACGGTTGGATGTGAATTATTACTTTTTCAACTAAAATAAGTGTGTTTAAAGTCATTTCTGTGCCTGAAATTGGTCAAAATTGAAGATTTTGAGTAAGCAAAACTCTGTAAAAATGGCAATTTTGGTCACTGTGAGGGTTTAAAAAGTGGTTATTCAACATGAGGCCCGATCCAAATGACATTTTGAATCATTTTTGGTAGAGTCCAAAAAATCAATTTTCTGATGAAAAACGATGACCCCTGACCAGTCGAACGTTGAAAAAATGGTCAATATTGATGAAATTTTAACATTTAATCTTTTGACTTTAAATGACAGTTGGTTGTGAATTATTACTTTTTCAACTAAAATAAGTGTGTTTAAAGTCATTTCTGTGCCTGAAATTGGTCAAAATTGAATATTTTGAGTAAGCAAAACTCTGTAAAAATGGCAATTTTGGTCACTGTGAGGGTTTAAAAAGTGGTTATTCAACATGAGGCCTGATCCAAATGACATTTTGAATCATTTTTGGTAGAGTCCAAAAAATCAATTTTCTGATGAAAAACGATGACCCCGGACCAGTCGAACGTTGAAAAAATGGTCAATATTGATGAAATTTTAACATTTAATCTTTTGACTTTAAATGACGGTTGGATGTGAATTATTACTTTTTCAACTAAAATAAGTGTGTTTAAAGTCATTTCTGTGCCTGAAATTGGTCAAAATTTAAGATTTTGAGTAAGCAAAACTCTGTAAAAATGGCGATTTTGGTTTCTGTGAGGGTTTAAAAAGTGGTTATTCAACATGAGGCCCGATCCAAATGACATTTTGAATCATTTTTGGTAGAGTCCAAAAAATCAATTTTCTGATGAAAAACGATGACCCCGGACCAGTTGAACGTTGAAAAAATGGTCAATATTGATGAAATATTTACATTTAATCTTTTGACTTTAAATGACGGTTGGATGTGAATTATTACTTTTTCAACTAAAATAAGTGTGTTTAAAGTCATTTCTGTGCCTGAAATTGGTCAAAATTTAAGATTTTGAGTAAGCAAAACTCTGTAAAAATGGCAATTTTGGTCACTGTGAGGGTTTAAAAAGTGGTTATTCAACATGAGACCCGATCCAAAAGACATTTTGAATCTTTTTTGGTAGAGTCCAAAAAATCCATTTTCTGATGAAAAACGATGACCCCGGACCAGTCGAACGTTGAAAAAATGGTCAATATTGATGAAATTTTAACATTTAATCTTTTGACTTTAAATGACGGTTGGATGTGAATTATTACTTTTTCAACTAAAATAAGTGTGTTTAAAGTCATTTCTGTGCCTGAAATTGGTCAAAATTTAAGATTTTGAGTAAGCAAAACTCTGTAAAAATGGCAATTTTGGTCACTGTCAGGGTTTAAAAAGTGGTTATTCAACATGAGGCCCGATCCAAAAGACATTTTGAATCTTTTTTGGTAGAGTCCAAAAAATCCATTTTCTGATGAAAAACGATGACCCCGGACCAGTCGAACGTTGAAAAAATGGTCAATATTGATGAAATTTTAACATTTAATCTTTTGACTTTAAATGACGGTTGGATGTGAATTATTACTTTTTCAACTAAAATAAGTGTGTTTAAAGTCATTTCTGTGCCTGAAATTGGTCAAAATTGAAGATTTTGAGTAAGCAAAACTCTGTAAAAATGGCAATTTTGGTCACTGTGAGGGTTTAAAAAGTGGTTATTCAACATGAGGCCCGATCCAAATGACATTTTGAATCATTTTTGGTAGAGTCCAAAAAATCTATTTTCTGATGAAAAACGATGACCCCGGACCAGTCGAACGTTGAAAAAATGGTCAATATTGATGAAATTTTTACATTTAATCTTTTGACTTTAAATGACGGTTGGATGTGAATTATTACTTTTTCAACTAAAATAAGTGTGTTTAAAGTCATTTCTGTGCCTGAAATTGGTCAAAATTGAAGATTTTGAGTAAGCAAAACTCTGTAAAAATGGCAATTTTGGTCACTGTGAGGGTTTAAAAAGTGGTTATTCAACATGAGACCCGATCCAAAAGACATTTTGAATCATTTTTGGTAGAGTCCAAAAAATCAATTTTCTTACGAAAAACGATGACCCCGGACCAGTCGAACGTTGAAAAAATGGTCAATATTGATGAAATTTTAACATTTAATCTTTTGACTTTAAATGACGGTTGGATGTGAATTATTACTTTTTCAACTAAAATAAGTGTGTTTAAAGTCATTTCTGTGCCTGAAATTGGTCAAAATTTAAGATTTTGAGTAAGCAAAACTCTGTAAAAATGGCAATTTTGGTCACTGTCAGGGTTTAAAAAGTGGTTATTCAACATGAGGCCCGATCCAAAAGACATTTTGAATCTTTTTTGGTAGAGTCCAAAAAATCCATTTTCTGATGAAAAACGATGACCCCGGACCAGTCGAACGTTGAAAAAATTGTCAATATTGATGAAATTTTAACATTTAATCTTTTGACTTTAAATGACGGTTGGATGTGAATTATTACTTTTTCAACTAAAATAAGTGTGTTTAAAGTCATTTCTGTGCCTGAAATTGGTCAAAATTGAAGATTTTGAGTACGCAAAACTCTGTAAAAATGGCAATTTTGGTCACGGTGAGGGTTTAAAAAGTGGTTATTCAACATGAGGCCCGATCCAAATGACATTTTGAAACATTTTTGGTAGAGTCCAAAAAATACATTTTCTGATGAAAAACGATGACCCCGGACCAGTCGAACGTTGAAAAAATGGTCAATATTGATGAAATTTTAACATTTAATCTTTTGACTTTAAATGGCGGTTGGATGTGAATTATTACTTTTTCAACTAAAATAAGTGTGTTTAAAGTCATTTCTGTGCCTGAAATTGGTCAAAATTTAAGATTTTGAGTAAGCAAAACTCTGTAAAAATGGCAATTTTGGTCACTGTGAGGGTTTAAAAAGTGGTTATTCAACATGAGACCCGATCCAAAAGACATTTTGAATCTTTTTTGGTAGAGTCCAAAAAATCCATTTTCTGATGAAAAACGATGACCCCGGACCAGTCGAACGTTGAAAAAATGGTCAATATTGATGAAATTTTAACATTTAATCTTTTGACTTTAAATGACGGTTGGATGTGAATTATTACTTTTTCAACTAAAATAAGTGTGTTTAAAGTCATTTCTGTGCCTGAAATTGGTCAAAATTTAAGATTTTGAGTAAGCAAAACTCTGTAAAAATGGCAATTTTGGTCACTGTGAGGGTTTAAAAAGTGGTTATTCAACATGAGGCCCGATCCAAATGACCTTTTGAATCATTTTTGGTAGAGTCCAAAAAATCAATTTTCTGATGAAAAACGATGACCCCGGACCAGTCGAACGTTGAAAAAATGGTCAATATTGATGAAATGTTTACATTTAATCTTTTGACTTGAAATGACGGTTGGATGTGAATTATTACTTTTTCAACTAAAATAAGTGTGTTTAAAGTCATTTCTGTGCCTGAAAGTGGTCAAAATTGAAGATTTTGAGTAAGCAAAACTCTGTAAAAATGGCAATTTTGGTCACTGTGAGGGTTTAAAAAGTGGTTATTCAACATGAGACCCGATCCAAAAGACATTTTGAATCATTTTTGGTAGAGTCCAAAAAATCCATTTTCTGATGAAAAACGATGACCCCGGACCAGTCGAACGTTGAAAAAATGGTCAATATTGATGAAATTTTAACATTTAATCTTTTGACTTTAAATGACGGTTGGATGTGAATTATTACTTTTTCAACTAAAATAAGTGTGTTTAAAGTCATTTCTGTGCCTGAAATTGGTCAAAATTGAAGATTTTGAGTAAGCAAAACTCTGTAAAAATGGCAATTTTGGTCACTGTGAGGGTTTAAAAAGTGGTTATTCAACATGAGGCCCGATCCAAATGACATTTTGAATCATTTTTGGTAGAGTCCAAAAAATCAATTTTCTGATGAAAAACGATGACCCCGGACCAGTCGAACGTTGAAAAAATGGTCAATATTGATGAAATTTTTACATTTAATCTTTTGACTTTAAATGACGGTTGGATGTGAATTATTACTTTTTCAACTAAAATAAGTGTGTTTAAAGTCATTTCTGTGCCTGAAATTGGTCAAAATTTAAGATTTTGAGTAAGCAAAACTCTGTAAAAATGGCAATTTTGGTCACTGTGAGGGTTTAAAAAGTGGGTATTCAACATGAGGCCCGATCCAAATGACATTTTGAATCATTTTTGGTAGAGTCCAAAAAATCAATTTTCTGATGAAAAACGATGACCCCGGACCAGTCGAACGTTGAAAAAATGGTCAATATTGATGAAATTTTAACATTTAATCTTTTGACTTTAAATGACGGTTGGATGTGAATTATTACTTTTTCAACTAAAATAAGTGTGTTTAAAGTCATTTCTGTGCCTGAAATTGGTCAAAATTTAAGGTTTTGAGTAAGCAAAACTCTGTAAAAATGGCAATTTTGGTCACTGTCAGGGTTTAAAAAGTGGTTATTCAACATGAGGCCCGATCCAAAAGACATTTTGAATCTTTTTTGGTAGAGTCCAAAAAATCCATTTTCTGATGAAAAACGATGACCCCGGACCAGTCGAACGTTGAAAAAATGGTCAATATTGATGAAATTTTAACATTTAATCTTTTGACTTTAAATGACGGTTGGATGTGAATTATTACTTTTTCAACTAAAATAAGTGTGTTTAAAGTCATTTCTGTGCCTGAAATTGGTCAAAATTTAAGATTTTGAGTAAGCAAAACTCTGTAAAAATGGCGATTTTGGTTTCTGTGAGGGTTTAAAAAGTGGTTATTCAACATGAGGCCCGATCCAAATGACATTTTGAATCATTTTTGGTAGAGTCCAAAAAATCAATTTTCTGATGAAAAACGATGACCCCGGACCAGTTGAACGTTGAAAAAATGGTCAATATTGATGAAATATTTACATTTAATCTTTTGACTTTAAATGACGGTTGGATGTGAATTATTACTTTTTCAACTAAAATAAGTGTGTTTAAAGTCATTTCTGTGCCTGAAATTGGTCAAAATTTAAGATTTTGAGTAAGCAAAACTCTGTAAAAATGGCAATTTTGGTCACTGTGAGGGTTTAAAAAGTGGTTATTCAACATGAGACCCGATCCAAAAGACATTTTGAATCTTTTTTGGTAGAGTCCAAAAAATCCATTTTCTGATGAAAAACGATGACCCCGGACCAGTCGAACGTTGAAAAAATGGTCAATATTGATGAAATTTTAACATTTAATCTTTTGACTTTAAATGACGGTTGGATGTGAATTATTACTTTTTCAACTAAAATAAGTGTGTTTAAAGTCATTTCTGTGCCTGAAATTGGTCAAAATTTAAGATTTTGAGTAAGCAAAACTCTGTAAAAATGGCAATTTTGGTCACTGTCAGGGTTTAAAAAGTGGTTATTCAACATGAGGCCCGATCCAAAAGACATTTTGAATCTTTTTTGGTAGAGTCCAAAAAATCCATTTTCTGATGAAAAACGATGACCCCGGACCAGTCGAACGTTGAAAAAATGGTCAATATTGATGAAATTTTAACATTTAATCTTTTGACTTTAAATGACGGTTGGATGTGAATTATTACTTTTTCAACTAAAATAAGTGTGTTTAAAGTCATTTCTGTGCCTGAAATTGGTCAAAATTGAAGATTTTGAGTAAGCAAAACTCTGTAAAAATGGCAATTTTGGTCACTGTGAGGGTTTAAAAAGTGGTTATTCAACATGAGGCCCGATCCAAATGACATTTTGAATCATTTTTGGTAGAGTCCAAAAAATCAATTTTCTGATGAAAAACGATGACCCCGGACCAGTCGAACGTTGAAAAAATGGTCAATATTGATGAAATTTTTACATTTAATCTTTTGACTTTAAATGACGGTTGGATGTGAATTATTACTTTTTCAACTAAAATAAGTGTGTTTAAAGTCATTTCTGTGCCTGAAATTGGTCAAAATTGAAGATTTTGAGTAAGCAAAACTCTGTAAAAATGGCAATTTTGGTCACTGTGAGGGTTTAAAAAGTGGTTATTCAACATGAGACCCGATCCAAAAGACATTTTGAATCATTTTTGGTAGAGTCCAAAAAATCAATTTTCTTACGAAAAACGATGACCCCGGACCAGTCGAACGTTGAAAAAATGGTCAATATTGATGAAATTTTAACATTTAATCTTTTGACTTTAAATGACGGTTGGATGTGAATTATTACTTTTTCAACTAAAATAAGTGTGTTTAAAGTCATTTCTGTGCCTGAAATTGGTCAAAATTTAAGATTTTGAGTAAGCAAAACTCTGTAAAAATGGCAATTTTGGTCACTGTCAGGGTTTAAAAAGTGGTTATTCAACATGAGGCCCGATCCAAAAGACATTTTGAATCTTTTTTGGTAGAGTCCAAAAAATCCATTTTCTGATGAAAAACGATGACCCCGGACCAGTCGAACGTTGAAAAAATTGTCAATATTGATGAAATTTTAACATTTAATCTTTTGACTTTAAATGACGGTTGGATGTGAATTATTACTTTTTCAACTAAAATAAGTGTGTTTAAAGTCATTTCTGTGCCTGAAATTGGTCAAAATTGAAGATTTTGAGTACGCAAAACTCTGTAAAAATGGCAATTTTGGTCACGGTGAGGGTTTAAAAAGTGGTTATTCAACATGAGGCCCGATCCAAATGACATTTTGAAACATTTTTGGTAGAGTCCAAAAAATACATTTTCTGATGAAAAACGATGACCCCGGACCAGTCGAACGTTGAAAAAATGGTCAATATTGATGAAATTTTAACATTTAATCTTTTGACTTTAAATGGCGGTTGGATGTGAATTATTACTTTTTCAACTAAAATAAGTGTGTTTAAAGTCATTTCTGTGCCTGAAATTGGTCAAAATGTAAGATTTTGAGTAAGCAAAACTCTGTAAAAATGGCAATTTTGGTCACTGTGAGGGTTTAAAAAGTGGTTATTCAACATGAGACCCGATCCAAAAGACATTTTGAATCTTTTTTGGTAGAGTCCAAAAAATCCATTTTCTGATGAAAAACGATGACCCCGGACCAGTCGAACGTTGAAAAAATGGTCAATATTGATGAAATTTTAACATTTAATCTTTTGACTTTAAATGACGGTTGGATGTGAATTATTACTTTTTCAACTAAAATAAGTGTGTTTAAAGTCATTTCTGTGCCTGAAATTGGTCAAAATTTAAGATTTTGAGTAAGCAAAACTCTGTAAAAATGGCAATTTTGGTCACTGTGAGGGTTTAAAAAGTGGTTATTCAACATGAGGCCCGATCCAAATGACATTTTGAATCATTTTTGGTAGAGTCCAAAAAATCAATTTTCTGATGAAAAACGATGACCCCGGACCAGTCGAACGTTGAAAAAATGGTCAATATTGATGAAATGTTTACATTTAATCTTTTGACTTGAAATGACGGTTGGATGTGAATTATTACTTTTTCAACTAAAATAAGTGTGTTTAAAGTCATTTCTGTGCCTGAAAGTGGTCAAAATTGAAGATTTTGAGTAAGCAAAACTCTGTAAAAATGGCAATTTTGGTCACTGTGAGGGTTTAAAAAGTGGTTATTCAACATGAGACCCGATCCAAAAGACATTCTGAATCATTTTTGGTAGAGTCCAAAAAATCCATTTTCTGATGAAAAACGATGACCCCGGACCAGTCGAACGTTGAAAAAATGGTCAATATTGATGAAATTTTAACATTTAATCTTTTGACTTTAAATGACGGTTGGATGTGAATTATTACTTTTTCAACTAAAATAAGTGTGTTTAAAGTCATTTCTGTGCCTGAAATTGGTCAAAATTGAAGATTTTGAGTAAGCAAAACTCTGTAAAAATGGCAATTTTGGTCACTGTGAGGGTTTAAAAAGTGGTTATTCAACATGAGGCCCGATCCAAATGACATTTTGAATCATTTTTGGTAGAGTCCAAAAAATCAATTTTCTGATGAAAAACGATGACCCCGGACCAGTCGAACGTTGAAAAAATGGTCAATATTGATGAAATTTTTACATTTAATCTTTTGACTTTAAATGACGGTTGGATGTGAATTATTACTTTTTCAACTAAAATAAGTGTGTTTAAAGTCATTTCTGTGCCTGAAATTGGTCAAAATTTAAGATTTTGAGTAAGCAAAACTCTGTAAAAATGGCAATTTTGGTCACTGTGAGGGTTTAAAAAGTGGGTATTCAACATGAGGCCCGATCCAAATGACATTTTGAATCATTTTTGGTAGAGTCCAAAAAATCAATTTTCTGATGAAAAACGATGACCCCGGACCAGTCGAACGTTGAAAAAATGGTCAATATTGATGAAATTTTAACATTTAATCTTTTGACTTTAAATGACGGTTGGATGTGAATTATTACTTTTTCAACTAAAATAAGTGTGTTTAAAGTCATTTCTGTGCCTGAAATTGGTCAAAATTTAAGGTTTTGAGTAAGCAAAACTCTGTAAAAATGGCAATTTTGGTCACTGTCAGGGTTTAAAAAGTGGTTATTCAACATGAGGCCCGATCCAAAAGACATTTTGAATCTTTTTTGGTAGAGTCCAAAAAATCCATTTTCTGATGAAAAACGATGACCCCGGACCAGTCGAACGTTGAAAAAATGGTCAATATTGATGAAATTTTAACATTTAATCTTTTGACTTTAAATGACGGTTGGATGTGAATTATTACTTTTTCAACTAAAATAAGTGTGTTTAAAGTCATTTCTGTCCCTGAAATTGGTCAAAATTGAAGATTTTGAGTAAGCAAAACTCTGTAAAAATGGCAATTTTGGTCACTGTGAGGGTTTAAAAAGTGGTTATTCAACATGAGACCCGATCCAAAAGACATTTTGAATCTTTTTTGGTAGAGTCCAAAAAATCCATTTTCTGATGAAAAACGATGACCCCGGACCAGTCGAACGTTGAAAAAATGGTCAATAATGATGAAAGTTTAACATTTAATCTTTTGACTTTAAATGACGGTTGGATGTGAATTATTACTTTTTCAACTAAAATAAGTGTGTTTAAAGTTATTTCTGTGCCTGAAATTGGTCAAAATTGAAGATTTTGAGTAAGCAAAACTCTGTAAAAATGGCAATTTTGGTCACTGTGAGGGTTTAAAAAGTGGTTATTCAACATGAGGCCCGATCCAAAAGACATTTTGAATCTTTTTTGGTAGAGTCCAAAAAATCAATTTTCTGATGAAAAACGATGACCCCGGACCAGTCGAACGTTGAAAAAATGGTCAATATTGATGAAATTTTAACATTTAATCTTTTGACTTTAAATGACGGTTGGATGTGAATTATTACTTTTTCAACTAAAATAAGTGTGTTTAAAGTCATTTCTGTGCCTGAAATTGGTCAAAATTGAAGATTTTGAGTAAGCAAAACTCTGAAAAAAATGGCAATTTTGGTCACTGTGAGGGTTTAAAAAGTGGTTATTCAACATGAGGCCCGATCCAAATGACATTTTGAAACATTTTTGGTAGAGTCCAAAAAATCAATTTTCTGATGAAAAACGATGACCCCGGACCAGTCGAACGTTGAAAAAATGGTCAATATTGATGAAATTTTAACATTTAATCTTTTGACTTTAAATGACGGTTGGATGTGAATTATTACTTTTTCAACTAAAATAAATGTGTTTAAAGTCATTTCTGTCCCTGAAATTGGTCAAAATTGAAGATTTTGAGTAAGCAAAACTCTGTAAAAATGGCAATTTTGGTCACTGTGAGGGTTTAAAAAGTGGTTATTCAACATGAGACCCGATCCAAAAGACATTTTGAATCATTTTTGGTAGAGTCCAAAAAATCAATTTTCTTACGAAAAACGATGACCCCGGACCAGTCGAACGTTGAAAAAATGGTCAATATTGATGAAATTTTAACATTTAATCTTTTGACTTTAAATGACGGTTGGATGTGAATTATTACTTTTTCAACTAAAATAAGTGTGTTTAAAGTCATTTCTGTGCCTGAAATTGGTCAAAATTGAAGATTTTGAGTAAGCAAAACTCTGTAAAAATGGCAATTTTGGTCACTGTGAGTGTTTAAAAAGTGGTTATTCAACATGAGGCCCGATCCAAAAGACATTTTGAATCTTTTTTGGTAAAGTCCAAAAAATCCATTTTCTGATGAAAAACGATGACCCCGGACCAGTCGAACGTTGAAAAAATGGTCAATATTGATGAAATTTTAACATTTAATCTTTTGACTTTAAATGACGGTTGGATGTGAATTATTACTTTTTCAACTAAAATAAGTGTGTTTAAAGTCATTTCTGTGCCTGAAATTGGTCAAAATTGAAGATTTTGAGTAAGCAAAACTCTGTAAAAATGGCAATTTTGGTCACTGTGAGGGTTTAAAAAGTGGTTATTCAACATGAGGCCCGATCCAAATGACATTTTGAATCATTTTTGGTAGAGTCCAAAAAATCAATTTTCTGATGAAAAATGATGACCCCTGACCAGTCGAACGTTGAAAAAATGGTCAATATTGATGAAATTTTAACATTTAATCTTTTGACTTTAAATGACAGTTGGTTGTGAATTATTACTTTTTCAACTAAAATAAGTGTGTTTAAAGTCATTTCTGTGCCTGAAATTGGTCAAAATTGAATATTTTGAGTAAGCAAAACTCTGTAAAAATGGCAATTTTGGTCACTGTGAGGGTTTAAAAAGTGGTTATTCAACATGAGGCCTGATCCAAATGACATTTTGAATCATTTTTGGTAGAGTCCAAAAAATCAATTTTCTGATGAAAAACGATGACCCCGGACCAGTCGAACGTTGAAAAAATGGTCAATATTGATGAAATTTTAACATTTAATCTTTTGACTTTAAATGACGGTTGGATGTGAATTATTACTTTTTTAACTAAAATAAGTGTGTTTAAAGTCATTTCTGTGCCTGAAATTGGTCAAAATTTAAGATTTTGAGTAAGCAAAACTCTGTAAAAATGGCGATTTTGGTTTCTGTGAGGGTTTAAAAAGTGGTTATTCAACATGAGGCCCGATCCAAATGACATTTTGAATCATTTTTGGTAGAGTCCAAAAAATCAATTTTCTGATGAAAAACGATGACCCCGGACCAGTTGAACGTTGAAAAAATGGTCAATATTGATGAAATATTTACATTTAATCTTTTGACTTTAAATGACGGTTGGATGTGAATTATTACTTTTTCAACTAAAATAAGTGTGTTTAAAGTCATTTCTGTGCCTGAAATTGGTCAAAATTTAAGATTTTGAGTAAGCAAAACTCTGTAAAAATGGCAATTTTGGTCACTGTGAGGGTTTAAAAAGTGGTTATTCAACATGAGACCCGATCCAAAAGACATTTTGAATCTTTTTTGGTAGAGTCCAAAAAATCCATTTTCTGATGAAAAACGATGACCCCGGACCAGTCGAACGTTGAAAAAATGGTCAATATTGATGAAATTTTAACATTTAATCTTTTGACTTTAAATGACGGTTGGATGTGAATTATTACTTTTTCAACTAAAATAAGTGTGTTTAAAGTCATTTCTGTGCCTGAAATTGGTCAAAATTTAAGATTTTGAGTAAGCAAAACTCTGTAAAAATGGCAATTTTGGTCACTGTGAGGGTTTAAAAAGTGGTTATTCAACATGAGGCCCGATCCAAATGACATTTTGAATCATTTTTGGTAGAGTCCAAAAAATCAATTTTCTGATGAAAAACGATGACCCCGGACCAGTCGAACGTTGAAAAAATGGTCAATATTGATGAAATTTTTACATTTAATCTTTTGACTTTAAATGACGGTTGGATGTGAATTATTACTTTTTCAACTAAAATAAGTGTGTTTAAAGTCATTTCTGTGCCTGAAATTGGTCAAAATTGAAGATTTTGAGTAAGCAAAACTCTGTAAAAATGGCAATTTTGGTCACTGTGAGGGTTTAAAAAGTGGTTATTCAACATGAGGCCCGATCCAAATGACATTTTGAATCTTTTTTGGTAGAGTCCAAAAAATCAATTTTCTGATGAAAAACGATGACCCCGGACCAGTCGAACGTTGAAAAAATGGTCAATATTGATGAAATTTTAACATTTAATCTTTTGACTTTAAATGACGGTTGGATGTGAATTATTACTTTTTCAACTAAAATAAGTGTGTTTAAAGTCATTTCTGTGCCTGAAATTGGTCAAAATTGAAGATTTTGAGTAAGCAAAACTCTGAAAAAAATGGCAATTTTGGTCACTGTGAGGGTTTAAAAAGTGGTTATTCAACATGAGGCCCGATCCAAATGACATTTTGAAACATTTTTGGTAGAGTCCAAAAAATCAATTTTCTGATGAAAAACGATGACCCCGGACCAGTCGAACGTTGAAAAAATGGTCAATATTGATGAAATTTTAACATTTAATCTTTTGACTTTAAATGACGGTTGGATGTGAATTATTACTTTTTCAACTAAAATAAGTGTGTTTAAAGTCATTTCGGTGCCTGAAATTGGTCAAAATTGAAGATTTTGAGTAAGCAAAACTCTGTAAAAATGGCAATTTTGGTCACTGTGAGGGTTTAAAAAGTGGTTATTCAACATGAGACCCGATCCAAAAGACATTTTGAATCTTTTTTGGTAGAGTCCAAAAAATCAATTTTCTGATGAAAAACGATGACCCCGGACCAGTCGAACGTTGAAAAAATGGTCAATATTGATGAAATTTTAACATTTAATCTTTTGACTTTAAATGACGGTTGGATGTGAATTATTACTTTTTCAACTAAAATAAGTGTGTTTAAAGTCATTTCTGTCCCTGAAATTGGTCAAAATTGAAGATTTTGAGTAAGCAAAACTCTGTAAAAATGGCAATTTTGGTCACTGTGAGGGTTTAAAAAGTGGTTATTCAACATGAGACCCGATCCAAAAGACATTTTGAATCTTTTTTGGTAGAGTCCAAAAAATCCATTTTCTGATGAAAAACGATGACCCCGGACCAGTCGAACGTTGAAAAAATGGTCAATAATGATGAAATTTTAACATTTAATCTTTTGACTTTAAATGACGGTTGGATGTGAATTATTACTTTTTCAACTAAAATAAGTGTGTTTAAAGTTATTTCTGTGCCTGAAATTGGTCAAAATTGAAGATTTTGAGTAAGCAAAACTCTGTAAAAATGGCAATTTTGGTCACTGTGAGGGTTTAAAAAGTGGTTATTCAACATGAGGCCCGATCCAAAAGACATTTTGAATCTTTTTTGGTAGAGTCCAAAAAATCCATTTTCTGATGAAAAACGATGACCCCGGACCAGTCGAACGTTGAAAAAATGGTCAATATTGATGAAATTTTAACATTTAATCTTTTGACTTTAAATGACGGTTGGATGTGAATTATTACTTTTTCAACTAAAATAAGTGTGTTTAACGTCATTTCTGAGCCTGAAATTGGTCAAAATTGAAGATTTTGAGTAAGCAAAACTCTGTAAAAATTGCAATTTTGGTCACTGTGAGGGTTTAAAAAGTGGTTATTCAACATGAGGCCCGATCCAAATGACATTTTGAATCATTTTTGGTAGAGTCCAAAAAATCAATTTTCTGATGAAAAACAATGACCCCGGACCAGTCGAACGTTAAAAAAATGGTCAATATTGATGAAATTTTAACATTTAATCTTTTGACTTTAAATGACGGTTGGATGTGAATTATTACTTTTTCAACTAAAATAAGTGTGTTTAAAGTCATTTCTGTGCCTGAAATTGGTCAAAATTTAAGATTTTGAGTAAGCAAAACTGTAAAAATGGCAATTTTGGTCACTGTGAGGGTTTAAAAAGTGGTTATTCAACATGAGGCCCGATCCAAATGACATTTTGAATCATTTTTGGTAGAGTCCAAAAAATCAATTTTCTGATGAAAAACGATGACCCTGGACCAGTCGAACGTTGAAAAAATGGTCAATATTGATGAAATTTTTACATTTAATCTTTTGACTTTAAATGACGGTTGGATGTGAATTATTACTTTTTCAACTAAAATAAGTGTGTTTAAAGTCATTTCTGTGCCTGAAATTGGTCAAAATTTAAGATTTTGAGTAAGCAAAACTCTGTAAAAATGGCAATTTTGGTCACTGTCAGGGTTTAAAAAGTGGTTATTCAACATGAGGCCCGATCCAAAAGACATTTTGAATCTTTTTTGGTAGAGTCCAAAAAATCCATTTTCTGATGAAAAACGATGACCCCGGACCAGTCGAACGTTGAAAAAATGGTCAATATTGATAAAATTTTAACATTTAATCTTTTGACTTTAAATGACGGTTGGATGTGAATTATTACTTTTTCAACTAAAATAAGTGTGTTTAAAGTCATTTCTGTGCCTGAAATTGGTCAAAATTGAAGATTTTGAGTAAGCAAAACTCTGTAAAAATAGCAATTTTGGTCACTGTGAGGGTTTAAAAAGTGGTTATTCAACATGAGGCCCGATTCAAATGACATTTTTAATCATTTTTGGTAGAGTCCAAAAAATCAATTTTCTGATGAAAAACGATGACCCCGGACCAGTCGAACGTTGAAAAAATGGTCAATAATGATGAAATTTTAACATTTAATCTTTTGACTTTAAATGACGGTTGGATGTGAATTATTACTTTTTCAACTAAAATAAGTGTGTTTAAAGTTATTTCTGTGCCTGAAATTGGTCAAAATTGAAGATTTTGAGTAAGCAAAACTCTGTAAAAATGGCAATTTTGGTCACTGTGAGGGTTTAAAAAGTGGTTATTCAACATGAGGCCCGATCCAAAAGACATTTTGAATCTTTTTTGGTAGAGTCCAAAAAATCCATTTTATGATGAAAAACGATGACCCCGGACCAGTCGAACGTTGAAAAAATGGTCAATATTGATGAAATTTTAACATTTAATCTTTTGACTTTAAATGACGGTTGGATGTGAATTATTACTTTTTCAACTAAAATAAGTGTGTTTAAAGTCATTTCTGAGCCTGAAATTGGTCAAAATTGAAGATTTTGAGTAAGCAAAACTCTGTAAAAATGGCAATTTTGGTCACTGTGAGGGTTTAAAAAGTGGTTATTCAACATGAGGCCCGATCCAAATGACATTTTGAATCATTTTTGGTAGAGTCCAAAAAATCAATTTTCTGATGAAAAACGATGACCCCGGACCAGTCGAACGTTAAAAAAATGGTCAATATTGATGAAATTTTAACATTTAATCTTTTGACTTTAAATGACGGTTGGATGTGAATTATTACTTTTTCAACTAAAATAAGTGTGTTTAAAGTCATTTCTGTGCCTGAAATTGGTCAAAATTTAAGATTTTGAGTAAGCAAAACTGTAAAAATGGCAATTTTGGTCACTGTGAGGGTTTAAAAAGTGGTTATTCAACATGAGGCCCGATCCAAATGACATTTTGAATCATTTTTGGTAGAGTCCAAAAAATCAATTTTCTGATGAAAAACGATGACCCCGGACCAGTCGAACGTTGAAAAAATGGTCAATATTGATGAAATTTTTACATTTAATCTTTTGACTTTAAATGACGGTTGGATGTGAATTATTACTTTTTCAACTAAAATAAGTGTGTTTAAAGTCATTTCTGTGCCTGAAATTGGTCAAAATTTAAGATTTTGAGTAAGCAAAACTCTGTAAAAATGGCAATTTTGGTCACTGTCAGGGTTTAAAAAGTGGTTATTCAACATGAGGCCCGATCCAAAAGACATTTTGAATCTTTTTTGGTAGAGTCCAAAAAATCCATTTTCTGATGAAAAACGATGACCCCGGACCAGTCGAACGTTGAAAAAATGGTCAATATTGATGAAATTTTAACATTTAATCTTTTGACTTTAAATGACGGTTGGATGTGAATTATTACTTTTTCAACTAAAATAAGTGTGTTTAAAGTCATTTCTGTGCCTGAAATTGGTCAAAATTGAAGATTTTGAGTAAGCAAAACTCTGTAAAAATAGCAATTTTGGTCACTGTGAGGGTTTAAAAAGTGGTTATTCAACATGAGGCCCGATCCAAATGACATTTTTAATCATTTTTGGTAGAGTCCAAAAAATCAATTTTCTGATGAAAAACGATGACCCCTGACCAGTCGAACGTTGAAAAAATGGTCAATATTGATGAAATTTTAACATTTAATCTTTTGACTTTAAATGACGGTTGGATGTGAATTATTACTTTTTCAACTAAAATAAGTGTGTTTAAAGTCATTTCTGTGCCTGAAATTGGTCAAAATTGAAGATTTTGAGTAAGCAAAACTCTGTAAAAATGGCAATTTTGGTCACTGTGAGGGTTTAAAAAGTGGTTATTCAACATGAGGCCCGATCCAAATGACATTTTGAATCATTTTTGGTAGAGTCCAAAAAATCAATTTTCTGATGAAAAACGATGACCCCGGACCAGTCGAACGTTGAAAAAATGGTCAATATTGATGAAATTTTAACATTTAATCTTTTGACTTTAAATGACGGTTGGATGTGAATTATTACTTTTTCAACTAAAATAAGTGTGTTTAAAGTCATTTCTGTGCCTGAAATTGGTCAAAATTTAAGATTTTGAGTAAGCAAAACTCTGTAAAAATGGCAATTTTGGTCACTGTGAGGGTTTAAAAAGTGGTTATTCAACATGAGGCCCGATCCAAATGACATTTTGAATCATTTTTGGTAGAGTCCAAAAAATCAATTTTCTGATGAAAAACGATGACCCCGGACCAGTCGAACGTTGAAAAAATGGTCAATATTGATGAAATTTTAACATTTAATCTTTTGACTTTAAATGACGGTTGGATGTGAATTATTACTTTTTCAACTAAAATAAGTGTGTTTAAAGTCATTTCTGTGCCTGAAATTGGTCAAAATTTAAGATTTTGAGTAAGCAAAACTCTGTAAAAATGGCAATTTTGGTCACTGTCAGGGTTTAAAAAGTGGTTATTCAACATGAGGCCCGATCCAAAAGACATTTTGAATCTTTTTTGGTAGAGTCCAAAAAATCCATTTTCTGATGAAAAACGATGACCCCGGACCAGTCGAACGTTGAAAAAATGGTCAATATTGATGAAATTTTAACATTTAATCTTTTGACTTTAAATGACGGTTGGATGTGAATTATTACTTTTTCAACTAAAATAAGTGTGTTTAAAGTCATTTCTGTGCCTGAAATTGGTCAAAATTGAAGATTTTGAGTAAGCAAAACTCTGTAAAAATGGCAATTTTGGTCACTGTGAGGGTTTAAAAAGTGGTTATTCAACATGAGGCCCGATCCAAATGACATTTTGAAACATTTTTGGTAGAGTCCAAAAAATACATTTTCTGATGAAAAACGATGACCCCGGACCAGTCGAACTTTGAAAAAATGGTCAATATTGATGAAATTTTAACATTTAATCTTTTGACTTTAAATGGCGGTTGGATGTGAATTATTACTTTTTCAACTAAAATAAGTGTGTTTAAAGTCATTTCTGTGCCTGAAATTGGTCAAAATTGAAGATTTTGAGTAAGCAAAACTCTGTAAAAATGGCAATTTTGGTCACTGTGAGGGTTTAAAAAGTGGTTATTCAACATGAGACCCGATCCAAAAGACATTTTGAATCATTTTTGGTAGAGTCCAAAAAATCCATTTTCTGATGAAAAACGATGACCCCGGACCAGTCGAACGTTGAAAAAATGGTCAATATTGATGAAATTTTAACATTTAATCTTTTGACTTTAAATGACGGTTGGATGTGAATTATTACTTTTTCAACTAAAATAAGTGTGTTTAAAGTCATTTCTGTGCCTGAAATTGGTCAAAATTGAAGATTTTGAGTAAGCAAAACTCTGTAAAAATGGCAATTTTGGTCACTGTGAGGGTTTAAAAAGTGGTTATTCAACATGAGGCCCGATCCAAATGACATTTTGAATCATTTTTGGTAGAGTCCAAAAAATCAATTTTCTGATGAAAAACGATGACCCCGGACCAGTCGAACGTTGAAAAAATGGTCAATATTGATGAAATTTTAACATTTAATCTTTTGACTTTAAATGACGGTTGGATGTGAATTATTACTTTTTCAACTAAAATAAGTGTGTTTAAAGTCATTTCTGTGCCTGAAATTGGTCAAAATTTAAGATTTTGAGTAAGCAAAACTCTGTAAAAATGGCAATTTTGGTCACTGTCAGGGTTTAAAAAGTGGTTATTCAACATGAGGCCCGATCCAAAAGACATTTTGAATCTTTTTTGGTAGAGTCCAAAAAATCCATTTTCTGATGAAAAACGATGACCCCGGACCAGTCGAACGTTGAAAAAATTGTCAATATTGATGAAATTTTAACATTTAAACTTTTGACTTTAAATGACGGTTGGATGTGAATTATTACTTTTTCAACTAAAATAAGTGTGTTTAAAGTCATTTCTGTGCCTGAAATTGGTCAAAATTGAAGATTTTGAGTAAGCAAAACTCTGTAAAAATGGCAATTTTGGTCACTGTGAGGGTTTAAAAAGTGGTTATTCAACATGAGACCCGATCCAAAAGACATTTTGAATCTTTTTTGGTAGAGTCCAAAAAATCCATTTTCTGATGAAAAACGATGACCCCGGACCAGTCGAACGTTGAAAAAATGGTCAATATTGATGAAATTTTAACATTTAATCTTTTGACTTTAAATGACGGTTGGATGTGAATTATTACTTTTTCAACTAAAATAAGTGTGTTTAAAGTCATTTCTGTGCCTGAAATTGGTCAAAATTTAAGATTTTGAGTAAGCAAAACTCTGTAAAAATGGCAATTTTGGTCACTGTGAGGGTTTAAAAAGTGGTTATTCAACATGAGGCCCGATCCAAATGACATTTTGAATCATTTTTGGTAGAGTCCAAAAAATCAATTTTCTGATGAAAAACGATGACCCCGGACCAGTCGAACGTTGAAAAAATGGTCAATATTGATGAAATGTTTACATTTAATCTTTTGACTTGAAATGACGGTTGGATGTGAATTATTACTTTTTCAACTAAAATAAGTGTGTTTAAAGTCATTTCTGTGCCTGAAAGTGGTCAAAATTGAAGATTTTGAGTAAGCAAAACTCTGTAAAAATGGCAATTTTGGTCACTGTGAGGGTTTAAAAAGTGGGTATTCAACATGAGACCCGATCCAAAAGACATTTTGAATCATTTTTGGTAGAGTCCAAAAAATCCATTTTCTGATGAAAAACGATGACCCCGGACCAGTCGAACGTTGAAAAAATGGTCAATATTGATGAAATTTTAACATTTAATCTTTTGACTTTAAATGACGGTTGGATGTGAATTATTACTTTTTCAACTAAAATAAGTGTGTTTAAAGTCATTTCTGTGCCTGAAATTGGTCAAAATTGAAGATTTTGAGTAAGCAAAACTCTGTAAAAATGGCAATTTTGGTCACTGTGAGGGTTTAAAAAGTGGTTATTCAACATGAGGCCCGATCCAAAAGACATTTTGAATCTTTTTTGGTAGAGTCCAAAAAATCCATTTTCTGATGAAAAACGATGACCCCGGACCAGTCGAACGTTGAAAAAATGGTCAATATTGATAAAATTTTAACATTTAATCTTTTGACTTTAAATGACGGTTGGATGTGAATTATTACTTTTTCAACTAAAATAAGTGTGTTTAAAGTCATTTCTGTGCCTGAAATTGGTCAAAATTGAAGATTTTGAGTAAGCAAAACTCTGTAAAAATAGCAATTTTGGTCACTGTGAGGGTTTAAAAAGTGGTTATTCAACATGAGGCCCGATTCAAATGACATTTTTAATCATTTTTGGTAGAGTCCAAAAAATCAATTTTCTGATGAAAAACGATGACCCCGGACCAGTCGAACGTTGAAAAAATGGTCAATAATGATGAAATTTTAACATTTAATCTTTTGACTTTAAATGACGGTTGGATGTGAATTATTACTTTTTCAACTAAAATAAGTGTGTTTAAAGTTATTTCTGTGCCTGAAATTGGTCAAAATTGAAGATTTTGAGTAAGCAAAACTCTGTAAAAATGGCAATTTTGGTCACTGTGAGGGTTTAAAAAGTGGTTATTCAACATGAGGCCCGATCCAAAAGACATTTTGAATCTTTTTTGGTAGAGTCCAAAAAATCCATTTTATGATGAAAAACGATGACCCCGGACCAGTCGAACGTTGAAAAAATGGTCAATATTGATGAAATTTTAACATTTAATCTTTTGACTTTAAATGACGGTTGGATGTGAATTATTACTTTTTCAACTAAAATAAGTGTGTTTAAAGTCATTTCTGAGCCTGAAATTGGTCAAAATTGAAGATTTTGAGTAAGCAAAACTCTGTAAAAATGGCAATTTTGGTCACTGTGAGGGTTTAAAAAGTGGTTATTCAACATGAGGCCCGATCCAAATGACATTTTGAATCATTTTTGGTAGAGTCCAAAAAATCAATTTTCTGATGAAAAACGATGACCCCGGACCAGTCGAACGTTAAAAAAATGGTCAATATTGATGAAATTTTAACATTTAATCTTTTGACTTTAAATGACGGTTGGATGTGAATTATTACTTTTTCAACTAAAATAAGTGTGTTTAAAGTCATTTCTGTGCCTGAAATTGGTCAAAATTTAAGATTTTGAGTAAGCAAAACTGTAAAAATGGCAATTTTGGTCACTGTGAGGGTTTAAAAAGTGGTTATTCAACATGAGGCCCGATCCAAATGACATTTTGAATCATTTTTGGTAGAGTCCAAAAAATCAATTTTCTGATGAAAAACGATGACCCCGGACCAGTCGAACGTTGAAAAAATGGTCAATATTGATGAAATTTTTACATTTAATCTTTTGACTTTAAATGACGGTTGGATGTGAATTATTACTTTTTCAACTAAAATAAGTGTGTTTAAAGTCATTTCTGTGCCTGAAATTGGTCAAAATTTAAGATTTTGAGTAAGCAAAACTCTGTAAAAATGGCAATTTTGGTCACTGTCAGGGTTTAAAAAGTGGTTATTCAACATGAGGCCCGATCCAAAAGACATTTTGAATCTTTTTTGGTAGAGTCCAAAAAATCCATTTTCTGATGAAAAACGATGACCCCGGACCAGTCGAACGTTGAAAAAATGGTCAATATTGATGAAATTTTAACATTTAATCTTTTGACTTTAAATGACGGTTGGATGTGAATTATTACTTTTTCAACTAAAATAAGTGTGTTTAAAGTCATTTCTGTGCCTGAAATTGGTCAAAATTGAAGATTTTGAGTAAGCAAAACTCTGTAAAAATAGCAATTTTGGTCACTGTGAGGGTTTAAAAAGTGGTTATTCAACATGAGGCCCGATCCAAATGACATTTTTAATCATTTTTGGTAGAGTCCAAAAAATCAATTTTCTGATGAAAAACGATGACCCCTGACCAGTCGAACGTTGAAAAAATGGTCAATATTGATGAAATTTTAACATTTAATCTTTTGACTTTAAATGACGGTTGGATGTGAATTATTACTTTTTCAACTAAAATAAGTGTGTTTAAAGTCATTTCTGTGCCTGAAATTGGTCAAAATTGAAGATTTTGAGTAAGCAAAACTCTGTAAAAATGGCAATTTTGGTCACTGTGAGGGTTTAAAAAGTGGTTATTCAACATGAGGCCCGATCCAAATGACATTTTGAATCATTTTTGGTAGAGTCCAAAAAATCAATTTTCTGATGAAAAACGATGACCCCGGACCAGTCGAACGTTGAAAAAATGGTCAATATTGATGAAATTTTAACATTTAATCTTTTGACTTTAAATGACGGTTGGATGTGAATTATTACTTTTTCAACTAAAATAAGTGTGTTTAAAGTCATTTCTGTGCCTGAAATTGGTCAAAATTTAAGATTTTGAGTAAGCAAAACTCTGTAAAAATGGCAATTTTGGTCACTGTGAGGGTTTAAAAAGTGGTTATTCAACATGAGGCCCGATCCAAATGACATTTTGAATCATTTTTGGTAGAGTCCAAAAAATCAATTTTCTGATGAAAAACGATGACCCCGGACCAGTCGAACGTTGAAAAAATGGTCAATATTGATGAAATTTTAACATTTAATCTTTTGACTTTAAATGACGGTTGGATGTGAATTATTACTTTTTCAACTAAAATAAGTGTGTTTAAAGTCATTTCTGTGCCTGAAATTGGTCAAAATTTAAGATTTTGAGTAAGCAAAACTCTGTAAAAATGGCAATTTTGGTCACTGTCAGGGTTTAAAAAGTGGTTATTCAACATGAGGCCCGATCCAAAAGACATTTTGAATCTTTTTTGGTAGAGTCCAAAAAATCCATTTTCTGATGAAAAACGATGACCCCGGACCAGTCGAACGTTGAAAAAATGGTCAATATTGATGAAATTTTAACATTTAATCTTTTGACTTTAAATGACGGTTGGATGTGAATTATTACTTTTTCAACTAAAATAAGTGTGTTTAAAGTCATTTCTGTGCCTGAAATTGGTCAAAATTGAAGATTTTGAGTAAGCAAAACTCTGTAAAAATGGCAATTTTGGTCACTGTGAGGGTTTAAAAAGTGGTTATTCAACATGAGGCCCGATCCAAATGACATTTTGAAACATTTTTGGTAGAGTCCAAAAAATACATTTTCTGATGAAAAACGATGACCCCGGAC
Source organism: Lissotriton vulgaris (assembly GCF_964263255.1). Classification (NCBI taxonomy): domain Eukaryota; kingdom Metazoa; phylum Chordata; class Amphibia; order Caudata; family Salamandridae; genus Lissotriton; species Lissotriton vulgaris. Next base: position 241,971 of record NW_028241828.1, on the reverse strand, counting down.
CAGTCGAACTTTGAAAAAATGGTCAATATTGATGAAATTTTAACATTTAATCTTTTGACTTTAAATGGCGGTTGGATGTGAATTATTACTTTTTCAACTAAAATAAGTGTGTTTAAAGTCATTTCTGTGCCTGAAATTGGTCAAAATTGAAGATTTTGAGTAAGCAAAACTCTGTAAAAATGGCAATTTTGGTCACTGTGAGGGTTTAAAAAGTGGTTATTCAACATGAGACCCGATCCAAAAGACATTTTGAATCATTTTTGGTAGAGTCCAAAAAATCCATTTTCTGATGAAAAACGATGACCCCGGACCAGTCGAACGTTGAAAAAATGGTCAATATTGATGAAATTTTAACATTTAATCTTTTGACTTTAAATGACGGTTGGATGTGAATTATTACTTTTTCAACTAAAATAAGTGTGTTTAAAGTCATTTCTGTGCCTGAAATTGGTCAAAATTGAAGATTTTGAGTAAGCAAAACTCTGTAAAAATGGCAATTTTGGTCACTGTGAGGGTTTAAAAAGTGGTTATTCAACATGAGGCCCGATCCAAATGACATTTTGAATCATTTTTGGTAGAGTCCAAAAAATCAATTTTCTGATGAAAAACGATGACCCCGGACCAGTCGAACGTTGAAAAAATGGTCAATATTGATGAAATTTTAACATTTAATCTTTTGACTTTAAATGACGGTTGGATGTGAATTATTACTTTTTCAACTAAAATAAGTGTGTTTAAAGTCATTTCTGTGCCTGAAATTGGTCAAAATTTAAGATTTTGAGTAAGCAAAACTCTGTAAAAATGGCAATTTTGGTCACTGTCAGGGTTTAAAAAGTGGTTATTCAACATGAGGCCCGATCCAAAAGACATTTTGAATCTTTTTTGGTAGAGTCCAAAAAATCCATTTTCTGATGAAAAACGATGACCCCGGACCAGTCGAACGTTGAAAAAATTGTCAATATTGATGAAATTTTAACATTTAAACTTTTGACTTTAAATGACGGTTGGATGTGAATTATTACTTTTTCAACTAAAATAAGTGTGTTTAAAGTCATTTCTGTGCCTGAAATTGGTCAAAATTGAAGATTTTGAGTAAGCAAAACTCTGTAAAAATGGCAATTTTGGTCACTGTGAGGGTTTAAAAAGTGGTTATTCAACATGAGACCCGATCCAAAAGACATTTTGAATCTTTTTTGGTAGAGTCCAAAAAATCCATTTTCTGATGAAAAACGATGACCCCGGACCAGTCGAACGTTGAAAAAATGGTCAATATTGATGAAATTTTAACATTTAATCTTTTGACTTTAAATGACGGTTGGATGTGAATTATTACTTTTTCAACTAAAATAAGTGTGTTTAAAGTCATTTCTGTGCCTGAAATTGGTCAAAATTTAAGATTTTGAGTAAGCAAAACTCTGTAAAAATGGCAATTTTGGTCACTGTGAGGGTTTAAAAAGTGGTTATTCAACATGAGGCCCGATCCAAATGACATTTTTAATCATTTTTAGTAGAGTCCAAAAAATCAATTTTCTGATGAAAAACGATGACCCCGGACCAGTCGAACGTTGAAAAAATGGTCAATATTGATGAAATGTTTACATTTAATCTTTTGACTTGAAATGACGGTTGGATGTGAATTATTACTTTTTCAACTAAAATAAGTGTGTTTAAAGTCATTTCTGTGCCTGAAAGTGGTCAAAATTGAAGATTTTGAGTAAGCAAAACTCTGTAAAAATGGCAATTTTGGTCACTGTGAGGGTTTAAAAAGTGGGTATTCAACATGAGACCCGATCCAAAAGACATTTTGAATCATTTTTGGTAGAGTCCAAAAAATCCATTTTCTGATGAAAAACGATGACCCCGGACCAGTCGAACGTTGAAAAAATGGTCAATATTGATGAAATTTTAACATTTAATCTTTTGACTTTAAATGACGGTTGGATGTGAATTATTACTTTTTCAACTAAAATAAGTGTGTTTAAAGTCATTTCTGTGCCTGAAATTGGTCAAAATTGAAGATTTTGAGTAAGCAAAACTCTGTAAAAATGGCAATTTTGGTCACTGTGAGGGTTTAAAAAGTGGTTATTCAACATGAGGCCCGATCCAAATGACATTTTGAATCATTTTTGGTAGAGTCCAAAAAATCAATTTTCTGATGAAAAACGATGACCCCTGACCAGTCGAACGTTGAAAAAATGGTCAATATTGATGAAATTTTAACATTTAATCTTTTGACTTTAAATGACAGTTGGTTGTGAATTATTACTTTTTCAACTAAAATAAGTGTGTTTAAAGTCATTTCTGTGCCTGAAATTGGTCAAAATTGAATATTTTGAGTAAGCAAAACTCTGTAAAAATGGCAATTTTGGTCACTGTGAGGGTTTAAAAAGTGGTTATTCAACATGAGGCCTGATCCAAATGACATTTTGAATCATTTTTGGTAGAGTCCAAAAAATCAATTTTCTGATGAAAAACGATGACCCCGGACCAGTCGAACGTTGAAAAAATGGTCAATATTGATGAAATTTTAACATTTAATCTTTTGACTTTAAATGACGGTTGGATGTGAATTATTACTTTTTTAACTAAAATAAGTGTGTTTAAAGTCATTTCTGTGCCTGAAATTGGTCAAAATTTAAGATTTTGAGTAAGCAAAACTCTGTAAAAATGGCAATTTTGGTCACTGTGAGGGTTTAAAAAGTGGTTATTCAACATGAGGCCCGATCCAAATGACATTTTGAATCATTTTTGGTAGAGTCCAAAAAATCAATTTTCTGATGAAAAACGATGACCCCGGACCAGTCGAACGTTGAAAAAATGGTCAATATTGATGAAATGTTTACATTTAATCTTTTGACTTGAAATGACGGTTGGATGTGAATTATTACTTTTTCAACTAAAATAAGTGTGTTTAAAGTCATTTCTGTGCCTGAAAGTGGTCAAAATTGAAGATTTTGAGTAAGCAAAACTCTGTAAAAATGGCAATTTTGGTCACTGTGAGGGTTTAAAAAGTGGGTATTCAACATGAGACCCGATCCAAAAGACATTTTGAATCATTTTTGGTAGAGTCCAAAAAATCCATTTTCTGATGAAAAACGATGACCCCGGACCAGTCGAACGTTGAAAAAATGGTCAATATTGATGAAATTTTAACATTTAATCTTTTGACTTTAAATGACGGTTGGATGTGAATTATTACTTTTTCAACTAAAATAAGTGTGTTTAAAGTCATTTCTGTGCCTGAAATTGGTCAAAATTGAAGATTTTGAGTAAGCAAAACTCTGTAAAAATGGCAATTTTGGTCACTGTGAGGGTTTAAAAAGTGGTTATTCAACATGAGGCCCGATCCAAATGACATTTTGAATCATTTTTGGTAGAGTCCAAAAAATCAATTTTCTGATGAAAAACGATGACCCCTGACCAGTCGAACGTTGAAAAAATGGTCAATATTGATGAAATTTTAACATTTAATCTTTTGACTTTAAATGACAGTTGGATGTGAATTATTACTTTTTCAACTAAAATAAGTGTGTTTAAAGTCATTTCTGTGCCTGAAATTGGTCAAAATTTAAGATTTTGAGTAAGCAAAACTCTGTAAAAATGGCAATTTTGGTCACTGTGAGGGTTTAAAAAGTGGTTATTCAACATGAGGCCCGATCCAAATGACATTTTGAATCATTTTTGGTAGAGTCCAAAAAATCAATTTTCTGATGAAAAACGATGACCCCGGACCAGTCGAACGTTGAAAAAATGGTCAATATTGATGAAATGTTTACATTTAATCTTTTGACTTGAAATGACGGTTGGATGTGAATTATTACTTTTTCAACTAAAATAAGTGTGTTTAAAGTCATTTCTGTGCCTGAAAGTGGTCAAAATTGAAGATTTTGAGTAAGCAAAACTCTGTAAAAATGGCAATTTTGGTCACTGTGAGGGTTTAAAAAGTGGGTATTCAACATGAGACCCGATCCAAAAGACATTTTGAATCATTTTTGGTAGAGTCCAAAAAATCCATTTTCTGATGAAAAACGATGACCCCGGACCAGTCGAACGTTGAAAAAATGGTCAATATTGATGAAATTTTAACATTTAATCTTTTGACTTTAAATGACGGTTGGATGTGAATTATTACTTTTTCAACTAAAATAAGTGTGTTTAAAGTCATTTCTGTGCCTGAAATTGGTCAAAATTGAAGATTTTGAGTAAGCAAAACTCTGTAAAAATGGCAATTTTGGTCACTGTGAGGGTTTAAAAAGTGGTTATTCAACATGAGGCCCGATCCAAATGACATTTTGAATCATTTTTGGTAGAGTCCAAAAAATCAATTTTCTGATGAAAAACGATGACCCCTGACCAGTCGAACGTTGAAAAAATGGTCAATATTGATGAAATTTTAACATTTAATCTTTTGACTTTAAATGACAGTTGGTTGTGAATTATTACTTTTTCAACTAAAATAAGTGTGTTTAAAGTCATTTCTGTGCCTGAAATTGGTCAAAATTGAATATTTTGAGTAAGCAAAACTCTGTAAAAATGGCAATTTTGGTCACTGTGAGGGTTTAAAAAGTGGTTATTCAACATGAGGCCTGATCCAAATGACATTTTGAATCATTTTTGGTAGAGTCCAAAAAATCAATTTTCTGATGAAAAACGATGACCCCGGACCAGTCGAACGTTGAAAAAATGGTCAATATTGATGAAATTTTAACATTTAATCTTTTGACTTTAAATGACGGTTGGATGTGAATTATTACTTTTTTAACTAAAATAAGTGTGTTTAAAGTCATTTCTGTGCCTGAAATTGGTCAAAATTTAAGATTTTGAGTAAGCAAAACTCTGTAAAAATGGCGATTTTGGTTTCTGTGAGGGTTTAAAAAGTGGTTATTCAACATGAGGCCCGATCCAAATGACATTTTGAATCATTTTTGGTAGAGTCCAAAAAATCAATTTTCTGATGAAAAACGATGACCCCGGACCAGTTGAACGTTGAAAAAATGGTCAATATTGATGAAATATTTACATTTAATCTTTTGACTTTAAATGACGGTTGGATGTGAATTATTACTTTTTCAACTAAAATAAGTGTGTTTAAAGTCATTTCTGTGCCTGAAATTGGTCAAAATTTAAGATTTTGAGTAAGCAAAACTCTGTAAAAATGGCAATTTTGGTCACTGTGAGGGTTTAAAAAGTGGTTATTCAACATGAGACCCGATCCAAAAGACATTTTGAATCTTTTTTGGTAGAGTCCAAAAAATCTATTTTCTGATGAAAAACGATGACCCCGGACCAGTCGAACGTTGAAAAAATGGTCAATATTGATGAAATTTTAACATTTAATCTTTTGACTTTAAATGACGGTTGGATGTGAATTATTACTTTTTCAACTAAAATAAGTGTGTTTAAAGTCATTTCTGTGCCTGAAATTGGTCAAAATTTAAGATTTTGAGTAAGCAAAACTCTGTAAAAATGGCAATTTTGGTCACTGTCAGGGTTTAAAAAGTGGTTATTCAACATGAGGCCCGATCCAAAAGACATTTTGAATCTTTTTTGGTAGAGTCCAAAAAATCCATTTTCTGATGAAAAACGATGACCCCGGACCAGTCGAACGTTGAAAAAATGGTCAATATTGATGAAATTTTAACATTTAATCTTTTGACTTTAAATGACGGTTGGATGTGAATTATTACTTTTTCAACTAAAATAAGTGTGTTTAAAGTCATTTCTGTGCCTGAAATTGGTCAAAATTGAAGATTTTGAGTAAGCAAAACTCTGTAAAAATGGCAATTTTGGTCACTGTGAGGGTTTAAAAAGTGGTTATTCAACATGAGGCCCGATCCAAATGACATTTTGAATCATTTTTGGTAGAGTCCAAAAAATCAATTTTCTGATGAAAAACGATGACCCCGGACCAGTCGAACGTTGAAAAAATGGTCAATATTGATGAAATTTTTACATTTAATCTTTTGACTTTAAATGACGGTTGGATGTGAATTATTACTTTTTCAACTAAAATAAGTGTGTTTAAAGTCATTTCTGTGCCTGAAATTGGTCAAAATTTAAGATTTTGAGTAAGCAAAACTCTGTAAAAATGGCAATTTTGGTCACTGTGAGGGTTTAAAAAGTGGTTATTCAACATGAGGCCCGATCCAAATGACATTTTGAATCATTTTTGGTAGAGTCCAAAAAATCAATTTTCTGATGAAAAACGATGACCCCGGACCAGTCGAACGTTGAAAAAATGGTCAATATTGATGAAATGTTTACATTTAATCTTTTGACTTGAAATGACGGTTGGATGTGAATTATTACTTTTTCAACTAAAATAAGTGTGTTTAAAGTCATTTCTGTGCCTGAAAGTGGTCAAAATTGAAGATTTTGAGTAAGCAAAACTCTGTAAAAATGGCAATTTTGGTCACTGTGAGGGTTTAAAAAGTGGGTATTCAACATGAGACCCGATCCAAAAGACATTTTGAATCATTTTTGGTAGAGTCCAAAAAATCCATTTTCTGATGAAAAACGATGACCCCGGACCAGTCGAACGTTGAAAAAATGGTCAATATTGATGAAATTTTAACATTTAATCTTTTGACTTTAAATGACGGTTGGATGTGAATTATTACTTTTTCAACTAAAATAAGTGTGTTTAAAGTCATTTCTGTGCCTGAAATTGGTCAAAATTGAAGATTTTGAGTAAGCAAAACTCTGTAAAAATGGCAATTTTGGTCACTGTGAGGGTTTAAAAAGTGGTTATTCAACATGAGGCCCGATCCAAATGACATTTTGAATCATTTTTGGTAGAGTCCAAAAAATCAATTTTCTGATGAAAAACGATGACCCCTGACCAGTCGAACGTTGAAAAAATGGTCAATATTGATGAAATTTTAACATTTAATCTTTTGACTTTAAATGACAGTTGGATGTGAATTATTACTTTTTCAACTAAAATAAGTGTGTTTAAAGTCATTTCTGTGCCTGAAATTGGTCAAAATTTAAGATTTTGAGTAAGCAAAACTCTGTAAAAATGGCAATTTTGGTCACTGTGAGGGTTTAAAAAGTGGTTATTCAACATGAGGCCCGATCCAAATGACATTTTGAATCATTTTTGGTAGAGTCCAAAAAATCAATTTTCTGATGAAAAACGATGACCCCGGACCAGTCGAACGTTGAAAAAATGGTCAATATTGATGAAATGTTTACATTTAATCTTTTGACTTGAAATGACGGTTGGATGTGAATTATTACTTTTTCAACTAAAATAAGTGTGTTTAAAGTCATTTCTGTGCCTGAAAGTGGTCAAAATTGAAGATTTTGAGTAAGCAAAACTCTGTAAAAATGGCAATTTTGGTCACTGTGAGGGTTTAAAAAGTGGGTATTCAACATGAGACCCGATCCAAAAGACATTTTGAATCATTTTTGGTAGAGTCCAAAAAATCCATTTTCTGATGAAAAACGATGACCCCGGACCAGTCGAACGTTGAAAAAATGGTCAATATTGATGAAATTTTAACATTTAATCTTTTGACTTTAAATGACGGTTGGATGTGAATTATTACTTTTTCAACTAAAATAAGTGTGTTTAAAGTCATTTCTGTGCCTGAAATTGGTCAAAATTGAAGATTTTGAGTAAGCAAAACTCTGTAAAAATGGCAATTTTGGTCACTGTGAGGGTTTAAAAAGTGGTTATTCAACATGAGGCCCGATCCAAATGACATTTTGAATCATTTTTGGTAGAGTCCAAAAAATCAATTTTCTGATGAAAAACGATGACCCCTGACCAGTCGAACGTTGAAAAAATGGTCAATATTGATGAAATTTTAACATTTAATCTTTTGACTTTAAATGACAGTTGGTTGTGAATTATTACTTTTTCAACTAAAATAAGTGTGTTTAAAGTCATTTCTGTGCCTGAAATTGGTCAAAATTGAATATTTTGAGTAAGCAAAACTCTGTAAAAATGGCAATTTTGGTCACTGTGAGGGTTTAAAAAGTGGTTATTCAACATGAGGCCTGATCCAAATGACATTTTGAATCATTTTTGGTAGAGTCCAAAAAATCAATTTTCTGATGAAAAACGATGACCCCGGACCAGTCGAACGTTGAAAAAATGGTCAATATTGATGAAATTTTAACATTTAATCTTTTGACTTTAAATGACGGTTGGATGTGAATTATTACTTTTTTAACTAAAATAAGTGTGTTTAAAGTCATTTCTGTGCCTGAAATTGGTCAAAATTTAAGATTTTGAGTAAGCAAAACTCTGTAAAAATGGCGATTTTGGTTTCTGTGAGGGTTTAAAAAGTGGTTATTCAACATGAGGCCCGATCCAAATGACATTTTGAATCATTTTTGGTAGAGTCCAAAAAATCAATTTTCTGATGAAAAACGATGACCCCGGACCAGTTGAACGTTGAAAAAATGGTCAATATTGATGAAATATTTACATTTAATCTTTTGACTTTAAATGACGGTTGGATGTGAATTATTACTTTTTCAACTAAAATAAGTGTGTTTAAAGTCATTTCTGTGCCTGAAATTGGTCAAAATTTAAGATTTTGAGTAAGCAAAACTCTGTAAAAATGGCAATTTTGGTCACTGTGAGGGTTTAAAAAGTGGTTATTCAACATGAGACCCGATCCAAAAGACATTTTGAATCTTTTTTGGTAGAGTCCAAAAAATCCATTTTCTGATGAAAAACGATGACCCCGGACCAGTCGAACGTTGAAAAAATGGTCAATATTGATGAAATTTTAACATTTAATCTTTTGACTTTAAATGACGGTTGGATGTGAATTATTACTTTTTCAACTAAAATAAGTGTGTTTAAAGTCATTTCTGTGCCTGAAATTGGTCAAAATTTAAGATTTTGAGTAAGCAAACTCTGTAAAAATGGCAATTTTGGTCACTGTCAGGGTTTAAAAAGTGGTTATTCAACATGAGGCCCGATCCAAAAGACATTTTGAATCTTTTTTGGTAGAGTCCAAAAAATCCATTTTCTGATGAAAAACGATGACCCCGGACCAGTCGAACGTTGAAAAAATGGTCAATATTGATGAAATTTTAACATTTAATCTTTTGACTTTAAATGACGGTTGGATGTGAATTATTACTTTTTCAACTAAAATAAGTGTGTTTAAAGTCATTTCTGTGCCTGAAATTGGTCAAAATTGAAGATTTTGAGTAAGCAAAACTCTGTAAAAATGGCAATTTTGGTCACTGTGAGGGTTTAAAAAGTGGTTATTCAACATGAGGCCCGATCCAAATGACATTTTGAATCATTTTTGGTAGAGTCCAAAAAATCAATTTTCTGATGAAAAACGATGACCCCGGACCAGTCGAACGTTGAAAAAATGGTCAATATTGATGAAATTTTTACATTTAATCTTTTGACTTTAAATGACGGTTGGATGTGAATTATTACTTTTTCAACTAAAATAAGTGTGTTTAAAGTCATTTCTGTGCCTGAAATTGGTCAAAATTTAAGATTTTGAGTAAGCAAAACTCTGTAAAAATGGCAATTTTGGTCACTGTGAGGGTTTAAAAAGTGGTTATTCAACATGAGGCCCGATCCAAATGACATTTTGAATCATTTTTGGTAGAGTCCAAAAAATCAATTTTCTGATGAAAAACGATGACCCCGGACCAGTCGAACGTTGAAAAAATGGTCAATATTGATGAAATGTTTACATTTAATCTTTTGACTTGAAATGACGGTTGGATGTGAATTATTACTTTTTCAACTAAAATAAGTGTGTTTAAAGTCATTTCTGTGCCTGAAAGTGGTCAAAATTGAAGATTTTGAGTAAGCAAAACTCTGTAAAAATGGCAATTTTGGTCACTGTGAGGGTTTAAAAAGTGGGTATTCAACATGAGACCCGATCCAAAAGACATTTTGAATCATTTTTGGTAGAGTCCAAAAAATCCATTTTCTGATGAAAAACGATGACCCCGGACCAGTCGAACGTTGAAAAAATGGTCAATATTGATGAAATTTTAACATTTAATCTTTTGACTTTAAATGACGGTTGGATGTGAATTATTACTTTTTCAACTAAAATAAGTGTGTTTAAAGTCATTTCTGTGCCTGAAATTGGTCAAAATTGAAGATTTTGAGTAAGCAAAACTCTGTAAAAATGGCAATTTTGGTCACTGTGAGGGTTTAAAAAGTGGTTATTCAACATGAGGCCCGATCCAAATGACATTTTGAATCATTTTTGGTAGAGTCCAAAAAATCAATTTTCTGATGAAAAACGATGACCCCTGACCAGTCGAACGTTGAAAAAATGGTCAATATTGATGAAATTTTAACATTTAATCTTTTGACTTTAAATGACAGTTGGATGTGAATTATTACTTTTTCAACTAAAATAAGTGTGTTTAAAGTCATTTCTGTGCCTGAAATTGGTCAAAATTTAAGATTTTGAGTAAGCAAAACTCTGTAAAAATGGCAATTTTGGTCACTGTGAGGGTTTAAAAAGTGGTTATTCAACATGAGGCCCGATCCAAATGACATTTTGAATCATTTTTGGTAGAGTCCAAAAAATCAATTTTCTGATGAAAAACGATGACCCCGGACCAGTCGAACGTTGAAAAAATGGTCAATATTGATGAAATGTTTACATTTAATCTTTTGACTTGAAATGACGGTTGGATGTGAATTATTACTTTTTCAACTAAAATAAGTGTGTTTAAAGTCATTTCTGTGCCTGAAAGTGGTCAAAATTGAAGATTTTGAGTAAGCAAAACTCTGTAAAAATGGCAATTTTGGTCACTGTGAGGGTTTAAAAAGTGGGTATTCAACATGAGACCCGATCCAAAAGACATTTTGAATCATTTTTGGTAGAGTCCAAAAAATCCATTTTCTGATGAAAAACGATGACCCCGGACCAGTCGAACGTTGAAAAAATGGTCAATATTGATGAAATTTTAACATTTAATCTTTTGACTTTAAATGACGGTTGGATGTGAATTATTACTTTTTCAACTAAAATAAGTGTGTTTAAAGTCATTTCTGTGCCTGAAATTGGTCAAAATTGAAGATTTTGAGTAAGCAAAACTCTGTAAAAATGGCAATTTTGGTCACTGTGAGGGTTTAAAAAGTGGTTATTCAACATGAGGCCCGATCCAAATGACATTTTGAATCATTTTTGGTAGAGTCCAAAAAATCAATTTTCTGATGAAAAACGATGACCCCTGACCAGTCGAACGTTGAAAAAATGGTCAATATTGATGAAATTTTAACATTTAATCTTTTGACTTTAAATGACAGTTGGTTGTGAATTATTACTTTTTCAACTAAAATAAGTGTGTTTAAAGTCATTTCTGTGCCTGAAATTGGTCAAAATTGAATATTTTGAGTAAGCAAAACTCTGTAAAAATGGCAATTTTGGTCACTGTGAGGGTTTAAAAAGTGGTTATTCAACATGAGGCCTGATCCAAATGACATTTTGAATCATTTTTGGTAGAGTCCAAAAAATACATTTTCTGATGAAAAACGATGACCCCGGACCAGTCGAACTTTGAAAAAATGGTCAATATTGATGAAATTTTAACATTTAATCTTTTGACTTTAAATGGCGGTTGGATGTGAATTATTACTTTTTCAACTAAAATAAGTGTGTTTAAAGTCATTTCTGTGCCTGAAATTGGTCAAAATTGAAGATTTTGAGTAAGCAAAACTCTGTAAAAATGGCAATTTTGGTCACTGTGAGGGTTTAAAAAGTGGTTATTCAACATGAGACCCGATCCAAAAGACATTTTGAATCATTTTTGGTAGAGTCCAAAAAATCCATTTTCTGATGAAAAACGATGACCCCGGACCAGTCGAACGTTGAAAAAATGGTCAATATTGATGAAATTTTAACATTTAATCTTTTGACTTTAAATGACGGTTGGATGTGAATTATTACTTTTTCAACTAAAATAAGTGTGTTTAAAGTCATTTCTGTGCCTGAAATTGGTCAAAATTGAAGATTTTGAGTAAGCAAAACTCTGTAAAAATGGCAATTTTGGTCACTGTGAGGGTTTAAAAAGTGGTTATTCAACATGAGGCCCGATCCAAATGACATTTTGAATCATTTTTGGTAGAGTCCAAAAAATCAATTTTCTGATGAAAAACGATGACCCCGGACCAGTCGAACGTTGAAAAAATGGTCAATATTGATGAAATTTTAACATTTAATCTTTTGACTTTAAATGACGGTTGGATGTGAATTATTACTTTTTCAACTAAAATAAGTGTGTTTAAAGTCATTTCTGTGCCTGAAATTGGTCAAAATTTAAGATTTTGAGTAAGCAAAACTCTGTAAAAATGGCAATTTTGGTCACTGTGAGGGTTTAAAAAGTGGTTATTCAACATGAGGCCTGATCCAAATGACATTTTGAATCATTTTTGGTAGAGTCCAAAAAATCAATTTTCTGATGAAAAACGATGACCCCGGACCAGTCGAACGTTGAAAAAATGGTCAATATTGATGAAATTTTAACATTTAATCTTTTGACTTTAAATGACGGTTGGAGGTGAATTATTACTTTTTTAACTAAAATAAGTGTGTTTAAAGTCATTTCTGTGCCTGAAATTGGTCAAAATTGAAGATTTTGAGTAAGCAAAACTCTGTAAAAATGGCAATTTTGGTCACTGTGAGGGTTTAAAAAGTGGTTATTCAACATGAGGCCCGATCCAAATGACATTTTGAATCATTTTTGGTAGAGTCCAAAAAATCAATTTTCTGATGAAAAACGATGACCCCGGACCAGTCGAACGTTGAAAAAATGGTCAATATTGATGAAATTTTAACATTTAATCTTTTGACTTTAAATGACGGTTGGATGTGAATTATTACTTTTTCAACTAAAATAAGTGTGTTTAAAGTCATTTCTGTGCCTGAAATTGGTCAAAATTTAAGATTTTGAGTAAGCAAAACTCTGTAAAAATGGCAATTTTGGTCACTGTGAGGGTTTAAAAAGTGGTTATTCAACATGAGGCCTGATCCAAATGACATTTTGAATCATTTTTGGTAGAGTCCAAAAAATCAATTTTCTGATGAAAAACGATGACCCCGGACCAGTCGAACGTTGAAAAAATGGTCAATATTGATGAAATTTTAACATTTAATCTTTTGACTTTAAATGACGGTTGGATGTGAATTATTACTTTTTTAACTAAAATAAGTGTGTTTAAAGTCATTTCTGTGCCTGAAATTGGTCAAAATTTAAGATTTTGAGTAAGCAAAACTCTGTAAAAATGGCGATTTTGGTTTCTGTGAGGGTTTAAAAAGTGGTTATTCAACATGAGGCCCGATCCAAATGACATTTTGAATCATTTTTGGTAGAGTCCAAAAAATCAATTTTCTGATGAAAAACGATGACCCCGGACCAGTTGAACGTTGAAAAAATGGTCAATATTGATGAAATATTTACATTTAATCTTTTGACTTTAAATGACGGTTGGATGTGAATTATTACTTTTTCAACTAAAATAAGTGTGTTTAAAGTCATTTCTGTGCCTGAAATTGGTCAAAATTTAAGATTTTGAGTAAGCAAAACTCTGTAAAAATGGCAATTTTGGTCACTGTGAGGGTTTAAAAAGTGGTTATTCAACATGAGACCCGATCCAAAAGACATTTTGAATCTTTTTTGGTAGAGTCCAAAAAATCCATTTTCTGATGAAAAACGATGACCCCGGACCAGTCGAACGTTGAAAAAATGGTCAATATTGATGAAATTTTAACATTTAATCTTTTGACTTTAAATGACGGTTGGATGTGAATTATTACTTTTTCAACTAAAATAAGTGTGTTTAAAGTCATTTCTGTGCCTGAAATTGGTCAAAATTTAAGATTTTGAGTAAGCAAAACTCTGTAAAAATGGCAATTTTGGTCACTGTCAGGGTTTAAAAAGTGGTTATTCAACATGAGGCCCGATCCAAAAGACATTTTGAATCTTTTTTGGTAGAGTCCAAAAAATCCATTTTCTGATGAAAAACGATGACCCCGGACCAGTCGAACGTTGAAAAAATGGTCAATATTGATGAAATTTTAACATTTAATCTTTTGACTTTAAATGACGGTTGGATGTGAATTATTACTTTTTCAACTAAAATAAGTGTGTTTAAAGTCATTTCTGTGCCTGAAATTGGTCAAAATTGAAGATTTTGAGTAAGCAAAACTCTGTAAAAATGGCAATTTTGGTCACTGTGAGGGTTTAAAAAGTGGTTATTCAACATGAGGCCCGATCCAAATGACATTTTGAATCATTTTTGGTAGAGTCCAAAAAATCAATTTTCTGATGAAAAACGATGACCCCGGACCAGTCGAACGTTGAAAAAATGGTCAATATTGATGAAATTTTTACATTTAATCTTTTGACTTTAAATGACGGTTGGATGTGAATTATTACTTTTTCAACTAAAATAAGTGTGTTTAAAGTCATTTCTGTGCCTGAAATTGGTCAAAATTTAAGATTTTGAGTAAGCAAAACTCTGTAAAAATGGCAATTTTGGTCACTGTGAGGGTTTAAAAAGTGGTTATTCAACATGAGGCCCGATCCAAATGACATTTTGAATCATTTTTGGTAGAGTCCAAAAAATCAATTTTCTGATGAAAAACGATGACCCCGGACCAGTCGAACGTTGAAAAAATGGTCAATATTGATGAAATGTTTACATTTAATCTTTTGACTTGAAATGACGGTTGGATGTGAATTATTACTTTTTCAACTAAAATAAGTGTGTTTAAAGTCATTTCTGTGCCTGAAAGTGGTCAAAATTGAAGATTTTGAGTAAGCAAAACTCTGTAAAAATGGCAATTTTGGTCACTGTGAGGGTTTAAAAAGTGGGTATTCAACATGAGACCCGATCCAAAAGACATTTTGAATCATTTTTGGTAGAGTCCAAAAAATCCATTTTCTGATGAAAAACGATGACCCCGGACCAGTCGAACGTTGAAAAAATGGTCAATATTGATGAAATTTTAACATTTAATCTTTTGACTTTAAATGACGGTTGGATGTGAATTATTACTTTTTCAACTAAAATAAGTGTGTTTAAAGTCATTTCTGTGCCTGAAATTGGTCAAAATTGAATATTTTGAGTAAGCAAAACTCTGTAAAAATGGCAATTTTGGTCACTGTGAGGGTTTAAAAAGTGGTTATTCAACATGAGGCCCGATCCAAATGACATTTTGAATCATTTTTGGTAGAGTCCAAAAAATCAATTTTCTGATGAAAAACGATGACCCCTGACCAGTCGAACGTTGAAAAAATGGTCAATATTGATGAAATTTTAACATTTAATCTTTTGACTTTAAATGACAGTTGGATGTGAATTATTACTTTTTCAACTAAAATAAGTGTGTTTAAAGTCATTTCTGTGCCTGAAATTGGTCAAAATTTAAGATTTTGAGTAAGCAAAACTCTGTAAAAATGGCAATTTTGGTCACTGTGAGGGTTTAAAAAGTGGTTATTCAACATGAGGCCCGATCCAAATAACATTTTGAATCATTTTTGGTAGAGTCCAAAAAATCAATTTTCTGATGAAAAACGATGACCCCGGACCAGTCGAACGTTGAAAAAATGGTCAATATTGATGAAATGTTTACATTTAATCTTTTGACTTGAAATGACGGTTGGATGTGAATTATTACTTTTTCAACTAAAATAAGTGTGTTTAAAGTCATTTCTGTGCCTGAAAGTGGTCAAAATTGAAGATTTTGAGTAAGCAAAACTCTGTAAAAATGGCAATTTTGGTCACTGTGAGGGTTTAAAAAGTGGGTATTCAACATGAGACCCGATCCAAAAGACATTTTGAATCATTTTTGGTAGAGTCCAAAAAATCCATTTTCTGATGAAAAACGATGACCCCGGACCAGTCGAACGTTGAAAAAATGGTCAATATTGATGAAATTTTAACATTTAATCTTTTGACTTTAAATGACGGTTGGATGTGAATTATTACTTTTTCAACTAAAATAAGTGTGTTTAAAGTCATTTCTGTGCCTGAAATTGGTCAAAATTGAAGATTTTGAGTAAGCAAAACTCTGTAAAAATGGCAATTTTGGTCACTGTGAGGGTTTAAAAAGTGGTTATTCAACATGAGGCCCGATCCAAATGACATTTTGAATCATTTTTGGTAGAGTCCAAAAAATCAATTTTCTGATGAAAAACGATGACCCCTGACCAGTCGAACGTTGAAAAAATGGTCAATATTGATGAAATTTTAACATTTAATCTTTTGACTTTAAATGACAGTTGGTTGTGAATTATTACTTTTTCAACTAAAATAAGTGTGTTTAAAGTCATTTCTGTGCCTGAAATTGGTCAAAATTGAATATTTTGAGTAAGCAAAACTCTGTAAAAATGGCAATTTTGGTCACTGTGAGGGTTTAAAAAGTGGTTATTCAACATGAGGCCTGATCCAAATGACATTTTGAATCATTTTTGGTAGAGTCCAAAAAATACATTTTCTGATGAAAAACGATGACCCCGGACCAGTCGAACTTTGAAAAAATGGTCAATATTGATGACATTTTAACATTTAATCTTTTGACTTTAAATGGCGGTTGGATGTGAATTATTACTTTTTCAACTAAAATAAGTGTGTTTAAAGTCATTTCTGTGCCTGAAATTGGTCAAAATTGAAGATTTTGAGTAAGCAAAACTCTGTAAAAATGGCAATTTTGGTCACTGTGAGGGTTTAAAAAGTGGTTATTCAACATGAGACCCGATCCAAAAGACATTTTGAATCATTTTTGGTAGAGTCCAAAAAATCCATTTTCTGATGAAAAACGATGACCCCGGACCAGTCGAACGTTGAAAAAATGGTCAATATTGATGAAATTTTAACATTTAATCTTTTGACTTTAAATGACGGTTGGATGTGAATTATTACTTTTTCAACTAAAATAAGTGTGTTTAAAGTCATTTCTGTGCCTGAAATTGGTCAAAATTGAAGATTTTGAGTAAGCAAAACTCTGTAAAAATGGCAATTTTGGTCACTGTGAGGGTTTAAAAAGTGGTTATTCAACATGAGGCCCGATCCAAATGACATTTTGAATCATTTTTGGTAGAGTCCAAAAAATCAATTTTCTGATGAAAAACGATGACCCCGGACCAGTCGAACGTTGAAAAAATGGTCAATATTGATGAAATTTTAACATTTAATCTTTTGACTTTAAATGACGGTTGGATGTGAATTATTACTTTTTCAACTAAAATAAGTGTGTTTAAAGTCATTTCTGTGCCTGAAATTGGTCAAAATTTAAGATTTTGAGTAAGCAAAACTCTGTAAAAATGGCAATTTTGGTCACTGTCAGGGTTTAAAAAGTGGTTATTCAACATGAGGCCCGATCCAAAAGACATTTTGAATCTTTTTTGGTAGAGTCCAAAAAATCCATTTTCTGATGAAAAACGATGACCCCGGACCAGTCGAACGTTGAAAAAATTGTCAATATTGATGAAATTTTAACATTTAATCTTTTGACTTTAAATGACGGTTGGATGTGAATTATTACTTTTTCAACTAAAATAAGTGTGTTTAAAGTCATTTCTGTGCCTGAAATTGGTCAAAATTGAAGATTTTGAGTAAGCAAAACTCTGTAAAAATGGCAATTTTGGTCACTGTGAGGGTTTAAAAAGTGGTTATTCAACATGAGACCCGATCCAAAAGACATTTTGAATCTTTTTTGGTAGAGTCCAAAAAATCCATTTTCTGATGAAAAACGATGACCCCGGACCAGTCGAACGTTGAAAAAATGGTCAATATTGATGAAATTTTAACATTTAATCTTTTGACTTTAAATGACGGTTGGATGTGAATTATTACTTTTTCAACTAAAATAAGTGTGTTTAAAGTCATTTCTGTGCCTGAAATTGGTCAAAATTTAAGATTTTGAGTAAGCAAAACTCTGTAAAAATGGCAATTTTGGTCACTGTGAGGGTTTAAAAAGTGGTTATTCAACATGAGGCCCGATCCAAATGACATTTTGAATCATTTTTGGTAGAGTCCAAAAAATCAATTTTCTGATGAAAAACGATGACCCCGGACCAGTCGAACGTTGAAAAAATGGTCAATATTGATGAAATGTTTACATTTAATCTTTTGACTTGAAATGACGGTTGGATGTGAATTATTACTTTTTCAACTAAAATAAGTGTGTTTAAAGTCATTTCTGTGCCTGAAAGTGGTCAAAATTGAAGATTTTGAGTAAGCAAAACTCTGTAAAAATGGCAATTTTGGTCACTGTGAGGGTTTAAAAAGTGGGTATTCAACATGAGACCCGATCCAAAAGACATTTTGAATCATTTTTGGTAGAGTCCAAAAAATCCATTTTCTGATGAAAAACGATGACCCCGGACCAGTCGAACGTTGAAAAAATGGTCAATATTGATGAAATTTTAACATTTAATCTTTTGACTTTAAATGACGGTTGGATGTGAATTATTACTTTTTCAACTAAAATAAGTGTGTTTAAAGTCATTTCTGTGCCTGAAATTGGTCAAAATTGAAGATTTTGAGTAAGCAAAACTCTGTAAAAATGGCAATTTTTGTCACTGTGAGGGTTTAAAAAGTGGTTATTCAACATGAGGCCCGATCCAAATGACATTTTGAATCATTTTTGGTAGAGTCCAAAAAATCAATTTTCTGATGAAAAACGATGACCCCTGACCAGTCGAACGTTGAAAAAATGGTCAATATTGATGAAATTTTAACATTTAATCTTTTGACTTTAAATGACAGTTGGTTGTGAATTATTACTTTTTCAACTAAAATAAGTGTGTTTAAAGTCATTTCTGTGCCTGAAATTGGTCAAAATTGAATATTTTGAGTAAGCAAAACTCTGTAAAAATGGCAATTTTGGTCACTGTGAGGGTTTAAAAAGTGGTTATTCAACATGAGGCCTGATCCAAATGACATTTTGAATCATTTTTGGTAGAGTCCAAAAAATCAATTTTCTGATGAAAAACGATGACCCCGGACCAGTCGAACGTTGAAAAAATGGTCAATATTGATGAAATTTTAACATTTAATCTTTTGACTTTAAATGACGGTTGGATGTGAATTATTACTTTTTTAACTAAAATAAGTGTGTTTAAAGTCATTTCTGTGCCTGAAATTGGTCAAAATTTAAGATTTTGAGTAAGCAAAACTCTGTAAAAATGGCAATTTTGGTCACTGTGAGGGTTTAAAAAGTGGTTATTCAACATGAGGCCCGATCCAAATGACATTTTGAATCATTTTTGGTAGAGTCCAAAAAATCAATTTTCTGATGAAAAACGATGACCCCTGACCAGTCGAACGTTGAAAAAATGGTCAATATTGATGAAATTTTAACATTTAATCTTTTGACTTTAAATGACAGTTGGATGTGAATTATTACTTTTTCAACTAAAATAAGTGTGTTTAAAGTCATTTCTGTGCCTGAAATTGGTCAAAATTTAAGATTTTGAGTAAGCAAAACTCTGTAAAAATGGCAATTTTGGTCACTGTGAGGGTTTAAAAAGTGGTTATTCAACATGAGGCCCGATCCAAATGACATTTTGAATCATTTTTGGTAGAGTCCAAAAAATCAATTTTCTGATGAAAAACGATGACCCCGGACCAGTCGAACGTTGAAAAAATGGTCAATATTGATGAAATGTTTACATTTAATCTTTTGACTTGAAATGACGGTTGGATGTGAATTATTACTTTTTCAACTAAAATAAGTGTGTTTAAAGTCATTTCTGTGCCTGAAAGTGGTCAAAATTGAAGATTTTGAGTAAGCAAAACTCTGTAAAAATGGCAATTTTGGTCACTGTGAGGGTTTAAAAAGTGGGTATTCAACATGAGACCCGATCCAAAAGACATTTTGAATCATTTTTGGTAGAGTCCAAAAAATCCATTTTCTGATGAAAAACGATGACCCCGGACCAGTCGAACGTTGAAAAAATGGTCAATATTGATGAAATTTTAACATTTAATCTTTTGACTTTAAATGACGGTTGGATGTGAATTATTACTTTTTCAACTAAAATAAGTGTGTTTAAAGTCATTTCTGTGCCTGAAATTGGTCAAAATTGAAGATTTTGAGTAAGCAAAACTCTGTAAAAATGGCAATTTTGGTCACTGTGAGGGTTTAAAAAGTGGTTATTCAACATGAGGCCCGATCCAAATGACATTTTGAATCATTTTTGGTAGAGTCCAAAAAATCAATTTTCTGATGAAAAACGATGACCCCTGACCAGTCGAACGTTGAAAAAATGGTCAATATTGATGAAATTTTAACATTTAATCTTTTGACTTTAAATGACAGTTGGTTGTGAATTATTACTTTTTCAACTAAAATAAGTGTGTTTAAAGTCATTTCTGTGCCTGAAATTGGTCAAAATTGAATATTTTGAGTAAGCAAAACTCTGTAAAAATGGCAATTTTGGTCACTGTGAGGGTTTAAAAAGTGGTTATTCAACATGAGGCCTGATCCAAATGACATTTTGAATCATTTTTGGTAGAGTCCAAAAAATCAATTTTCTGATGAAAAACGATGACCCCGGACCAGTCGAACGTTGAAAAAATGGTCAATATTGATGAAATTTTAACATTTAATCTTTTGACTTTAAATGACGGTTGGATGTGAATTATTACTTTTTTAACTAAAATAAGTGTGTTTAAAGTCATTTCTGTGCCTGAAATTGGTCAAAATTTAAGATTTTGAGTAAGCAAAACTCTGTAAAAATGGCGATTTTGGTTTCTGTGAGGGTTTAAAAAGTGGTTATTCAACATGAGGCCCGATCCAAATGACATTTTGAATCATTTTTGGTAGAGTCCAAAAAATCAATTTTCTGATGAAAAACGATGACCCCGGACCAGTTGAACGTTGAAAAAATGGTCAATATTGATGAAATATTTACATTTAATCTTTTGACTTTAAATGACGGTTGGATGTGAATTATTACTTTTTCAACTAAAATAAGTGTGTTTAAAGTCATTTCTGTGCCTGAAATTGGTCAAAATTTAAGATTTTGAGTAAGCAAAACTCTGTAAAAATGGCAATTTTGGTCACTGTGAGGGTTTAAAAAGTGGTTATTCAACATGAGACCCGATCCAAAAGACATTTTGAATCTTTTTTGGTAGAGTCCAAAAAATCCATTTTCTGATGAAAAACGATGACCCCGGACCAGTCGAACGTTGAAAAAATTGTCAATATTGATGAAATTTTAACATTTAATCTTTTGACTTTAAATGACGGTTGGATGTGAATTATTACTTTTTCAACTAAAATAAGTGTGTTTAAAGTCATTTCTGTGCCTGAAATTGGTCAAAATTGAAGATTTTGAGTAAGCAAAACTCTGTAAAAATGGCAATTTTGGTCACTGTGAGGGTTTAAAAAGTGGTTATTCAACATGAGGCCCGATCCAAATGACATTTTGAAACATTTTTGGTAGAGTCCAAAAAATACATTTTCTGATGAAAAACGATGACCCCGGACCAGTCGAACTTTGAAAAAATGGTCAATATTGATGAAATTTTAACATTTAATCTTTTGACTTTAAATGGCGGTTGGATGTGAATTATTACTTTTTCAACTAAAATAAGTGTGTTTAAAGTCATTTCTGTGCCTGAAATTGGTCAAAATTTAAGATTTTGAGTAAGCAAAACTCTGTAAAAATGGCAATTTTGGTCACTGTGAGGGTTTAAAAAGTTGTTATTCAACATGAGACCCGATCCAAAAGACATTTTGAATCTTTTTTGGTAGAGTCCAAAAAATCCATTTTCTGATGAAAAACGATGACCCCGGACCAGTCGAACGTTGAAAAAATGGTCAATATTGATGAAATTTTAATATTTAATCTTTTGACTTTAAATGACGGTTGGATGTGAATTATTACTTTTTCAACTAAAATAAGTGTGTTTAAAGTCATTTCTGTGCCTGAAATTGGTCAAAATTTAAGATTTTGAGTAAGCAAAACTCTGTAAAAATGGCAATTTTGGTCACTGTGAGGGTTTAAAAAGTGGTTATTCAACATGAGGCCCGATCCAAATGACATTTTGAATCATTTTTGGTAGAGTCCAAAAAATCAATTTTCTGATGAAAAACGATGACCCCGGACCAGTCGAACGTTGAAAAAATGGTCAATATTGATGAAATGTTTACATTTAATCTTTTGACTTGAAATGACGGTTGGATGTGAATTATTACTTTTTCAACTAAAATAAGTGTGTTTAAAGTCATTTCTGTGCCTGAAATTGGTCAAAATTGAAGATTTTGAGTAAGCAAAACTCTGTAAAAATGGCAATTTTGGTCACTGTGAGGGTTTGAAAAGTGGTTATTAAACATGAGGCCCGATCCAAATGACATTTTGAAACATTTTTGGTAGAGTCCAAAAAATCAATTTTCTGATGAAAAACGATGACCCCGGACCAGTCGAACGTTGAAAAAATGGTCAATATTGATGAAATTTTAACATTTAATCTTTTGACTTTAAATAACGGTTGGATGTGAATTATTACTTTTTCAACTAAAATAAGTGTGTTTAAAGTCATTTCTGTGCCTGAAATTGGTCAAAATTGAAGATTTTGAGTAAGCAAAACTCTGTAAAAATGGCAATTTTGGTCACTGTGAGGGTTTAAAAAGTGGTTATTCAACATGAGACCCGATCCAAAAAACATTTTGAATCTTTTTTGGTAGAGTCCAAAAAATCCATTTTCTGATGAAAAACGATGACCCCGGACCAGTCGAACGTTGAAAAAATGGTCAATATTGATGAAATTTTAACATTTAATCTTTTGACTTTAAATGACGGTTGGATGTGAATTATTACTTTTTCAACTAAAATAAGTGTGTTTAAAGTCATTTCTGTGCCTGAAATTGGTCAAAATTGAAGATTTTGAGTAAGCAAAACTCTGTAAAAATGGCAATTTTGGTCACTGTGAGGGTTTAAAAAGTGGTTATTCAACATGAGGCCCGATCCAAATGACATTTTGAATCATTTTTGGTAGAGTCCAAAAAATCAATTTTCTGATGAAAAACGATGACCCCTGACCAGTCGAACGTTGAAAAAATGGTCAATATTGATGAAATTTTAACATTTAATCTTTTGACTTTAAATGACGGTTGGATGTGAATTATTACTTTTTTAACTAAAATAAGTGTGTTTAAAGTCATTTCTGTGCCTGAAATGGGTCAAAATTTAAGATTTTGAGTAAGCAAAACTCTGTAAAAATGGCGATTTTGGTTTCTGTGAGGGTTTAAAAAGTGGTTATTCAACATGAGACCCGATCCAAAAGACATTTTGAATCATTTTTGGTAGAGTCCAAAAAATCCATTTTCTGATGAAAAACGATGACCCCGGACCAGTCGAACGTTGAAAAAATGGTCAATATTGATGAAATTTTAACATTTAATCTTTTGACTTTAAATGACGGTTGGATGTGAATTATTACTTTTTCAACTAAAATAAGTGTGTTTAAAGTCATTTCTGTGCCTGAAATTGGTCAAAATTGAAGATTTTGAGTAAGCAAAACTCTGTAAAAATGGCAATTTTGGTCACTGTGAGGGTTTAAAAAGTGGTTATTCAACATGAGGCCCGATCCAAATGACATTTTGAATCATTTTTGGTAGAGTCCAAAAAATCAATTTTCTGATGAAAAACGATGACCCCGGACCAGTCGAACGTTGAAAAAATGGTCAATATTGATGAAATTTTAACATTTAATCTTTTGACTTTAAATGACGGTTGGATGTGAATTATTACTTTTTCAACTAAAATAAGTGTGTTTAAAGTCATTTCTGTGCCTGAAATTGGTCAAAATTTAAGATTTTGAGTAAGCAAAACTCTGTAAAAATGGCAATTTTGGTCACTGTCAGGGTTTAAAAAGTGGTTATTCAACATGAGGCCCGATCCAAAAGACATTTTGAATCTTTTTTGGTAGAGTCCAAAAAATCCATTTTCTGATGAAAAACGATGACCCCGGACCAGTCGAACGTTGAAAAAATTGTCAATATTGATGAAATTTTAACATTTAATCTTTTGACTTTAAATGACGGTTGGATGTGAATTATTACTTTTTCAACTAAAATAAGTGTGTTTAAAGTCATTTCTGTGCCTGAAATTGGTCAAAATTGAAGATTTTGAGTAAGCAAAACTCTGTAAAAATTGCAATTTTGGTCACTGTGAGGGTTTAAAAAGTGGTTATTCAACATGAGGCCCGATCCAAATGACATTTTGAAACATTTTTGGTATAGTCCAAAAAATACATTTTCTGATGAAAAACGATGACCCCGGACCAGTCGAACGTTGAAAAAATGGTCAATATTGATGAAATTTTAACATTTAATCTTTTGACTTTAAATGGCGGTTGGATGTGAATTATTACTTTTTCAACTAAAATAAGTGTGTTTAAAGTCATTTCTGTGCCTGAAATTGGTCAAAATTTAAGATTTTGAGTAAGCAAAACTCTGTAAAAATGGCAATTTTGGTCACTGTGAGGGTTTAAAAAGTGGTTATTCAACATGAGACCCGATCCAAAAGACATTTTGAATCTTTTTTGGTAGAGTCCAAAAAATCCATTTTCTGATGAAAAACGATGACCCCGGACCAGTCGAACGTTGAAAAAATGGTCAATATTGATGACATTTTAACATTTAATCTTTTGACTTTAAATGACGGTTGGATGTGAATTATTACTTTTTCAACTAAAATAAGTGTGTTTAAAGTCATTTCTGTGCCTGAAATTGGTCAAAATTTAAGATTTTGAGTAAGCAAAACTCTGTAAAAATGGCAATTTTGGTCACTGTGAGGGTTTAAAAAGTGGTTATTCAACATGAGGCCCGATCCAAATGACATTTTGAATCATTTTTGGTAGAGTCCAAAAAATCAATTTTCTGATGAAAAACGATGACCCCGGACCAGTCGAACGTTGAAAAAATGGTCAATATTGATGAAATGTTTACATTTAATCTTTTGACTTGAAATGACGGTTGGATGTGAATTATTACTTTTTCAACTAAAATAAGTGTGTTTAAAGTCATTTCTGTGCCTGAAAGTGGTCAAAATTGAAGATTTTGAGTAAGCAAAACTCTGTAAAAATGGCAATTTTGGTCACTGTGAGGGTTTAAAAAGTGGTTATTCAACATGAGACCCGATCCAAAAGACATTTTGAATCATTTTTGGTAGAGTCCAAAAAATCCATTTTCTGATGAAAAACGATGACCCCGGACCAGTCGAACGTTGAAAAAATGGTCAATATTGATGAAATTTTAGCATTTAATCTTTTGACTTTAAATGACGGTTGGATGTGAATTATTACTTTTTCAACTAAAATAAGTGTGTTTAAAGTCATTTCTGTGCCTGAAATTGGTCAAAATTGAAGATTTTGAGTAAGCAAAACTCTGTAAAAAATGGCAATTTTGGTCACTGTGAGGGTTTAAAAAGTGGTTATTCAACATGAGGCCCGATCCAAATGACATTTTGAATCATTTTTGGTAGAGTCCAAAAAATCAATTTTTCTGATGAAAAACGATGACCCCGGACCAGTCGAACGTTGAAAAAATGGTCAATATTGAAGAAATGTTAGCATTTAATCTTTTGACTTTAAATGACGGTTGGATGTGAATTATTACTTTTTCAACTAAAATAAGTGTGTTTAAAGTCATTTCTGTGCCTGAAATTGGTCAAAATTGAAGATTTTGAGTAAGCAAAACTCTGTAAAAATGGCAATTTTGGTCACTGTGAGGGTTTGAAAAGTGGTTATTCTACATGAGGCCCGATCCAAATGACATTTTGAAACATTTTTGGTAGAGTCCAAAAAATCAATTTTCTGATGAAAAACGATGACCCCGGACCAGTCGAACGTTGAAAAAATGGTCAATATTGATGAAATTTTAACATTTAATCTTTTGACTTTAAATGACGGTTGGATGTGAATTATTACTTTTTCAACTAAAATAAGTGTGTTTAAAGTCATTTCTGTGCCTGAAATTGGTCAAAATTTAAGATTTTGAGTAAGCAAAACTCTGTAAAAATGGCAATTTTGGTCACTGTGAGGGTTAAAAAGTGGTTATTCAACATGAGGCCCGATCCAAATGACATTTTGAATCATTTTTGGTAGAGTCCAAAAAATCAATTTTCTGATGAAAAACGATGACCCCGGACCAGTCGAACGTTGAAAAAATGGTCAATATTGATGAAATGTTTACATTTAATCTTTTGACTTTAAATGACGGTTGGATGTGAATTATTACTTTTTCAACTAAAATAAGTGTGTTTAAAGTCATTTCTGTGCCTGAAATTGGTCAAAATTGAAGATTTTGAGTAAGCAAAACTCTGTAAAAATGGCAATTTTGGTCACTGTGAGGGTTTAAAAAGTGGTTATTCAACATGAGGCCCAATCCAAATGACATTTTGAATCTTTTTTGGTAGAGTCCAAAAAATCAATTTTCTGATGAAAAACGATGACCCCGGACCAGTCGAACGTTGAAAAAATGGTCAATATTGATGACATTTTTACATTTAATCTTTTGACTTTAAATGACGGTTGGATGTGAATTATTACTTTTTCAACTAAAATAAGTGTGTTTAAAGTCATTTCTGTGCCTGAAATTCGTCAAAATTGAAGATTTTGAGTAAGCAAAACTCTGTAAAAATGGCAATTTTGGTCACTGTGAGGGTTTAAAAAGTTGTTATTCAACATGAGACCCGATCCAAAAGACATTTTGAATCTTTTTTGGTAGAGTCCAAAAAATCCATTTTCTGATGAAAAACGATGACCCCGGACCAGTCGAACGTTGAAAAAATGGTCAATATTGATGAAATTTTAACATTTAATCTTTTGACTTTAAATGACGGTTGGATGTGAATTATTACTTTTTCAACTAAAATAAGTGTGTTTAAAGTCATTTCTGTGCCTGAAATTGGTCAAAATTGAAGATTTTGAGTAAGCAAAACTCTGTAAAAATGGCAATTTTGGTCACTGTGAGGGTTTAAAAAGTGGTTATTCAACATGAGGCCCGATCCAAATGACATTTTGAAACATTTTTGGTAGAGTCCAAAAAATCAATTTTCTGATGAAAAACGATGACCCCGGACCAGTCGAACGTTGAAAAAAATGGTCAATATTGATGAAATTTTAACATTTAATCTTTTGACTTTAAATGACGGTTGGATGTGAATTATTACTTTTTCAACTAAAATAAGTGTGTTTAAAGTCATGTCTGTGCCTGAAATTGGTCAAAATTGAAGATTTTGAGTAAGCAAAACTCTGTAAAAATGGCAATTTTGGTCACTGTGAGGGTTTAAAAAGTGGTTATTCAACATGAGGCCCGATCCAAATGACATTTTGAAACATTTTTGGTAGAGTCCAAAAAATCAATTTTCTGATGAAAAACGATGACCCCGGACCAGTCGAACGTTGAAAAAATGGTCAATATTGATGAAATTTTAACATTTAATCTTTTGACTTTAAATGACGGTTGGATGTGAATTATTACTTTTTCAACTAAAATAAGTGTGTTTAAAGTCATTTCTGTGCCTGAAATTGGTCAAAATTTAAGATTTTGAGTAAGCAAAACTCTGTAAAAATGGCAATTTTGGTCACTGTGAGGGTTTAAAAAGTGGTTATTCAACATGAGACCCAATCCAAAAGACATTTTGAATCTTTTTTGGTAGAGTCCAAAAAATCCATTTTCTGATGAAAAACGATGACCCCGGACCAGTCGAACGTTGAAAAAATGGTCAATATTGATGACATTTTAACATTTAATCTTTTGACTTTAAATGACGGTTGGATGTGAATTATTACTTTTTCAACTAAAATAAGTGTGTTTAAAGTCATTTCTGTGCCTGAAATTGGTCAAAATTGAAGATTTTGAGTAAGCAAAACTCTGTAAAAATGGCAATTTTGGTCACTGTGAGGGTTTAAAAAGTGGTTATTCAACATGAGACCCGATCCAAAAGACATTTTGAATCTTTTTTGGTAGAGTCCAAAAAATCCATTTTCTGATGAAAAACGATGACCCCGGACCAGTCGAACGTTGAAAAAATGGTCAATATTGATGAAATTTTAACATTTAATCTTTTGACTTTAAATGACGGTTGGATGTGAATTATTACTTTTTCAACTAAAATAAGTGTGTTTAAAGTTATTTCTGTGCCTGAAATTGGTCAAAATTGAAGATTTTGAGTAAGCAAAACTCTGTAAAAATGGCAATTTTGGTCACTGTGAGGGTTTAAAAAGTGGTTATTCAACATGAGACCCGATCCAAAAGACATTTTGAATCATTTTTGGTAGAGTCCAAAAAATCCATTTTCTGATGAAAAACGATGACCCCGGACCAGTCGAACGTTGAAAAAATGGTCAATATTGATGAAATTTTAACATTTAATCTTTTGACTTTAAATGACGGTTGGATGTGAATTATTACTTTTTCAACTAAAATAAGTGTGTTTAAAGTCATTTCTGTGCCTGAAATTGGTCAAAATTGAAGATTTTGAGTAAGCAAAACTCTGTAAAAATGGCAATTTTGGTCACTGTGAGGGTTTAAAAAGTGGTTATTCAACATGAGGCCCGATCCAAATGACATTTTGAATCATTTTTGGTAGAGTCCAAAAAATCAATTTTTCTGATGAAAAACGATGACCCCGGACCAGTCGAACGTTGAAAAAATGGTCAATATTGAAGAAATGTTAACATTTAATCTTTTGACTTTAAATGACGGTTGGATGTGAATTATTACTTTTTCAACTAAAATACGTGTGTTTAAAGTCATTTCTGTGCCTGAAATTGGTCAAAATTGAAGATTTTGAGTAAGCAAAACTCTGTAAAAATGGCAATTTTGGTCACTGTGAGGGTTTGAAAAGTGGTTATTAAACATGAGGCCCGATCCAAATGACATTTTGAAACATTTTTGGTAGAGTCCAAAAAATCAATTTTCTGATGAAAAACGATGACCCCGGACCAGTCGAACGTTGAAAAAATGGTCAATATTGATGAAATTTTAACATTTAATCTTTTGACTTTAAATAACGGTTGGATGTGAATTATTACTTTTTCAACTAAAATAAGTGTGTTTAAAGTCATTTCTGTGCCTGAAATTGGTCAAAATTGAAGATTTTGAGTAAGCAAAACTCTGTAAAAATTGCAATTTTGGTCACTGTGAGGGTTTAAAAAGTGGTTATTCAACATGAGACCCGATCCAAAAAACATTTTGAATCTTTTTTGGTAGAGTCCAAAAAATCAATTTTCTGATGAAAAACGATGACCCCGGACCAGTCGAACGTTGAAAAAATGGTCAATATTGATGAAATTTTAACATTTAATCTTTTGACTTTAAATGACGGTTGGATGTGAATTATTACTTTTTCAACTAAAATAAGTGTGTTTAAAGTCATTTCTGTGCCTGAAATTGGTCAAAATTGAAGATTTTGAGTAAGCAAAACTCTGTAAAAATGGCAATTTTGGTCACTGTGAGGGTTTAAAAAGTGGTTATTCAACATGAGGCCCGATCCAAATGACATTTTGAATCATTTTTGGTAGAGTCCAAAAAATCAATTTTCTGATGAAAAACGATGACCCCTGACCAGTCGAACGTTGAAAAAATGGTCAATATTGATGAAATTTTAACATTTAATCTTTTGACTTTAAATGACGGTTGGATGTGAATTATTACTTTTTCAACTAAAATAAGTGTGTTTAAAGTCATTTCTGTGCCTGAAATTGGTCAAAATTGAAGATTTTGAGTAAGCAAAACTCTGTAAAAATGGCAATTTTGGTCACTGTGAGGGTTTAAAAAGTGGTTATTCAACATGAGGCCCGATCCAAATGACATTTTGAATCATTTTTGGTAGAGTCCAAAAAATCAATTTTCTGATGAAAAACGATGACCCCGGACCAGTCGAACGTTGAAAAAATGGTCAATATTGATGAAATTTTAACATTTAATCTTTTGACTTTAAATGACGGTTGGATGTGAAATATTACTTTTTTAACTAAAATAAGTGTGTTTAAAGTCATTTCTGTGCCTGAAATTGGTCAAAATTTAAGATTTTGAGTAAGCAAAACTCTGTAAAAATGGCGATTTTGGTTTCTGTGAGGGTTTAAAAAGTGGTTATTCAACATGAGACCCGATCCAAAAGACATTTTGAATCATTTTTGGTAGAGTCCAAAAAATCCATTTTCTGATGAAAAACGATGACCCCGGACCAGTCGAACGTTGAAAAAATGGTCAATATTGATGAAATTTTAACATTTAATCTTTTGACTTTAAATGACGGTTGGATGTGAATTATTACTTTTTCAACTAAAATAAGTGTGTTTAAAGTCATTTCTGTGCCTGAAATTGGTCAAAATTGAAGATTTTGAGTAAGCAAAACTCTGTAAAAATGGCAATTTTGGTCACTGTGAGGGTTTAAAAAGTGGTTATTCAACATGAGGCCCGATCCAAATGACATTTTGAATCATTTTTGGTAGAGTCCAAAAAATCAATTTTCTGATGAAAAACGATGACCCCGGACCAGTCGAACGTTGAAAAAATGGTCAATATTGATGACATTTTAACATTTAATCTTTTGACTTTAAATGACGGTTGGATGTGAATTATTACTTTTTCAACTAAAATAAGTGTGTTTAAAGTCATTTCTGTGCCTGAAATTGGTCAAAATTTAAGATTTTGAGTAAGCAAAACTCTGTAAAAATGGCAATTTTGGTCACTGTCAGGGTTTAAAAAGTGGTTATTCAACATGAGGCCCGATCCAAAAGACATTTTGAATCTTTTTTGGTAGAGTCCAAAAAATCCATTTTCTGATGAAAAACGATGACCCCGGACCAGTCGAACGTTGAAAAAATGGTCAATATTGATGAAATTTTAACATTTAATCTTTTGACTTTAAATGGCGGTTGGATGTGAATTATTACTTTTTCAACTAAAATAAGTGTGTTTAAAGTCATTTCTGTGCCTGAAATTGGTCAAAATTTAAGATTTTGAGTAAGCAAAACTCTGTAAAAATGGCAATTTTGGTCACTGTGAGGGTTTAAAAAGTGGTTATTCAACATGAGACCCGATCCAAAAGACATTTTGAATCTTTTTTGGTAGAGTCCAAAAAATCCATTTTCTGATGAAAAACGATGACCCCGGACCAGTCGAACGTTGAAAAAATGGTCAATATTGATGAAATTTTAACATTTAATCTTTTGACTTTAAATGACGGTTGGATGTGAATTATTACTTTTTCAACTAAAATAAGTGTGTTTAAAGTCATTTCTGTGCCTGAAATTGGTCAAAATTTAAGATTTTGAGTAAGCAAAACTCTGTAAAAATGGCAATTTTGGTCACTGTGAGGGTTTAAAAAGTGGTTATTCAACATGAGGCCCGATCCAAATGACATTTTGAATCATTTTTGGTAGAGTCCAAAAAATCAATTTTCTGATGAAAAACGATGACCCCGGACCAGTCGAACGTTGAAAAAATGGTCAATATTGATGAAATGTTTACATTTAATCTTTTGACTTGAAATGACGGTTGGATGTGAATTATTACTTTTTCAACTAAAATAAGTGTGTTTAAAGTCATTTCTGTGCCTGAAAGTGGTCAAAATTGAAGATTTTGAGTAAGCAAAACTCTGTAAAAATGGCAATTTTGGTCACTGTGAGGGTTTAAAAAGTGGTTATTCAACATGAGACCCGATCCAAAAGACATTTTGAATCATTTTTGGTAGAGTCCAAAAAATCAATTTTCTGATGAAAAACGATGACCCCGGACCAGTCGAACGTTGAAAAAATGGTCAATATTGATGAAATTTTAACATTTAATCTTTTGACTTTAAATGACGGTTGGATGTGAATTATTACTTTTTCAACTAAAATAAGTGTGTTTAAAGTCATTTCTGTGCCTGAAATTGGTCAAAATTGAAGATTTTGAGTAAGCAAAACTCTGTAAAAATGGCAATTTTGGTCACTGTGAGGGTTTAAAAAGTGGTTATTCAACATGAGGCCCGATCCAAATGACATTTTGAATCATTTTTGGTAGAGTCCAAAAAATCAATTTTTCTGATGAAAAACGATGACCCCGGACCAGTCGAACGTTGAAAAAATGGTCAATATTGAAGAAATGTTAACATTTAATCTTTTGACTTTAAATGACGGTTGGATGTGAATTATTACTTTTTCAACTAAAATAAGTGTGTTTAAAGTCATTTCTGTGCCTGAAATTGGTCAAAATTGAAGATTTTGAGTAAGCAAAACTCTGTAAAAATGGCAATTTTGGTCACTGTGAGGGTTTGAAAAGTGGTTATTAAACATGAGGCCCGATCCAAATGACATTTTGAAACATTTTTGGTAGAGTCCAAAAAATCAATTTTCTGATGAAAAACGATGACCCCGGACCAGTCGAACGTTGAAAAAATGGTCAATATTGATGAAATTTTAACATTTAATCTTTTGACTTTAAATAACGGTTGGA
Organism: Lissotriton vulgaris; assembly: GCF_964263255.1. Classification (NCBI taxonomy): domain Eukaryota; kingdom Metazoa; phylum Chordata; class Amphibia; order Caudata; family Salamandridae; genus Lissotriton; species Lissotriton vulgaris. The sequence goes on along the minus strand of NW_028241828.1, from coordinate 209,548 downwards.
TGTGAATTATTACTTTTTCAACTAAAATACGTGTGTTTAAAGTCATTTCTGTGCCTGAAATTGGTCAAAATTGAAGATTTTGAGTAAGCAAAACTCTGTAAAAATGGCAATTTTGGTCACTGTGAGGGTTTAAAAAGTGGTTATTCAACATGAGACCCGATCCAAAAAACATTTTGAATCTTTTTTGGTAGAGTCCAAAAAATCCATTTTCTGATGAAAAACGATGACCCCGGACCAGTCGAACGTTGAAAAAATGGTCAATATTGATGAAATTTTAACATTTAATCTTTTGACTTTAAATGACGGTTGGATGTGAATTATTACTTTTTCAACTAAAATAAGTGTGTTTAAAGTCATTTCTGTGCCTGAAATTGGTCAAAATTGAAGATTTTGAGTAAGCAAAACTCTGTAAAAATGGCAATTTTGGTCACTGTGAGGGTTTAAAAAGTGGTTATTCAACATGAGGCCCGATCCAAATGACATTTTGAATCATTTTTGGTAGAGTCCAAAAAATCAATTTTCTGATGAAAAACGATGACCCCTGACCAGTCGAACGTTGAAAAAATGGTCAATATTGATGAAATTTTAACATTTAATCTTTTGACTTTAAATGACGGTTGGATGTGAATTATTACTTTTTCAACTAAAATAAGTGTGTTTAAAGTCATTTCTGTGCCTGAAATTGGTCAAAATTGAAGATTTTGAGTAAGCAAAACTCTGTAAAAATGGCAATTTTGGTCACTGTGAGGGTTTAAAAAGTGGTTATTCAACATGAGGCCCGATCCAAATGACATTTTGAATCATTTTTGGTAGAGTCCAAAAAATCAATTTTCTGATGAAAAACGATGACCCCGGACCAGTCGAACGTTGAAAAAATGGTCAATATTGATGAAATTTTAACATTTAATCTTTTGACTTTAAATGACGGTTGGATGTGAATTATTACTTTTTTAACTAAAATAAGTGTGTTTAAAGTCATTTCTGTGCCTGAAATTGGTCAAAATTTAAGATTTTGAGTAAGCAAAACTCTGTAAAAATGGCGATTTTGGTTTCTGTGAGGGTTTAAAAAGTGGTTATTCAACATGAGACCCGATCCAAAAGACATTTTGAATCATTTTTGGTAGAGTCCAAAAAATCCATTTTCTGATGAAAAACGATGACCCCGGACCAGTCGAACGTTGAAAAAATGGTCAATATTGATGAAATTTTAACATTTAATCTTTTGACTTTAAATGACGGTTGGATGTGAATTATTACTTTTTCAACTAAAATAAGTGTGTTTAAAGTCATTTCTGTGCCTGAAATTGGTCAAAATTTAAGATTTTGAGTAAGCAAAACTCTGTAAAAATGGCAATTTTGGTCACTGTCAGGGTTTAAAAAGTGGTTATTCAACATGAGGCCCGATCCAAAAGACATTTTGAATCTTTTTTGGTAGAGTCCAAAAAATCAATTTTCTGATGAAAAACGATGACCCCGGACCAGTCGAACGTTGAAAAAATGGTCAATATTGATGAAATTTTAACATTTAATCTTTTGACTTTAAATGGCGGTTGGATGTGAATTATTACTTTTTCAACTAAAATAAGTGTGTTTAAAGTCATTTCTGTGCCTGAAATTGGTCAAAATTTAAGATTTTGAGTAAGCAAAACTCTGTAAAAATGGCAATTTTGGTCACTGTGAGGGTTTAAAAAGTGGTTATTCAACATGAGACCCGATCCAAAAGACATTTTGAATCTTTTTTGGTAGAGTCCAAAAAATCCATTTTCTGATGAAAAACGATGACCCCGGACCAGTCGAACGTTGAAAAAATGGTCAATATTGATGAAATTTTAACATTTAATCTTTTGACTTTAAATGACGGTTGGATGTGAATTATTACTTTTTCAACTAAAATAAGTGTGTTTAAAGTCATTTCTGTGCCTGAAATTGGTCAAAATTTAAGATTTTGAGTAAGCAAAACTCTGTAAAAATGGCAATTTTGGTCACTGTGAGGGTTTAAAAAGTGGTTATTCAACATGAGGCCCGATCCAAATGACATTTTGAATCATTTTTGGTAGAGTCCAAAAAATCAATTTTCTGATGAAAAACGATGACCCCGGACCAGTCGAACGTTGAAAAAATGGTCAATATTGATGAAATGTTTACATTTAATCTTTTGACTTGAAATGACGGTTGGATGTGAATTATTACTTTTTCAACTAAAATAAGTGTGTTTAAAGTCATTTCTGTGCCTGAAAGTGGTCAAAATTGAAGATTTTGAGTAAGCAAAACTCTGTAAAAATGGCAATTTTGGTCACTGTGAGGGTTTAAAAAGTGGTTATTCAACATGAGACCCGATCCAAAAGACATTTTGAATCATTTTTGGTAGAGTCCAAAAAATCCATTTTCTGATGAAAAACAATGACCCCGGACCAGTCGAACGTTGAAAAAATGGTCAATATTGATGAAATTTTAACATTTAATCTTTTGACTTTAAATGACGGTTGGATGTGAATTATTACTTTTTCAACTAAAATAAGTGTGTTTAAAGTCATTTCTGTGCCTGAAATTGGTCAAAATTGAAGATTTTGAGTAAGCAAAACTCTGTAAAAATGGCAATTTTGGTCACTGTGAGGGTTTAAAAAGTGGTTATTCAACATGAGGCCCGATCCAAATGACATTTTGAATCATTTTTGGTAGAGTCCAAAAAATCAATTTTCTGATGAAAAACGATGACCCCGGACCAGTCGAACGTTGAAAAAATGGTCAATATTGATGAAATTTTAACATTTAATCTTTTGACTTTAAATGACGGTTGGATGTGAATTATTACTTTTTTAACTAAAATAAGTATGTTTAAAGTCATTTCTGTGCCTGAAATTGGTCAAAATTTAAGATTTTGAGTAAGCAAAACTCTGTAAAAATGGCGATTTTGGTTTCTGTGAGGGTTTAAAAAGTGGTTATTCAACATGAGACCCGATCCAAAAGACATTTTGAATCATTTTTGGTAGAGTCCAAAAAATCCATTTTCTGATGAAAAACGATGACCCCGGACCAGTCGAACGTTGAAAAAATGGTCAATATTGATGAAATTTTAACATTTAATCTTTTGACTTTAAATGACGGTTGGATGTGAATTATTACTTTTTCAACTAAAATAAGTGTGTTTAAAGTCATTTCTGTGCCTGAAATTGGTCAAAATTGAAGATTTTGAGTAAGCAAAACTCTGTAAAAATGGCAATTTTGGTCACTGTGAGGGTTTAAAAAGTGGTTATTCAACATGAGGCCCGATCCAAATGACATTTTGAATCATTTTTGGTAGAGTCCAAAAAATCCATTTTCTGATGAAAAACGATGACCCCGGACCAGTCGAACGTTGAAAAAATGGTAAATATTGATGAAATTTTAACATTTAATCTTTTGACTTTAAATGACGGTTGGATGTGAATTATTACTTTTTCAACTAAAATAAGTGTGTTTAAAGTCATTTCTGTGCCTGAAATTGGTCAAAATTTAAGATTTTGAGTAAGCAAAACTCTGTAAAAATGGCAATTTTGGTCACTGTCAGGGTTTAAAAAGTGGTTATTCAACATGAGGCCCGATCCAAAAGACATTTTGAATCTTTTTTGGTAGAGTCCAAAAAATCCATTTTCTGATGAAAAACGATGACCCCGGACCAGTCGAACGTTGAAAAAATTGTCAATATTGATGAAATTTTAACATTTAATCTTTTGACTTTAAATGACGGTTGGATGTGAATTATTACTTTTTCAACTAAAATAAGTGTGTTTAAAGTCATTTCTGTGCCTGAAATTGGTCAAAAAGGAAGATTTTGAGTAAGCAAAACTCTGTAAAAATGGCAATTTTGGTCACTGTGAGGGTTTAAAAAGTGGTTATTCAACATGAGACCCGATCCAAAAAACATTTTGAATCTTTTTTGGTAGAGTCCAAAAAATCCATTTTCTGATGAAAAACGATGACCCCGGACCAGTCGAACGTTGAAAAAATGGTCAATATTGATGAAATTTTAACATTTAATCTTTTGACTTTAAATGACGGTTGGATGTGAATTATTACTTTTTCAACTAAAATAAGTGTGTTTAAAGTCATTTCTGTGCCTGAAATTGGTCAAAATTGAAGATTTTGAGTAAGCAAAACTCTGTAAAAATGGCAATTTTGGTCACTGTGAGGGTTTAAAAAGTGGTTATTCAACATGAGGCCCGATCCAAATGACATTTTGAATCATTTTTGGTAGAGTCCAAAAAATCAATTTTCTGATGAAAAACGATGACCCCTGACCAGTCGAACGTTGAAAAAATGGTCAATATTGATGAAATTTTAACATTTAATCTTTTGACTTTAAATGACGGTTGGATGTGAATTATTACTTTTTTAACTAAAATAAGTGTGTTTAAAGTCATTTCTGTGCCTGAAATTGGTCAAAATTTAAGATTTTGAGTAAGCAAAACTCTGTAAAAATGGCGATTTTGGTTTCTGTGAGGGTTTAAAAAGTGGTTATTCAACATGAGACCCGATCCAAAAGACATTTTGAATCATTTTTGGTAGAGTCCAAAAAATCCATTTTCTGATGAAAAACGATGACCCCGGACCAGTCGAACGTTGAAAAAATGGTCAATATTGATGAAATTTTAACATTTAATCTTTTGACTTTAAATGACGGTTGGATGTGAATTATTACTTTTTCAACTAAAATAAGTGTGTTTAAAGTCATTTCTGTGCCTGAAATTGGTCAAAATTTAAGATTTTGAGTAAGCAAAACTCTGTAAAAATGGCAATTTTGGTCACTGTCAGGGTTTAAAAAGTGGTTATTCAACATGAGGCCCGATCCAAAAGACATTTTGAATCTTTTTTGGTAGAGTCCAAAAAATCCATTTTCTGATGAAAAACGATGACCCCGGACCAGTCGAACGTTGAAAAAATTGTCAATATTGATGAAATTTTAACATTTAATCTTTTGACTTTAAATGACGGTTGGATGTGAATTATTACTTTTTCAACTAAAATAAGTGTGTTTAAAGTCATTTCTGTGCCTGAAATTGGTCAAAATTGAAGATTTTGAGTAAGCAAAACTCTGTAAAAATGGCAATTTTGGTCACTGTGAGGGTTTAAAAAGTGGTTATTCAACATGAGACCCGATCCAAAAAACATTTTGAATCTTTTTTGGTAGAGTCCAAAAAATCCATTTTCTGATGAAAAACGATGACCCCGGACCAGTCGAACGTTGAAAAAATGGTCAATATTGATGAAATTTTAACATTTAATCTTTTGACTTTAAATGACGGTTGGATGTGAATTATTACTTTTTCAACTAAAATAAGTGTGTTTAAAGTCATTTCTGTGCCTGAAATTGGTCAAAATTGAAGATTTTGAGTAAGCAAAACTCTGTAAAAATGGCAATTTTGGTCACTGTGAGGGTTTAAAAAGTGGTTATTCAACATGAGGCCCGATCCAAATGACATTTTGAATCATTTTTGGTAGAGTCCAAAAAATCAATTTTCTGATGAAAAACGATGACCCCTGACCAGTCGAACGTTGAAAAAATGGTCAATATTGATGAAATTTTAACATTTAATCTTTTGACTTTAAATGACGGTTGGATGTGAATTATTACTTTTTTAACTAAAATAAGTGTGTTTAAAGTCATTTCTGTGCCTGAAATTGGTCAAAATTTAAGATTTTGAGTAAGCAAAACTCTGTAAAAATGGCGATTTTGGTTTCTGTGAGGGTTTAAAAAGTGGTTATTCAACATGAGACCCGATCCAAAAGACATTTTGAATCATTTTTGGTAGAGTCCAAAAAATCCATTTTCTGATGAAAAACGATGACCCCGGACCAGTCGAACGTTGAAAAAATGGTCAATATTGATGAAATTTTAACATTTAATCTTTTGACTTTAAATGACGGTTGGATGTGAATTATTACTTTTTCAACTAAAATAAGTGTGTTTAAAGTCATTTCTGTGCCTGAAATTGGTCAAAATTTAAGATTTTGAGTAAGCAAAACTCTGTAAAAATGGCAATTTTGGTCACTGTCAGGGTTTAAAAAGTGGTTATTCAACATGAGGCCCGATCCAAAAGACATTTTGAATCTTTTTTGGTAGAGTCCAAAAAATCCATTTTCTGATGAAAAACGATGACCCCGGACCAGTCGAACGTTGAAAAAATGGTCAATATTGATGAAATTTTAACATTTAATCTTTTGACTTTAAATGACGGTTGGATGTGAATTATTACTTTTTCAACTAAAATAAGTGTGTTTAAAGTCATTTCTGTGCCTGAAATTGGTCAAAATTGAAGATTTTGAGTAAGCAAAACTCTGTAAAAATGGCAATTTTGGTCACTGTGAGGGTTTAAAAAGTGGTTATTCAACATGAGGCCCGATCCAAATGACATTTTGAATCATTTTTGGTAGAGTCCAAAAAATCAATTTTCTGATGAAAAACGATGACCCCTGACCAGTCGAACGTTGAAAAAATGGTCAATATTGATGAAATTTTAACATTTAATCTTTTGACTTTAAATGACGGTTGGATGTGAATTATTACTTTTTCAACTAAAATAAGTGTGTTTAAAGTCATTTCTGTGCCTGAAATTGGTCAAAATTGAAGATTTTGAGTAAGCAAAACTCTGTAAAAATGGCAATTTTGGTCACTGTGAGGGTTTAAAAAGTGGTTATTCAACATGAGGCCCGATCCAAATGACATTTTGAATCATTTTTGGTAGAGTCCAAAAAATCAATTTTCTGATGAAAAACGATGACCCCGGACCAGTCGAACGTTGAAAAAATGGTCAATATTGATGAAATTTTAACATTTAATCTTTTGACTTTAAATGACGGTTGGATGTGAATTATTACTTTTTTAACTAAAATAAGTGTGTTTAAAGTCATTTCTGTGCCTGAAATTGGTCAAAATTTAAGATTTTGAGTAAGCAAAACTCTGTAAAAATGGCGATTTTGGTTTCTGTGAGGGTTTAAAAAGTGGTTATTCAACATGAGACCCGATCCAAAAGACATTTTGAATCATTTTTGGTAGAGTCCAAAAAATCCATTTTCTGATGAAAAACGATGACCCCGGACCAGTCGAACGTTGAAAAAATGGTCAATATTGATGAAATTTTAACATTTAATCTTTTGACTTTAAATGACGGTTGGATGTGAATTATTACTTTTTCAACTAAAATAAGTGTGTTTAAAGTCATTTCTGTGCCTGAAATTGGTCAAAATTTAAGATTTTGAGTAAGCAAAACTCTGTAAAAATGGCAATTTTGGTCACTGTCAGGGTTTAAAAAGTGGTTATTCAACATGAGGCCCGATCCAAAAGACATTTTGAATCTTTTTTGGTAGAGTCCAAAAAATCAATTTTCTGATGAAAAACGATGACCCCGGACCAGTCGAACGTTGAAAAAATGGTCAATATTGATGAAATTTTAACATTTAATCTTTTGACTTTAAATGGCGGTTGGATGTGAATTATTACTTTTTCAACTAAAATAAGTGTGTTTAAAGTCATTTCTGTGCCTGAAATTGGTCAAAATTTAAGATTTTGAGTAAGCAAAACTCTGTAAAAATGGCAATTTTGGTCACTGTGAGGGTTTAAAAAGTGGTTATTCAACATGAGACCCGATCCAAAAGACATTTTGAATCTTTTTTGGTAGAGTCCAAAAAATCCATTTTCTGATGAAAAACGATGACCCCGGACCAGTCGAACGTTGAAAAAATGGTCAATATTGATGAAATTTTAACATTTAATCTTTTGACTTTAAATGACGGTTGGATGTGAATTATTACTTTTTCAACTAAAATAAGTGTGTTTAAAGTCATTTCTGTGCCTGAAATTGGTCAAAATTTAAGATTTTGAGTAAGCAAAACTCTGTAAAAATGGCAATTTTGGTCACTGTGAGGGTTTAAAAAGTGGTTATTCAACATGAGGCCCGATCCAAATGACATTTTGAATCATTTTTGGTAGAGTCCAAAAAATCAATTTTCTGATGAAAAACGATGACCCCGGACCAGTCGAACGTTGAAAAAATGGTCAATATTGATGAAATGTTTACATTTAATCTTTTGACTTGAAATGACGGTTGGATGTGAATTATTACTTTTTCAACTAAAATAAGTGTGTTTAAAGTCATTTCTGTGCCTGAAAGTGGTCAAAATTGAAGATTTTGAGTAAGCAAAACTCTGTAAAAATGGCAATTTTGGTCACTGTGAGGGTTTAAAAAGTGGTTATTCAACATGAGACCCGATCCAAAAGACATTTTGAATCATTTTTGGTAGAGTCCAAAAAATCCATTTTCTGATGAAAAACAATGACCCCGGACCAGTCGAACGTTGAAAAAATGGTCAATATTGATGAAATTTTAACATTTAATCTTTTGACTTTAAATGACGGTTGGATGTGAATTATTACTTTTTCAACTAAAATAAGTGTGTTTAAAGTCATTTCTGTGCCTGAAATTGGTCAAAATTGAAGATTTTGAGTAAGCAAAACTCTGTAAAAATGGCAATTTTGGTCACTGTGAGGGTTTAAAAAGTGGTTATTCAACATGAGGCCCGATCCAAATGACATTTTGAATCATTTTTGGTAGAGTCCAAAAAATCAATTTTCTGATGAAAAACGATGACCCCGGACCAGTCGAACGTTGAAAAAATGGTCAATATTGATGAAATTTTAACATTTAATCTTTTGACTTTAAATGACGGTTGGATGTGAATTATTACTTTTTTAACTAAAATAAGTATGTTTAAAGTCATTTCTGTGCCTGAAATTGGTCAAAATTTAAGATTTTGAGTAAGCAAAACTCTGTAAAAATGGCGATTTTGGTTTCTGTGAGGGTTTAAAAAGTGGTTATTCAACATGAGACCCGATCCAAAAGACATTTTGAATCATTTTTGGTAGAGTCCAAAAAATCCATTTTCTGATGAAAAACGATGACCCCGGACCAGTCGAACGTTGAAAAAATGGTCAATATTGATGAAATTTTAACATTTAATCTTTTGACTTTAAATGACGGTTGGATGTGAATTATTACTTTTTCAACTAAAATAAGTGTGTTTAAAGTCATTTCTGTGCCTGAAATTGGTCAAAATTGAAGATTTTGAGTAAGCAAAACTCTGTAAAAATGGCAATTTTGGTCACTGTGAGGGTTTAAAAAGTGGTTATTCAACATGAGGCCCGATCCAAATGACATTTTGAATCATTTTTGGTAGAGTCCAAAAAATCCATTTTCTGATGAAAAACGATGACCCCGGACCAGTCGAACGTTGAAAAAATGGTAAATATTGATGAAATTTTAACATTTAATCTTTTGACTTTAAATGACGGTTGGATGTGAATTATTACTTTTTCAACTAAAATAAGTGTGTTTAAAGTCATTTCTGTGCCTGAAATTGGTCAAAATTTAAGATTTTGAGTAAGCAAAACTCTGTAAAAATGGCAATTTTGGTCACTGTCAGGGTTTAAAAAGTGGTTATTCAACATGAGGCCCGATCCAAAAGACATTTTGAATCTTTTTTGGTAGAGTCCAAAAAATCCATTTTCTGATGAAAAACGATGACCCCGGACCAGTCGAACGTTGAAAAAATTGTCAATATTGATGAAATTTTAACATTTAATCTTTTGACTTTAAATGACGGTTGGATGTGAATTATTACTTTTTCAACTAAAATAAGTGTGTTTAAAGTCATTTCTGTGCCTGAAATTGGTCAAAAAGGAAGATTTTGAGTAAGCAAAACTCTGTAAAAATGGCAATTTTGGTCACTGTGAGGGTTTAAAAAGTGGTTATTCAACATGAGACCCGATCCAAAAAACATTTTGAATCTTTTTTGGTAGAGTCCAAAAAATCCATTTTCTGATGAAAAACGATGACCCCGGACCAGTCGAACGTTGAAAAAATGGTCAATATTGATGAAATTTTAACATTTAATCTTTTGACTTTAAATGACGGTTGGATGTGAATTATTACTTTTTCAACTAAAATAAGTGTGTTTAAAGTCATTTCTGTGCCTGAAATTGGTCAAAATTGAAGATTTTGAGTAAGCAAAACTCTGTAAAAATGGCAATTTTGGTCACTGTGAGGGTTTAAAAAGTGGTTATTCAACATGAGGCCCGATCCAAATGACATTTTGAATCATTTTTGGTAGAGTCCAAAAAATCAATTTTCTGATGAAAAACGATGACCCCTGACCAGTCGAACGTTGAAAAAATGGTCAATATTGATGAAATTTTAACATTTAATCTTTTGACTTTAAATGACGGTTGGATGTGAATTATTACTTTTTTAACTAAAATAAGTGTGTTTAAAGTCATTTCTGTGCCTGAAATTGGTCAAAATTTAAGATTTTGAGTAAGCAAAACTCTGTAAAAATGGCGATTTTGGTTTCTGTGAGGGTTTAAAAAGTGGTTATTCAACATGAGACCCGATCCAAAAGACATTTTGAATCATTTTTGGTAGAGTCCAAAAAATCCATTTTCTGATGAAAAACGATGACCCCGGACCAGTCGAACGTTGAAAAAATGGTCAATATTGATGAAATTTTAACATTTAATCTTTTGACTTTAAATGACGGTTGGATGTGAATTATTACTTTTTCAACTAAAATAAGTGTGTTTAAAGTCATTTCTGTGCCTGAAATTGGTCAAAATTTAAGATTTTGAGTAAGCAAAACTCTGTAAAAATGGCAATTTTGGTCACTGTCAGGGTTTAAAAAGTGGTTATTCAACATGAGGCCCGATCCAAAAGACATTTTGAATCTTTTTTGGTAGAGTCCAAAAAATCCATTTTCTGATGAAAAACGATGACCCCGGACCAGTCGAACGTTGAAAAAATTGTCAATATTGATGAAATTTTAACATTTAATCTTTTGACTTTAAATGACGGTTGGATGTGAATTATTACTTTTTCAACTAAAATAAGTGTGTTTAAAGTCATTTCTGTGCCTGAAATTGGTCAAAATTGAAGATTTTGAGTAAGCAAAACTCTGTAAAAATGGCAATTTTGGTCACTGTGAGGGTTTAAAAAGTGGTTATTCAACATGAGACCCGATCCAAAAAACATTTTGAATCTTTTTTGGTAGAGTCCAAAAAATCCATTTTCTGATGAAAAACGATGACCCCGGACCAGTCGAACGTTGAAAAAATGGTCAATATTGATGAAATTTTAACATTTAATCTTTTGACTTTAAATGACGGTTGGATGTGAATTATTACTTTTTCAACTAAAATAAGTGTGTTTAAAGTCATTTCTGTGCCTGAAATTGGTCAAAATTGAAGATTTTGAGTAAGCAAAACTCTGTAAAAATGGCAATTTTGGTCACTGTGAGGGTTTAAAAAGTGGTTATTCAACATGAGGCCCGATCCAAATGACATTTTGAATCATTTTTGGTAGAGTCCAAAAAATCAATTTTCTGATGAAAAACGATGACCCCTGACCAGTCGAACGTTGAAAAAATGGTCAATATTGATGAAATTTTAACATTTAATCTTTTGACTTTAAATGACGGTTGGATGTGAATTATTACTTTTTTAACTAAAATAAGTGTGTTTAAAGTCATTTCTGTGCCTGAAATTGGTCAAAATTTAAGATTTTGAGTAAGCAAAACTCTGTAAAAATGGCGATTTTGGTTTCTGTGAGGGTTTAAAAAGTGGTTATTCAACATGAGACCCGATCCAAAAGACATTTTGAATCATTTTTGGTAGAGTCCAAAAAATCCATTTTCTGATGAAAAACGATGACCCCGGACCAGTCGAACGTTGAAAAAATGGTCAATATTGAAGAAATTTTAACATTTAATCTTTTGACTTTAAATGACGGTTGGATGTGAATTATTACTTTTTCAACTAAAATAAGTGTGTTTAAAGTCATTTCTGTGCCTGAAATTGGTCAAAATTTAAGATTTTGAGTAAGCAAAACTCTGTAAAAATGGCAATTTTGGTCACTGTCAGGGTTTAAAAAGTGGTTATTCAACATGAGGCCCGATCCAAAAGACATTTTGAATCTTTTTTGGTAGAGTCCAAAAAATCCATTTTCTGATGAAAAACGATGACCCCGGACCAGTCGAACGTTGAAAAAATTGTCAATATTGATGAAATTTTAACATTTAATCTTTTGACTTTAAATGACGGTTGGATGTGAATTATTACTTTTTCAACTAAAATAAGTGTGTTTAAAGTCATTTCTGTGCCTGAAATTGGTCAAAATTGAAGATTTTGAGTAAGCAAAACTCTGTAAAAATGGCAATTTTGGTCACTGTGAGGGTTTAAAAAGTGGTTATTCAACATGAGGCCCGATCCAAATGACATTTTGAAACATTTTTGGTAGAGTCCAAAAAATACATTTTCTGATGAAAAACGATGACCCCGGACCAGTCGAACGTTGAAAAAATGGTCAATATTGATGAAATTTTAACATTTAATCTTTTGACTTTAAATGGCGGTTGGATGTGAATTATTACTTTTTCAACTAAAATAAGTGTGTTTAAAGTCATTTCTGTGCCTGAAATTGGTCAAAATTTAAGATTTTGAGTAAGCAAAACTCTGTAAAAATGGCAATTTTGGTCACTGTGAGGGTTTAAAAAGTGGTTATTCAACATGAGACCCGATCCAAAAGACATTTTGAATCTTTTTTGGTAGAGTCCAAAAAATCCATTTTCTGATGAAAAACGATGACCCCGGACCAGTCGAACGTTGAAAAAATGGTCAATATTGATGAAATTTTAACATTTAATCTTTTGACTTTAAATGACGGTTGGATGTGAATTATTACTTTTTCAACTAAAATAAGTGTGTTTAAAGTCATTTCTGTGCCTGAAATTGGTCAAAATTTAAGATTTTGAGTAAGCAAAACTCTGTAAAAATGGCAATTTTGGTCACTGTGAGGGTTTAAAAAGTGGTTATTCAACATGAGGCCCGATCCAAATGACATTTTGAATCATTTTTGGTAGAGTCCAAAAAATCAATTTTCTGATGAAAAACGATGACCCCGGACCAGTCGAACGTTGAAAAAATGGTCAATATTGATGAAATGTTTACATTTAATCTTTTGACTTGAAATGACGGTTGGATGTGAATTATTACTTTTTCAACTAAAATAAGTGTGTTTAAAGTCATTTCTGTGCCTGAAAGTGGTCAAAATTGAAGATTTTGAGTAAGCAAAACTCTGTAAAAATGGCAATTTTGGTCACTGTGAGGGTTTAAAAAGTGGTTATTCAACATGAGACCCGATCCAAAAGACATTTTGAATCATTTTTGGTAGAGTCCAAAAAATCCATTTTCTGATGAAAAACGATGACCCCGGACCAGTCGAACGTTGAAAAAATGGTCAATATTGATGAAATTTTAACATTTAATCTTTTGACTTTAAATGACGGTTGGATGTGAATTATTACTTTTTCAACTAAAATAAGTGTGTTTAAAGTCATTTCTGTGCCTGAAATTGGTCAAAATTGAAGATTTTGAGTAAGCAAAACTCTGTAAAAATGGCAATTTTGGTCACTGTGAGGGTTTAAAAAGTGGTTATTCAACATGAAGCCCGATCCAAATGACATTTTGAATCATTTTTGGTAGAGTCCAAAAAATCAATTTTTCTGATGAAAAACGATGACCCCGGACCAGTCGAACGTTGAAAAAATGGTCAATATTGAAGAAATGTTAACATTTAATCTTTTGACTTTAAATGACGGTTGGATGTGAATTATTACTTTTTCAACTAAAATAAGTGTGTTTAAAGTCATTTCTGTGCCTGAAATTGGTCAAAATTGAAGATTTTGAGTAAGCAAAACTCTGTAAAAATGGCAATTTTGGTCACTGTGAGGGTTTGAAAAGTGGTTATTCAACATGAGGCCCGATCCAAATGACATTTTGAAACATTTTTGGTAGAGTCCAAAAAATCAATTTTCTGATGAAAAACGATGACCCCGGACCAGTCGAACGTTGAAAAAATGGTCAATATTGATGAAATTTTAACATTTAATCTTTTGACTTTAAATGACGGTTGGATGTGAATTATTACTTTTTCAACTAAAATAAGTGTGTTTAAAGTCATTTCTGTGCCTGAAATTGGTCAAAATTTAAGATTTTGAGTAAGCAAAACTCTGTAAAAATGGCAATTTTGGTCACTGTGAGGGTTAAAAAGTGGTTATTCAACATGAGGCCCGATCCAAATGACATTTTGAATCATTTTTGGTAGAGTCCAAAAAATCAATTTTCTGATGAAAAACGATGACCCCGGACCAGTCGAACGTTGAAAAAATGGTCAATATTGATGAAATGTTTACATTTAATCTTTTGACTTTAAATGACGGTTGGATGTGAATTATTACTTTTTCAACTAAAATAAGTGTGTTTAAAGTCATTTCTGTGCCTGAAATTGGTCAAAATTGAAGATTTTGAGTAAGCAAAACTCTGTAAAAATGGCAATTTTGGTCACTGTGAGGGTTTAAAAAGTGGTTATTCAACATGAGGCCCAATCCAAATGACATTTTGAATCTTTTTTGGTAGAGTCCAAAAAATCAATTTTCTGATGAAAAACGATGACCCCGGACCAGTCGAACGTTGAAAAAATGGTCAATATTGATGACATTTTTACATTTAATCTTTTGACTTTAAATGACGGTTGGATGTGAATTATTACTTTTTCAACTAAAATAGGTGTGTTTAAAGTCATTTCTGTGCCTGAAATTCGTCAAAATTGAAGATTTTGAGTAAGCAAAACTCTGTAAAAATGGCAATTTTGGTCACTGTGAGGGTTTAAAAAGTTGTTATTCAACATGAGACCCGATCCAAAAGACATTTTGAATCTTTTTTGGTAGAGTCCAAAAAATCAATTTTCTGATGAAAAACGATGACCCCGGACCAGTCGAACGTTGAAAAAATGGTCAATATTGATGAAATTTTAACATTTAATCTTTTGACTTTAAATGACGGTTGGATGTGAATTATTACTTTTTCAACTAAAATAAGTGTGTTTAAAGTCATTTCTGTGCCTGAAATTGGTCAAAATTGAAGATTTTGAGTAAGCAAAACTCTGTAAAAATGGCAATTTTGGTCACTGTGAGGGTTTAAAAAGTGGTTATTCAACATGAGGCCCGATCCAAATGACATTTTGAAACATTTTTGGTAGAGTCCAAAAAATCAATTTTCTGATGAAAAACGATGACCCCGGACCAGTCGAACGTTGAAAAAAATGGTCAATATTGATGAAATTTTAACATTTAATCTTTTGACTTTAAATGACGGTTGGATGTGAATTATTACTTTTTCAACTAAAATAAGTGTGTTTAAAGTCATGTCTGTGCCTGAAATTGGTCAAAATTGAAGATTTTGAGTAAGCAAAACTCTGTAAAAATGGCAATTTTGGTCACTGTGAGGGTTTAAAAAGTGGTTATTCAACATGAGGCCCGATCCAAATGACATTTTGAAACATTTTTGGTAGAGTCCAAAAAATCAATTTTCTGATGAAAAACGATGACCCCGGACCAGTCGAACGTTGAAAAAATGGTCAATATTGATGAAATTTTAACATTTAATCTTTTGACTTTAAATGACGGTTGGATGTGAATTATTACTTTTTCAACTAAAATAAGTGTGTTTAAAGTCATTTCTGTGCCTGAAATTGGTCAAAATTCAAGATTTTGAGTAAGCAAAACTCTGTAAAAATGGCAATTTTGGTCACTGTGAGGGTTTAAAAAGTGGTTATTCAACATGAGACCCGATCCAAAAGACATTTTGAATCTTTTTTGGTAGAGTCCAAAAAATCCATTTTCTGATGAAAAACGATGACCCCGGACCAGTCGAACGTTGAAAAAATGGTCAATATTGATGAAATTTTAACATTTAATCTTTTGACTTTAAATGACGGTTGGATGTGAATTATTACTTTTTCAACTAAAATAAGTGTGTTTAAAGTCATTTCTGTGCCTGAAATTGGTCAAAATTGAAGATTTTGAGTAAGCAAAACTCTGTAAAAATGGCAATTTTGGTCACTGTGAGGGTTTAAAAAGTGGTTATTCAACATGAGACCCGATCCAAAAGACATTTTGAATCTTTTTTGGTAGAGTCCAAAAAATCCATTTTCTGATGAAAAACGATGACCCCGGACCAGTCGAACGTTGAAAAAATGGTCAATATTGATGAAATTTTAACATTTAATCTTTTGACTTTAAATGACGGTTGGATGTGAATTATTACTTTTTCAACTAAAATAAGTGTGTTTAAAGTTATTTCTGTGCCTGAAATTGGTCAAAATTGAAGATTTTGAGTAAGCAAAACTCTGTAAAAATGGCAATTTTGGTCACTGTGAGGGTTTAAAAAGTGGTTATTCAACATGAGACCCGATCCAAAAGACATTTTGAATCATTTTTGGTAGAGTCCAAAAAATCCATTTTCTGATGAAAAACGATGACCCCGGACCAGTCGAACGTTGAAAAAATGGTCAATATTGATGAAATTTTAACATTTAATCTTTTGACTTTAAATGACGGTTGGATGTGAATTATTACTTTTTCAACTAAAATAAGTGTGTTTAAAGTCATTTCTGTGCCTGAAATTGGTCAAAATTGAAGATTTTGAGTAAGCAAAACTCTGTAAAAATGGCAATTTTGGTCACTGTGAGGGTTTAAAAAGTGGTTATTCAACATGAGGCCCGATCCAAATGACATTTTGAATCATTTTTGGTAGAGTCCAAAAAATCAATTTTTCTGATGAAAAACGATGACCCCGGACCAGTCGAACGTTGAAAAAATGGTCAATATTGAAGAAATGTTAACATTTAATCTTTTGACTTTAAATGACGGTTGGATGTGAATTATTACTTTTTCAACTAAAATAAGTGTGTTTAAAGTCATTTCTGTGCCTGAAATTGGTCAAAATTGAAGATTTTGAGTAAGCAAAACTCTGTAAAAATGGCAATTTTGGTCACTGTGAGGGTTTGAAAAGTGGTTATTAAACATGAGGCCCGATCCAAATGACATTTTGAAACATTTTTAGTAGAGTCCAAAAAATCAATTTTCTGATGAAAAACGATGACCCCGGACCAGTCGAACGTTGAAAAAATGGTCAATATTGATGAAATTTTAACATTTAATCTTTTGACTTTAAATAACGGTTGGATGTGAATTATTACTTTTTCAACTAAAATAAGTGTGTTTAAAGTCATTTCTGTGCCTGAAATTGGTCAAAATTGAAGATTTTGAGTAAGCAAAACTCTGTAAAAATTGCAATTTTGGTCACTGTGAGGGTTTAAAAAGTGGTTATTCAACATGAGACCCGATCCAAAAAACATTTTGAATCTTTTTTGGTAGAGTCCAAAAAATCAATTTTCTGATGAAAAACGATGACCCCGGACCAGTCGAACGTTGAAAAAATGGTCAATATTGATGACATTTTAACATTTAATCTTTTGACTTTAAATGACGGTTGGATGTGAATTATTACTTTTTCAACTAAAATAAGTGTGTTTAAAGTCATTTCTGTGCCTGAAATTGGTCAAAATTGAAGATTTTGAGTAAGCAAAACTCTGTAAAAATGGCAATTTTGGTCACTGTGAGGGTTTAAAAAGTGGTTATTCAACATGAGGCCCGATCCAAATGACATTTTGAATCATTTTTGGTAGAGTCCAAAAAATCAATTTTCTGATGAAAAACGATGACCCCGGACCAGTCGAACGTTGAAAAAATGGTCAATATTGATGAAATTTTAACATTTAATCTTTTGACTTTAAATAACGGTTGGATGTGAATTATTACTTTTTCAACTAAAATAAGTGTGTTTAAAGTCATTTCTGTGCCTGAAATTGGTCAAAATTGAAGATTTTGAGTAAGCAAAACTCTGTAAAAATTGCAATTTTGGTCACTGTGAGGGTTTAAAAAGTGGTTATTCAACATGAGACCCGATCCAAAAAACATTTTGAATCTTTTTTGGTAGAGTCCAAAAAATCAATTTTCTGATGAAAAACGATGACCCCGGACCAGTCGAACGTTGAAAAAATGGTCAATATTGATGAAATTTTAACATTTAATCTTTTGACTTTAAATGACGGTTGGATGTGAATTATTACTTTTTCAACTAAAATAAGTGTGTTTAAAGTCATTTCTGTGCCTGAAATTGGTCAAAATTGAAGATTTTGAGTAAGCAAAACTCTGTAAAAATGGCAATTTTGGTCACTGTGAGGGTTTAAAAAGTGGTTATTCAACATGAGGCCCGATCCAAATGACATTTTGAATCATTTTTGGTAGAGTCCAAAAAATCAATTTTCTGATGAAAAACGATGACCCCTGACCAGTCGAACGTTGAAAAAATGGTCAATATTGATGAAATTTTAACATTTAATCTTTTGACTTTAAATGACGGTTGGATGTGAATTATTACTTTTTCAACTAAAATAAGTGTGTTTAAAGTCATTTCTGTGCCTGAAATTGGTCAAAATTGAAGATTTTGAGTAAGCAAAACTCTGTAAAAATGGCAATTTTGGTCACTGTCAGGGTTTAAAAAGTGGTTATTCAACATGAGGCCCGATCCAAAAGACATTTTGAATCTTTTTTGGTAGAGTCCAAAAAATCCATTTTCTGATGAAAAACGATGACCCCGGACCAGTCGAACGTTGAAAAAATGGTCAATATTGATGAAATTTTAACATTTATTCTTTTGACTTTAAATGGCGGTTGGATGTGAATTATTACTTTTTCAACTAAAATAAGTGTGTTTAAAGTCATTTCTGTGCCTGAAATTGGTCAAAATTTAACCCCTTCGAAGCTAATGACGAGCTGGGCTCGTCATGGCGCTTACCTGCCGTGCGCTGATGACAAGGCCAGCTCGTCATGAAATAAAGTGAAACAACAAATTGCAGCGCAGGACGGGAAAACGCCTAGCAGCCATGTGGTTAAGATTTTGAGTAAGCAAAACTCTGTAAAAATGGCAATTTTGGTCACTGTGAGGGTTTAAAAAGTGGTTATTCAACATGAGACCCGATCCAAAAGACATTTTGAATCTTTTTTGGTAGAGTCCAAAAAATCCATTTTCTGATGAAAAACGATGACCCCGGACCAGTCGAACGTTGAAAAAATGGTCAATATTGATGAAATTTTAACATTTAATCTTTTGACTTTAAATGACGGTTGGATGTGAATTATTACTTTTTCAACTAAAATAAGTGTGTTTAAAGTCATTTCTGTGCCTGAAATTGGTCAAAATTTAAGATTTTGAGTAAGCAAAACTCTGTAAAAATGGCAATTTTGGTCACTGTGAGGGTTTAAAAAGTGGTTATTCAACATGAGGCCCGATCCAAATGACATTTTGAATCATTTTTGGTAGAGTCCAAAAAATCAATTTTCTGATGAAAAACGATGACCCCGGACCAGTCGAACGTTGAAAAAATGGTCAATATTGATGAAATGTTTACATTTAATCTTTTGACTTGAAATGACGGTTGGATGTGAATTATTACTTTTTCAACTAAAATAAGTGTGTTTAAAGTCATTTCTGTGCCTGAAAGTGGTCAAAATTGAAGATTTTGAGTAAGCAAAACTCTGTAAAAATGGCAATTTTGGTCACTGTGAGGGTTTAAAAAGTGGTTATTCAACATGAGACCCGATCCAAAAGACATTTTGAATCATTTTTGGTAGAGTCCAAAAAATCAATTTTCTGATGAAAAACGATGACCCCGGACCAGTCGAACGTTGAAAAAATGGTCAATATTGATGAAATTTTAACATTTAATCTTTTGACTTTAAATGACGGTTGGATGTGAATTATTACTTTTTCAACTAAAATAAGTGTGTTTAAAGTCATTTCTGTGCCTGAAATATGTCAAAATTGAAGATTTTGAGTAAGCAAAACTCTGTAAAAATGGCAATTTTGGTCACTGTGAGGGTTTAAAAAGTGGTTATTCAACATGAGGCCCGATCCAAATGACATTTTGAATCATTTTTGGTAGAGTCCAAAAAATCAATTTTTCTGATGAAAAACGATGACCCCGGACCAGTCGAACGTTGAAAAAATGGTCAATATTGAAGAAATGTTAACATTTAATCTTTTGACTTTAAATGACGGTTGGATGTGAATTATTACTTTTTCAACTAAAATAAGTGTGTTTAAAGTCATTTCTGTGCCTGAAATTGGTCAAAATTGAAGATTTTGAGTAAGCAAAACTCTGTAAAAATGGCAATTTTGGTCACTGTGAGGGTTTGAAAAGTGGTTATTAAACATGAGGCCCGATCCAAATGACATTTTGAAACATTTTTGGTAGAGTCCAAAAAATCAATTTTCTGATGAAAAACGATGACCCCGGACCAGTCGAACGTTGAAAAAATGGTCAATATTGATGAAATTTTAACATTTAATCTTTTGACTTTAAATAACGGTTGGATGTGAATTATTACTTTTTCAACTAAAATAAGTGTGTTTAAAGTCATTTCTGTGCCTGAAATTGGTCAAAATTGAAGATTTTGAGTAAGCAAAACTCTGTAAAAATGGCAATTTTGGTCACTGTGAGGGTTTAAAAAGTGGTTATTCAACATGAGACCCGATCCAAAAAACTTTTTGAATCTTTTTTGGTAGAGTCCAAAAAATCCATTTTCTGATGAAAAACGATGACCCCGGACCAGTCGAACGTTGAAAAAATGGTCAATATTGATGAAATTTTAACATTTAATCTTTTGACTTTAAATGACGGTTGGATGTGAATTATTACTTTTTCAACTAAAATAAGTGTGTTTAAAGTCATTTCTGTGCCTGAAATTGGTCAAAATTGAAGATTTTGAGTAAGCAAAACTCTGTAAAAATGGCAATTTTGGTCACTGTGAGGGTTTAAAAAGTGGTTATTCAACATGAGGCCCGATCCAAATGACATTTTGAATCATTTTTGGTAGAGTCCAAAAAATCAATTTTCTGATGAAAAACGATGACCCCGGACCAGTCGAACGTTGAAAAAATGGTCAATATTGATGAAATTTTAACATTTAATCTTTTGACTTTAAATGACGGTTGGATGTGAATTATTACTTTTTTAACTAAAATAAGTGTGTTTAAAGTCATTTCTGTGCCTGAAATTGGTCAAAATTTAAGATTTTGAGTAAGCAAAACTCTGTAAAAATGGCGATTTTGGTTTCTGTGAGGGTTTAAAAAGTGGTTATTCAACATGAGACCCGATCCAAAAGACATTTTGAATCATTTTTGGTAGAGTCCAAAAAATCCATTTTCTGATGAAAAACGATGACCCCGGACCAGTCGAACGTTGAAAAAATGGTCAATATTGATGAAATTTTAACATTTAATCTTTTGACTTTAAATGACGGTTGGATGTGAATTATTACTTTTTCAACTAAAATAAGTGTGTTTAAAGTCATTTCTGTGCCTGAAATTGGTCAAAATTGAAGATTTTGAGTAAGCAAAACTCTGTAAAAATGGCAATTTTGGTCACTGTGAGGGTTTAAAAAGTGGTTATTCAACATGAGGCCCGATCCAAATGACATTTTGAATCATTTTTGGTAGAGTCCAAAAAATCCATTTTCTGATGAAAAACGATGACACCGGACCAGTCGAACGTTGAAAAAATGGTCAATATTGATGAAATTTTAACATTTAATCTTTTGACTTTAAATGACGGTTGGATGTGAATTATTACTTTTTCAACTAAAATAAGTGTGTTTAAAGTTATTTCTGTGCCTGAAATTGGTCAAAATTGAAGATTTTGAGTAAGCAAAACTCTGTAAAAATGGCAATTTTGGTCACTGTGAGGGTTTAAAAAGTGGTTATTCAACATGAGACCCGATCCAAAAGACATTTTGAATCATTTTTGGTAGAGTCCAAAAAATCCATTTTCTGATGAAAAACGATGACCCCGGACCAGTCGAACGTTGAAAAAATGGTCAATATTGATGAAATTTTAACATTTAATCTTTTGACTTTAAATGACGGTTGGATGTGAATTATTACTTTTTCAACTAAAATAAGTGTGTTTAAAGTCATTTCTGTGCCTGAAATTGGTCAAAATTGAAGATTTTGAGTAAGCAAAACTCTGTAAAAATGGCAATTTTGGTCACTGTGAGGGTTTAAAAAGTGGTTATTCAACATGAGGCCCGATCCAAATGACATTTTGAATCATTTTTGGTAGAGTCCAAAAAATCAATTTTTCTGATGAAAAACGATGACCCCGGACCAGTCGAACGTTGAAAAAATGGTCAATATTGAAGAAATGTTAACATTTAATCTTTTGACTTTAAATGACGGTTGGATGTGAATTATTACTTTTTCAACTAAAATACGTGTGTTTAAAGTCATTTCTGTGCCTGAAATTGGTCAAAATTGAAGATTTTGAGTAAGCAAAACTCTGTAAAAATGGCAATTTTGGTCACTGTGAGGGTTTGAAAAGTGGTTATTAAACATGAGGCCCGATCCAAATGACATTTTGAAACATTTTTGGTAGAGTCCAAAAAATCAATTTTCTGATGAAAAACGATGACCCCGGACCAGTCGAACGTTGAAAAAATGGTCAATATTGATGAAATTTTAACATTTAATCTTTTGACTTTAAATAACGGTTGGATGTGAATTATTACTTTTTCAACTAAAATAAGTGTGTTTAAAGTCATTTCTGTGCCTGAAATTGGTCAAAATTGAAGATTTTGAGTAAGCAAAACTCTGTAAAAATTGCAATTTTGGTCACTGTGAGGGTTTAAAAAGTGGTTATTCAACATGAGACCCGATCCAAAAAACATTTTGAATCTTTTTTGGTAGAGTCCAAAAAATCAATTTTCTGATGAAAAACGATGACCCCGGACCAGTCGAACGTTGAAAAAATGGTCAATATTGATGAAATTTTAACATTTAATCTTTTGACTTTAAATGACGGTTGGATGTGAATTATTACTTTTTCAACTAAAATAAGTGTGTTTAAAGTCATTTCTGTGCCTGAAATTGGTCAAAATTGAAGATTTTGAGTAAGCAAAACTCTGTAAAAATGGCAATTTTGGTCACTGTGAGGGTTTAAAAAGTGGTTATTCAACATGAGGCCCGATCCAAATGACATTTTGAATCATTTTTGGTAGAGTCCAAAAAATCAATTTTCTGATGAAAAACGATGACCCCTGACCAGTCGAACGTTGAAAAAATGGTCAATATTGATGAAATTTTAACATTTAATCTTTTGACTTTAAATGACGGTTGGATGTGAATTATTACTTTTTCAACTAAAATAAGTGTGTTTAAAGTCATTTCTGTGCCTGAAATTGGTCAAAATTGAAGATTTTGAGTAAGCAAAACTCTGTAAAAATGGCAATTTTGGTCACTGTGAGGGTTTAAAAAGTGGTTATTCAACATGAGGCCCGATCCAAATGACATTTTGAATCATTTTTGGTAGAGTCCAAAAAATCAATTTTCTGATGAAAAACGATGACCCCGGACCAGTCGAACGTTGAAAAAATGGTCAATATTGATGAAATTTTAACATTTAATCTTTTGACTTTAAATGACGGTTGGATGTGAAATATTACTTTTTTAACTAAAATAAGTGTGTTTAAAGTCATTTCTGTGCCTGAAATTGGTCAAAATTTAAGATTTTGAGTAAGCAAAACTCTGTAAAAATGGCGATTTTGGTTTCTGTGAGGGTTTAAAAAGTGGTTATTCAACATGAGACCCGATCCAAAAGACATTTTGAATCATTTTTGGTAGAGTCCAAAAAATCCATTTTCTGATGAAAAACGATGACCCCGGACCAGTCGAACGTTGAAAAAATGGTCAATATTGATGAAATTTTAACATTTAATCTTTTGACTTTAAATGACGGTTGGATGTGAATTATTACTTTTTCAACTAAAATAAGTGTGTTTAAAGTCATTTCTGTGCCTGAAATTGGTCAAAATTGAAGATTTTGAGTAAGCAAAACTCTGTAAAAATGGCAATTTTGGTCACTGTGAGGGTTTAAAAAGTGGTTATTCAACATGAGGCCCGATCCAAATGACATTTTGAATCATTTTTGGTAGAGTCCAAAAAATCAATTTTCTGATGAAAAACGATGACCCCGGACCAGTCGAACGTTGAAAAAATGGTCAATATTGATGACATTTTAACATTTAATCTTTTGACTTTAAATGACGGTTGGATGTGAATTATTACTTTTTCAACTAAAATAAGTGTGTTTAAAGTCATTTCTGTGCCTGAAATTGGTCAAAATTTAAGATTTTGAGTAAGCAAAACTCTGTAAAAATGGCAATTTTGGTCACTGTCAGGGTTTAAAAAGTGGTTATTCAACATGAGGCCCGATCCAAAAGACATTTTGAATCTTTTTTGGTAGAGTCCAAAAAATCCATTTTCTGATGAAAAACGATGACCCCGGACCAGTCGAACGTTGAAAAAATGGTCAATATTGATGAAATTTTAACATTTAATCTTTTGACTTTAAATGGCGGTTGGATGTGAATTATTACTTTTTCAACTAAAATAAGTGTGTTTAAAGTCATTTCTGTGCCTGAAATTGGTCAAAATTTAAGATTTTGAGTAAGCAAAACTCTGTAAAAATGGCAATTTTGGTCACTGTGAGGGTTTAAAAAGTGGTTATTCAACATGAGACCCGATCCAAAAGACATTTTGAATCTTTTTTGGTAGAGTCCAAAAAATCCATTTTCTGATGAAAAACGATGACCCCGGACCAGTCGAACGTTGAAAAAATGGTCAATATTGATGAAATTTTAACATTTAATCTTTTGACTTTAAATGACGGTTGGATGTGAATTATTACTTTTTCAACTAAAATAAGTGTGTTTAAAGTCATTTCTGTGCCTGAAATTGGTCAAAATTTAAGATTTTGAGTAAGCAAAACTCTGTAAAAATGGCAATTTTGGTCACTGTGAGGGTTTAAAAAGTGGTTATTCAACATGAGGCCCGATCCAAATGACATTTTGAATCATTTTTGGTAGAGTCCAAAAAATCAATTTTCTGATGAAAAACGATGACCCCGGACCAGTCGAACGTTGAAAAAATGGTCAATATTGATGAAATGTTTACATTTAATCTTTTGACTTGAAATGACGGTTGGATGTGAATTATTACTTTTTCAACTAAAATAAGTGTGTTTAAAGTCATTTCTGTGCCTGAAAGTGGTCAAAATTGAAGATTTTGAGTAAGCAAAACTCTGTAAAAATGGCAATTTTGGTCACTGTGAGGGTTTAAAAAGTGGTTATTCAACATGAGACCCGATCCAAAAGACATTTTGAATCATTTTTGGTAGAGTCCAAAAAATCAATTTTCTGATGAAAAACGATGACCCCGGACCAGTCGAACGTTGAAAAAATGGTCAATATTGATGAAATTTTAACATTTAATCTTTTGACTTTAAATGACGGTTGGATGTGAATTATTACTTTTTCAACTAAAATAAGTGTGTTTAAAGTCATTTCTGTGCCTGAAATTGGTCAAAATTGAAGATTTTGAGTAAGCAAAACTCTGTAAAAATGGCAATTTTGGTCACTGTGAGGGTTTAAAAAGTGGTTATTCAACATGAGGCCCGATCCAAATGACATTTTGAATCATTTTTGGTAGAGTCCAAAAAATCAATTTTTCTGATGAAAAACGATGACCCCGGACCAGTCGAACGTTGAAAAAATGGTCAATATTGAAGAAATGTTAACATTTAATCTTTTGACTTTAAATGACGGTTGGATGTGAATTATTACTTTTTCAACTAAAATAAGTGTGTTTAAAGTCATTTCTGTGCCTGAAATTGGTCAAAATTGAAGATTTTGAGTAAGCAAAACTCTGTAAAAATGGCAATTTTGGTCACTGTGAGGGTTTGAAAAGTGGTTATTAAACATGAGGCCCGATCCAAATGACATTTTGAAACATTTTTGGTAGAGTCCAAAAAATCAATTTTCTGATGAAAAACGATGACCCCGGACCAGTCGAACGTTGAAAAAATGGTCAATATTGATGAAATTTTAACATTTAATCTTTTGACTTTAAATAACGGTTGGATGTGAATTATTACTTTTTCAACTAAAATACGTGTGTTTAAAGTCATTTCTGTGCCTGAAATTGGTCAAAATTGAAGATTTTGAGTAAGCAAAACTCTGTAAAAATGGCAATTTTGGTCACTGTGAGGGTTTAAAAAGTGGTTATTCAACATGAGACCCGATCCAAAAAACATTTTGAATCTTTTTTGGTAGAGTCCAAAAAATCCATTTTCTGATGAAAAACGATGACCCCGGACCAGTCGAACGTTGAAAAAATGGTCAATATTGATGAAATTTTAACATTTAATCTTTTGACTTTAAATGACGGTTGGATGTGAATTATTACTTTTTCAACTAAAATAAGTGTGTTTAAAGTCATTTCTGTGCCTGAAATTGGTCAAAATTGAAGATTTTGAGTAAGCAAAACTCTGTAAAAATGGCAATTTTGGTCACTGTGAGGGTTTAAAAAGTGGTTATTCAACATGAGGCCCGATCCAAATGACATTTTGAATCATTTTTGGTAGAGTCCAAAAAATCAATTTTCTGATGAAAAACGATGACCCCTGACCAGTCGAACGTTGAAAAAATGGTCAATATTGATGAAATTTTAACATTTAATCTTTTGACTTTAAATGACGGTTGGATGTGAATTATTACTTTTTCAACTAAAATAAGTGTGTTTAAAGTCATTTCTGTGCCTGAAATTGGTCAAAATTGAAGATTTTGAGTAAGCAAAACTCTGTAAAAATGGCAATTTTGGTCACTGTGAGGGTTTAAAAAGTGGTTATTCAACATGAGGCCCGATCCAAATGACATTTTGAATCATTTTTGGTAGAGTCCAAAAAATCAATTTTCTGATGAAAAACGATGACCCCGGACCAGTCGAACGTTGAAAAAATGGTCAATATTGATGAAATTTTAACATTTAATCTTTTGACTTTAAATGACGGTTGGATGTGAATTATTACTTTTTTAACTAAAATAAGTGTGTTTAAAGTCATTTCTGTGCCTGAAATTGGTCAAAATTTAAGATTTTGAGTAAGCAAAACTCTGTAAAAATGGCGATTTTGGTTTCTGTGAGGGTTTAAAAAGTGGTTATTCAACATGAGACCCGATCCAAAAGACATTTTGAATCATTTTTGGTAGAGTCCAAAAAATCCATTTTCTGATGAAAAACGATGACCCCGGACCAGTCGAACGTTGAAAAAATGGTCAATATTGATGAAATTTTAACATTTAATCTTTTGACTTTAAATGACGGTTGGATGTGAATTATTACTTTTTCAACTAAAATAAGTGTGTTTAAAGTCATTTCTGTGCCTGAAATTGGTCAAAATTTAAGATTTTGAGTAAGCAAAACTCTGTAAAAATGGCAATTTTGGTCACTGTCAGGGTTTAAAAAGTGGTTATTCAACATGAGGCCCGATCCAAAAGACATTTTGAATCTTTTTTGGTAGAGTCCAAAAAATCAATTTTCTGATGAAAAACGATGACCCCGGACCAGTCGAACGTTGAAAAAATGGTCAATATTGATGAAATTTTAACATTTAATCTTTTGACTTTAAATGGCGGTTGGATGTGAATTATTACTTTTTCAACTAAAATAAGTGTGTTTAAAGTCATTTCTGTGCCTGAAATTGGTCAAAATTTAAGATTTTGAGTAAGCAAAACTCTGTAAAAATGGCAATTTTGGTCACTGTGAGGGTTTAAAAAGTGGTTATTCAACATGAGACCCGATCCAAAAGACATTTTGAATCTTTTTTGGTAGAGTCCAAAAAATCCATTTTCTGATGAAAAACGATGACCCCGGACCAGTCGAACGTTGAAAAAATGGTCAATATTGATGAAATTTTAACATTTAATCTTTTGACTTTAAATGACGGTTGGATGTGAATTATTACTTTTTCAACTAAAATAAGTGTGTTTAAAGTCATTTCTGTGCCTGAAATTGGTCAAAATTTAAGATTTTGAGTAAGCAAAACTCTGTAAAAATGGCAATTTTGGTCACTGTGAGGGTTTAAAAAGTGGTTATTCAACATGAGGCCCGATCCAAATGACATTTTGAATCATTTTTGGTAGAGTCCAAAAAATCAATTTTCTGATGAAAAACGATGACCCCGGACCAGTCGAACGTTGAAAAAATGGTCAATATTGATGAAATGTTTACATTTAATCTTTTGACTTGAAATGACGGTTGGATGTGAATTATTACTTTTTCAACTAAAATAAGTGTGTTTAAAGTCATTTCTGTGCCTGAAAGTGGTCAAAATTGAAGATTTTGAGTAAGCAAAACTCTGTAAAAATGGCAATTTTGGTCACTGTGAGGGTTTAAAAAGTGGTTATTCAACATGAGACCCGATCCAAAAGACATTTTGAATCATTTTTGGTAGAGTCCAAAAAATCCATTTTCTGATGAAAAACAATGACCCCGGACCAGTCGAACGTTGAAAAAATGGTCAATATTGATGAAATTTTAACATTTAATCTTTTGACTTTAAATGACGGTTGGATGTGAATTATTACTTTTTCAACTAAAATAAGTGTGTTTAAAGTCATTTCTGTGCCTGAAATTGGTCAAAATTGAAGATTTTGAGTAAGCAAAACTCTGTAAAAATGGCAATTTTGGTCACTGTGAGGGTTTAAAAAGTGGTTATTCAACATGAGGCCCGATCCAAATGACATTTTGAATCATTTTTGGTAGAGTCCAAAAAATCAATTTTCTGATGAAAAACGATGACCCCGGACCAGTCGAACGTTGAAAAAATGGTCAATATTGATGAAATTTTAACATTTAATCTTTTGACTTTAAATGACGGTTGGATGTGAATTATTACTTTTTTAACTAAAATAAGTATGTTTAAAGTCATTTCTGTGCCTGAAATTGGTCAAAATTTAAGATTTTGAGTAAGCAAAACTCTGTAAAAATGGCGATTTTGGTTTCTGTGAGGGTTTAAAAAGTGGTTATTCAACATGAGACCCGATCCAAAAGACATTTTGAATCATTTTTGGTAGAGTCCAAAAAATCCATTTTCTGATGAAAAACGATGACCCCGGACCAGTCGAACGTTGAAAAAATGGTCAATATTGATGAAATTTTAACATTTAATCTTTTGACTTTAAATGACGGTTGGATGTGAATTATTACTTTTTCAACTAAAATAAGTGTGTTTAAAGTCATTTCTGTGCCTGAAATTGGTCAAAATTGAAGATTTTGAGTAAGCAAAACTCTGTAAAAATGGCAATTTTGGTCACTGTGAGGGTTTAAAAAGTGGTTATTCAACATGAGGCCCGATCCAAATGACATTTTGAATCATTTTTGGTAGAGTCCAAAAAATCCATTTTCTGATGAAAAACGATGACCCCGGACCAGTCGAACGTTGAAAAAATGGTAAATATTGATGAAATTTTAACATTTAATCTTTTGACTTTAAATGACGGTTGGATGTGAATTATTACTTTTTCAACTAAAATAAGTGTGTTTAAAGTCATTTCTGTGCCTGAAATTGGTCAAAATTTAAGATTTTGAGTAAGCAAAACTCTGTAAAAATGGCAATTTTGGTCACTGTCAGGGTTTAAAAAGTGGTTATTCAACATGAGGCCCGATCCAAAAGACATTTTGAATCTTTTTTGGTAGAGTCCAAAAAATCCATTTTCTGATGAAAAACGATGACCCCGGACCAGTCGAACGTTGAAAAAATTGTCAATATTGATGAAATTTTAACATTTAATCTTTTGACTTTAAATGACGGTTGGATGTGAATTATTACTTTTTCAACTAAAATAAGTGTGTTTAAAGTCATTTCTGTGCCTGAAATTGGTCAAAAAGGAAGATTTTGAGTAAGCAAAACTCTGTAAAAATGGCAATTTTGGTCACTGTGAGGGTTTAAAAAGTGGTTATTCAACATGAGACCCGATCCAAAAAACATTTTGAATCTTTTTTGGTAGAGTCCAAAAAATCCATTTTCTGATGAAAAACGATGACCCCGGACCAGTCGAACGTTGAAAAAATGGTCAATATTGATGAAATTTTAACATTTAATCTTTTGACTTTAAATGACGGTTGGATGTGAATTATTACTTTTTCAACTAAAATAAGTGTGTTTAAAGTCATTTCTGTGCCTGAAATTGGTCAAAATTGAAGATTTTGAGTAAGCAAAACTCTGTAAAAATGGCAATTTTGGTCACTGTGAGGGTTTAAAAAGTGGTTATTCAACATGAGGCCCGATCCAAATGACATTTTGAATCATTTTTGGTAGAGTCCAAAAAATCAATTTTCTGATGAAAAACGATGACCCCTGACCAGTCGAACGTTGAAAAAATGGTCAATATTGATGAAATTTTAACATTTAATCTTTTGACTTTAAATGACGGTTGGATGTGAATTATTACTTTTTTAACTAAAATAAGTGTGTTTAAAGTCATTTCTGTGCCTGAAATTGGTCAAAATTTAAGATTTTGAGTAAGCAAAACTCTGTAAAAATGGCGATTTTGGTTTCTGTGAGGGTTTAAAAAGTGGTTA
The DNA here is from genome assembly GCF_964263255.1 of Lissotriton vulgaris. NCBI lineage: Eukaryota > Metazoa > Chordata > Amphibia > Caudata > Salamandridae > Lissotriton > Lissotriton vulgaris. The sequence continues at coordinate 179,091 of NW_028241828.1, read as the reverse complement.
TTCAACATGAGACCCGATCCAAAAGACATTTTGAATCATTTTTGGTAGAGTCCAAAAAATCCATTTTCTGATGAAAAACGATGACCCCGGACCAGTCGAACGTTGAAAAAATGGTCAATATTGATGAAATTTTAACATTTAATCTTTTGACTTTAAATGACGGTTGGATGTGAATTATTACTTTTTCAACTAAAATAAGTGTGTTTAAAGTCATTTCTGTGCCTGAAATTGGTCAAAATTTAAGATTTTGAGTAAGCAAAACTCTGTAAAAATGGCAATTTTGGTCACTGTCAGGGTTTAAAAAGTGGTTATTCAACATGAGGCCCGATCCAAAAGACATTTTGAATCTTTTTTGGTAGAGTCCAAAAAATCCATTTTCTGATGAAAAACGATGACCCCGGACCAGTCGAACGTTGAAAAAATTGTCAATATTGATGAAATTTTAACATTTAATCTTTTGACTTTAAATGACGGTTGGATGTGAATTATTACTTTTTCAACTAAAATAAGTGTGTTTAAAGTCATTTCTGTGCCTGAAATTGGTCAAAATTGAAGATTTTGAGTAAGCAAAACTCTGTAAAAATGGCAATTTTGGTCACTGTGAGGGTTTAAAAAGTGGTTATTCAACATGAGGCCCGATCCAAATGACATTTTGAAACATTTTTGGTAGAGTCCAAAAAATACATTTTCTGATGAAAAACGATGACCCCGGACCAGTCGAACGTTGAAAAAATGGTCAATATTGATGAAATTTTAACATTTAATCTTTTGACTTTAAATGGCGGTTGGATGTGAATTATTACTTTTTCAACTAAAATAAGTGTGTTTAAAGTCATTTCTGTGCCTGAAATTGGTCAAAATTTAAGATTTTGAGTAAGCAAAACTCTGTAAAAATGGCAATTTTGGTCACTGTGAGGGTTTAAAAAGTGGTTATTCAACATGAGACCCGATCCAAAAGACATTTTGAATCTTTTTTGGTAGAGTCCAAAAAATCCATTTTCTGATGAAAAACGATGACCCCGGACCAGTCGAACGTTGAAAAAATGGTCAATATTGATGAAATTTTAACATTTAATCTTTTGACTTTAAATGACGGTTGGATGTGAATTATTACTTTTTCAACTAAAATAAGTGTGTTTAAAGTCATTTCTGTGCCTGAAATTGGTCAAAATTTAAGATTTTGAGTAAGCAAAACTCTGTAAAAATGGCAATTTTGGTCACTGTGAGGGTTTAAAAAGTGGTTATTCAACATGAGGCCCGATCCAAATGACATTTTGAATCATTTTTGGTAGAGTCCAAAAAATCAATTTTCTGATGAAAAACGATGACCCCGGACCAGTCGAACGTTGAAAAAATGGTCAATATTGATGAAATGTTTACATTTAATCTTTTGACTTGAAATGACGGTTGGATGTGAATTATTACTTTTTCAACTAAAATAAGTGTGTTTAAAGTCATTTCTGTGCCTGAAAGTGGTCAAAATTGAAGATTTTGAGTAAGCAAAACTCTGTAAAAATGGCAATTTTGGTCACTGTGAGGGTTTAAAAAGTGGTTATTCAACATGAGACCCGATCCAAAAGACATTTTGAATCATTTTTGGTAGAGTCCAAAAAATCCATTTTCTGATGAAAAACGATGACCCCGGACCAGTCGAACGTTGAAAAAATGGTCAATATTGATGAAATTTTAACATTTAATCTTTTGACTTTAAATGACGGTTGGATGTGAATTATTACTTTTTCAACTAAAATAAGTGTGTTTAAAGTCATTTCTGTGCCTGAAATTGGTCAAAATTGAAGATTTTGAGTAAGCAAAACTCTGTAAAAATGGCAATTTTGGTCACTGTGAGGGTTTAAAAAGTGGTTATTCAACATGAAGCCCGATCCAAATGACATTTTGAATCATTTTTGGTAGAGTCCAAAAAATCAATTTTTCTGATGAAAAACGATGACCCCGGACCAGTCGAACGTTGAAAAAATGGTCAATATTGAAGAAATGTTAACATTTAATCTTTTGACTTTAAATGACGGTTGGATGTGAATTATTACTTTTTCAACTAAAATAAGTGTGTTTAAAGTCATTTCTGTGCCTGAAATTGGTCAAAATTGAAGATTTTGAGTAAGCAAAACTCTGTAAAAATGGCAATTTTGGTCACTGTGAGGGTTTGAAAAGTGGTTATTCAACATGAGGCCCGATCCAAATGACATTTTGAAACATTTTTGGTAGAGTCCAAAAAATCAATTTTCTGATGAAAAACGATGACCCCGGACCAGTCGAACGTTGAAAAAATGGTCAATATTGATGAAATTTTAACATTTAATCTTTTGACTTTAAATGACGGTTGGATGTGAATTATTACTTTTTCAACTAAAATAAGTGTGTTTAAAGTCATTTCTGTGCCTGAAATTGGTCAAAATGTAAGATTTTGAGTAAGCAAAACTCTGTAAAAATGGCAATTTTGGTCACTGTGAGGGTTAAAAAGTGGTTATTCAACATGAGGCCCGATCCAAATGACATTTTGAATCATTTTTGGTAGAGTCCAAAAAATCAATTTTCTGATGAAAAACGATGACCCCGGACCAGTCGAACGTTGAAAAAATGGTCAATATTGATGAAATGTTTACATTTAATCTTTTGACTTTAAATGACGGTTGGATGTGAATTATTACTTTTTCAACTAAAATAAGTGTGTTTAAAGTCATTTCTGTGCCTGAAATTGGTCAAAATTGAAGATTTTGAGTAAGCAAAACTCTGTAAAAATGGCAATTTTGGTCACTGTGAGGGTTTAAAAAGTGGTTATTCAACATGAGGCCCAATCCAAATGACATTTTGAATCTTTTTTGGTAGAGTCCAAAAAATCAATTTTCTGATGAAAAACGATGACCCCGGACCAGTCGAACGTTGAAAAAATGGTCAATATTGATGACATTTTTACATTTAATCTTTTGACTTTAAATGACGGTTGGATGTGAATTATTACTTTTTCAACTAAAATAGGTGTGTTTAAAGTCATTTCTGTGCCTGAAATTCGTCAAAATTGAAGATTTTGAGTAAGCAAAACTCTGTAAAAATGGCAATTTTGGTCACTGTGAGGGTTTAAAAAGTTGTTATTCAACATGAGACCCGATCCAAAAGACATTTTGAATCTTTTTTGGTAGAGTCCAAAAAATCAATTTTCTGATGAAAAACGATGACCCCGGACCAGTCGAACGTTGAAAAAATGGTCAATATTGATGAAATTTTAACATTTAATCTTTTGACTTTAAATGACGGTTGGATGTGAATTATTACTTTTTCAACTAAAATAAGTGTGTTTAAAGTCATTTCTGTGCCTGAAATTGGTCAAAATTGAAGATTTTGAGTAAGCAAAACTCTGTAAAAATGGCAATTTTGGTCACTGTGAGGGTTTAAAAAGTGGTTATTCAACATGAGGCCCGATCCAAATGACATTTTGAAACATTTTTGGTAGAGTCCAAAAAATCAATTTTCTGATGAAAAACGATGACCCCGGACCAGTCGAACGTTGAAAAAAATGGTCAATATTGATGAAATTTTAACATTTAATCTTTTGACTTTAAATGACGGTTGGATGTGAATTATTACTTTTTCAACTAAAATAAGTGTGTTTAAAGTCATGTCTGTGCCTGAAATTGGTCAAAATTGAAGATTTTGAGTAAGCAAAACTCTGTAAAAATGGCAATTTTGGTCACTGTGAGGGTTTAAAAAGTGGTTATTCAACATGAGGCCCGATCCAAATGACATTTTGAAACATTTTTGGTAGAGTCCAAAAAATCAATTTTCTGATGAAAAACGATGACCCCGGACCAGTCGAACGTTGAAAAAATGGTCAATATTGATGAAATTTTAACATTTAATCTTTTGACTTTAAATGACGGTTGGATGTGAATTATTACTTTTTCAACTAAAATAAGTGTGTTTAAAGTCATTTCTGTGCCTGAAATTGGTCAAAATTCAAGATTTTGAGTAAGCAAAACTCTGTAAAAATGGCAATTTTGGTCACTGTGAGGGTTTAAAAAGTGGTTATTCAACATGAGACCCGATCCAAAAGACATTTTGAATCTTTTTTGGTAGAGTCCAAAAAATCCATTTTCTGATGAAAAACGATGACCCCGGACCAGTCGAACGTTGAAAAAATGGTCAATATTGATGAAATTTTAACATTTAATCTTTTGACTTTAAATGACGGTTGGATGTGAATTATTACTTTTTCAACTAAAATAAGTGTGTTTAAAGTCATTTCTGTGCCTGAAATTGGTCAAAATTGAAGATTTTGAGTAAGCAAAACTCTGTAAAAATGGCAATTTTGGTCACTGTGAGGGTTTAAAAAGTGGTTATTCAACATGAGACCCGATCCAAAAGACATTTTGAATCTTTTTTGGTAGAGTCCAAAAAATCCATTTTCTGATGAAAAACGATGACCCCGGACCAGTCGAACGTTGAAAAAATGGTCAATATTGATGAAATTTTAACATTTAATCTTTTGACTTTAAATGACGGTTGGATGTGAATTATTACTTTTTCAACTAAAATAAGTGTGTTTAAAGTTATTTCTGTGCCTGAAATTGGTCAAAATTGAAGATTTTGAGTAAGCAAAACTCTGTAAAAATGGCAATTTTGGTCACTGTGAGGGTTTAAAAAGTGGTTATTCAACATGAGACCCGATCCAAAAGACATTTTGAATCATTTTTGGTAGAGTCCAAAAAATCCATTTTCTGATGAAAAACGATGACCCCGGACCAGTCGAACGTTGAAAAAATGGTCAATATTGATGAAATTTTAACATTTAATCTTTTGACTTTAAATGACGGTTGGATGTGAATTATTACTTTTTCAACTAAAATAAGTGTGTTTAAAGTCATTTCTGTGCCTGAAATTGGTCAAAATTGAAGATTTTGAGTAAGCAAAACTCTGTAAAAATGGCAATTTTGGTCACTGTGAGGGTTTAAAAAGTGGTTATTCAACATGAGGCCCGATCCAAATGACATTTTGAATCATTTTTGGTAGAGTCCAAAAAATCAATTTTTCTGATGAAAAACGATGACCCCGGACCAGTCGAACGTTGAAAAAATGGTCAATATTGAAGAAATGTTAACATTTAATCTTTTGACTTTAAATGACGGTTGGATGTGAATTATTACTTTTTCAACTAAAATAAGTGTGTTTAAAGTCATTTCTGTGCCTGAAATTGGTCAAAATTGAAGATTTTGAGTAAGCAAAACTCTGTAAAAATGGCAATTTTGGTCACTGTGAGGGTTTGAAAAGTGGTTATTAAACATGAGGCCCGATCCAAATGACATTTTGAAACATTTTTAGTAGAGTCCAAAAAATCAATTTTCTGATGAAAAACGATGACCCCGGACCAGTCGAACGTTGAAAAAATGGTCAATATTGATGAAATTTTAACATTTAATCTTTTGACTTTAAATAACGGTTGGATGTGAATTATTACTTTTTCAACTAAAATAAGTGTGTTTAAAGTCATTTCTGTGCCTGAAATTGGTCAAAATTGAAGATTTTGAGTAAGCAAAACTCTGTAAAAATTGCAATTTTGGTCACTGTGAGGGTTTAAAAAGTGGTTATTCAACATGAGACCCGATCCAAAAAACATTTTGAATCTTTTTTGGTAGAGTCCAAAAAATCAATTTTCTGATGAAAAACGATGACCCCGGACCAGTCGAACGTTGAAAAAATGGTCAATATTGATGACATTTTAACATTTAATCTTTTGACTTTAAATGACGGTTGGATGTGAATTATTACTTTTTCAACTAAAATAAGTGTGTTTAAAGTCATTTCTGTGCCTGAAATTGGTCAAAATTGAAGATTTTGAGTAAGCAAAACTCTGTAAAAATGGCAATTTTGGTCACTGTGAGGGTTTAAAAAGTGGTTATTCAACATGAGGCCCGATCCAAATGACATTTTGAATCATTTTTGGTAGAGTCCAAAAAATCAATTTTCTGATGAAAAACGATGACCCCGGACCAGTCGAACGTTGAAAAAATGGTCAATATTGATGAAATTTTAACATTTAATCTTTTGACTTTAAATAACGGTTGGATGTGAATTATTACTTTTTCAACTAAAATAAGTGTGTTTAAAGTCATTTCTGTGCCTGAAATTGGTCAAAATTGAAGATTTTGAGTAAGCAAAACTCTGTAAAAATTGCAATTTTGGTCACTGTGAGGGTTTAAAAAGTGGTTATTCAACATGAGACCCGATCCAAAAAACATTTTGAATCTTTTTTGGTAGAGTCCAAAAAATCAATTTTCTGATGAAAAACGATGACCCCGGACCAGTCGAACGTTGAAAAAATGGTCAATATTGATGAAATTTTAACATTTAATCTTTTGACTTTAAATGACGGTTGGATGTGAATTATTACTTTTTCAACTAAAATAAGTGTGTTTAAAGTCATTTCTGTGCCTGAAATTGGTCAAAATTGAAGATTTTGAGTAAGCAAAACTCTGTAAAAATGGCAATTTTGGTCACTGTGAGGGTTTAAAAAGTGGTTATTCAACATGAGGCCCGATCCAAATGACATTTTGAATCATTTTTGGTAGAGTCCAAAAAATCAATTTTCTGATGAAAAACGATGACCCCTGACCAGTCGAACGTTGAAAAAATGGTCAATATTGATGAAATTTTAACATTTAATCTTTTGACTTTAAATGACGGTTGGATGTGAATTATTACTTTTTCAACTAAAATAAGTGTGTTTAAAGTCATTTCTGTGCCTGAAATTGGTCAAAATTGAAGATTTTGAGTAAGCAAAACTCTGTAAAAATGGCAATTTTGGTCACTGTGAGGGTTTAAAAAGTGGTTATTCAACATGAGGCCCGATCCAAATGACATTTTGAATCATTTTTGGTAGAGTCCAAAAAATCAATTTTCTGATGAAAAACGATGACCCCGGACCAGTCGAACGTTGAAAAAATGGTCAATATTGATGAAATTTTAACATTTAATCTTTTGACTTTAAATGACGGTTGGATGTGAATTATTACTTTTTTAACTAAAATAAGTGTGTTTAAAGTCATTTCTGTGCCTGAAATTGGTCAAAATTTAAGATTTTGAGTAAGCAAAACTCTGTAAAAATGGCGATTTTGGTTTCTGTGAGGGTTTAAAAAGTGGTTATTCAACATGAGACCCGATCCAAAAGACATTTTGAATCATTTTTGGTAGAGTCCAAAAAATCCATTTTCTGATGAAAAACGATGACCCCGGACCAGTCGAACGTTGAAAAAATGGTCAATATTGATGAAATTTTAACATTTAATCTTTTGACTTTAAATGACGGTTGGATGTGAATTATTACTTTTTCAACTAAAATAAGTGTGTTTAAAGTCATTTCTGTGCCTGAAATTGGTCAAAATTGAAGATTTTGAGTAAGCAAAACTCTGTAAAAATGGCAATTTTGGTCACTGTCAGGGTTTAAAAAGTGGTTATTCAACATGAGGCCCGATCCAAAAGACATTTTGAATCTTTTTTGGTAGAGTCCAAAAAATCCATTTTCTGATGAAAAACGATGACCCCGGACCAGTCGAACGTTGAAAAAATGGTCAATATTGATGAAATTTTAACATTTATTCTTTTGACTTTAAATGGCGGTTGGATGTGAATTATTACTTTTTCAACTAAAATAAGTGTGTTTAAAGTCATTTCTGTGCCTGAAATTGGTCAAAATTTAACCCCTTCGAAGCTAATGACGAGCTGGGCTCGTCATGGCGCTTACCTGCCGTGCGCTGATGACAAGGCCAGCTCGTCATGAAATAAAGTGAAACAACAAATTGCAGCGCAGGACGGGAAAACGCCTAGCAGCCATGTGGTTAAGATTTTGAGTAAGCAAAACTCTGTAAAAATGGCAATTTTGGTCACTGTGAGGGTTTAAAAAGTGGTTATTCAACATGAGACCCGATCCAAAAGACATTTTGAATCTTTTTTGGTAGAGTCCAAAAAATCCATTTTCTGATGAAAAACGATGACCCCGGACCAGTCGAACGTTGAAAAAATGGTCAATATTGATGAAATTTTAACATTTAATCTTTTGACTTTAAATGACGGTTGGATGTGAATTATTACTTTTTCAACTAAAATAAGTGTGTTTAAAGTCATTTCTGTGCCTGAAATTGGTCAAAATTTAAGATTTTGAGTAAGCAAAACTCTGTAAAAATGGCAATTTTGGTCACTGTGAGGGTTTAAAAAGTGGTTATTCAACATGAGGCCCGATCCAAATGACATTTTGAATCATTTTTGGTAGAGTCCAAAAAATCAATTTTCTGATGAAAAACGATGACCCCGGACCAGTCGAACGTTGAAAAAATGGTCAATATTGATGAAATGTTTACATTTAATCTTTTGACTTGAAATGACGGTTGGATGTGAATTATTACTTTTTCAACTAAAATAAGTGTGTTTAAAGTCATTTCTGTGCCTGAAAGTGGTCAAAATTGAAGATTTTGAGTAAGCAAAACTCTGTAAAAATGGCAATTTTGGTCACTGTGAGGGTTTAAAAAGTGGTTATTCAACATGAGACCCGATCCAAAAGACATTTTGAATCATTTTTGGTAGAGTCCAAAAAATCAATTTTCTGATGAAAAACGATGACCCCGGACCAGTCGAACGTTGAAAAAATGGTCAATATTGATGAAATTTTAACATTTAATCTTTTGACTTTAAATGACGGTTGGATGTGAATTATTACTTTTTCAACTAAAATAAGTGTGTTTAAAGTCATTTCTGTGCCTGAAATATGTCAAAATTGAAGATTTTGAGTAAGCAAAACTCTGTAAAAATGGCAATTTTGGTCACTGTGAGGGTTTAAAAAGTGGTTATTCAACATGAGGCCCGATCCAAATGACATTTTGAATCATTTTTGGTAGAGTCCAAAAAATCAATTTTTCTGATGAAAAACGATGACCCCGGACCAGTCGAACGTTGAAAAAATGGTCAATATTGAAGAAATGTTAACATTTAATCTTTTGACTTTAAATGACGGTTGGATGTGAATTATTACTTTTTCAACTAAAATAAGTGTGTTTAAAGTCATTTCTGTGCCTGAAATTGGTCAAAATTGAAGATTTTGAGTAAGCAAAACTCTGTAAAAATGGCAATTTTGGTCACTGTGAGGGTTTGAAAAGTGGTTATTAAACATGAGGCCCGATCCAAATGACATTTTGAAACATTTTTGGTAGAGTCCAAAAAATCAATTTTCTGATGAAAAACGATGACCCCGGACCAGTCGAACGTTGAAAAAATGGTCAATATTGATGAAATTTTAACATTTAATCTTTTGACTTTAAATAACGGTTGGATGTGAATTATTACTTTTTCAACTAAAATAAGTGTGTTTAAAGTCATTTCTGTGCCTGAAATTGGTCAAAATTGAAGATTTTGAGTAAGCAAAACTCTGTAAAAATGGCAATTTTGGTCACTGTGAGGGTTTAAAAAGTGGTTATTCAACATGAGACCCGATCCAAAAAACTTTTTGAATCTTTTTTGGTAGAGTCCAAAAAATCCATTTTCTGATGAAAAACGATGACCCCGGACCAGTCGAACGTTGAAAAAATGGTCAATATTGATGAAATTTTAACATTTAATCTTTTGACTTTAAATGACGGTTGGATGTGAATTATTACTTTTTCAACTAAAATAAGTGTGTTTAAAGTCATTTCTGTGCCTGAAATTGGTCAAAATTGAAGATTTTGAGTAAGCAAAACTCTGTAAAAATGGCAATTTTGGTCACTGTGAGGGTTTAAAAAGTGGTTATTCAACATGAGGCCCGATCCAAATGACATTTTGAATCATTTTTGGTAGAGTCCAAAAAATCAATTTTCTGATGAAAAACGATGACCCCGGACCAGTCGAACGTTGAAAAAATGGTCAATATTGATGAAATTTTAACATTTAATCTTTTGACTTTAAATGACGGTTGGATGTGAATTATTACTTTTTTAACTAAAATAAGTGTGTTTAAAGTCATTTCTGTGCCTGAAATTGGTCAAAATTTAAGATTTTGAGTAAGCAAAACTCTGTAAAAATGGCGATTTTGGTTTCTGTGAGGGTTTAAAAAGTGGTTATTCAACATGAGACCCGATCCAAAAGACATTTTGAATCATTTTTGGTAGAGTCCAAAAAATCCATTTTCTGATGAAAAACGATGACCCCGGACCAGTCGAACGTTGAAAAAATGGTCAATATTGATGAAATTTTAACATTTAATCTTTTGACTTTAAATGACGGTTGGATGTGAATTATTACTTTTTCAACTAAAATAAGTGTGTTTAAAGTCATTTCTGTGCCTGAAATTGGTCAAAATTGAAGATTTTGAGTAAGCAAAACTCTGTAAAAATGGCAATTTTGGTCACTGTGAGGGTTTAAAAAGTGGTTATTCAACATGAGGCCCGATCCAAATGACATTTTGAATCATTTTTGGTAGAGTCCAAAAAATCAATTTTCTGATGAAAAACGATGACACCGGACCAGTCGAACGTTGAAAAAATGGTCAATATTGATGAAATTTTAACATTTAATCTTTTGACTTTAAATGACGGTTGGATGTGAATTATTACTTTTTCAACTAAAATAAGTGTGTTTAAAGTCATTTCTGTGCCTGAAATTGGTCAAAATTTAAGATTTTGAGTAAGCAAAACTCTGTAAAAATGGCAATTTTGGTCACTGTCAGGGTTTAAAAAGTGGTTATTCAACATGAGGCCCGATCCAAAAGACATTTTGAATCTTTTTTGGTAGAGTCCAAAAAATCCATTTTCTGATGAAAAACGATGACCCCGGACCAGTCGAACGTTGAAAAAATTGTCAATATTGATGAAATTTTAACATTTAATCTTTTGACTTTAAATGACGGTTGGATGTGAATTATTACTTTTTCAACTAAAATAAGTGTGTTTAAAGTCATTTCTGTGCCTGAAATTGGTCAAAATTGAAGATTTTGAGTAAGCAAAACTCTGTAAAAATGGCAATTTTGGTCACTGTGAGGGTTTAAAAAGTGGTTATTCAACATGAGGCCCGATCCAAATGACATTTTGAAACATTTTTGGTAGAGTCCAAAAAATACATTTTCTGATGAAAAACGATGACCCCGGACCAGTCGAACGTTGAAAAAATGGTCAATATTGATGAAATTTTAACATTTAATCTTTTGACTTTAAATGGCGGTTGGATGTGAATTATTACTTTTTCAACTAAAATAAGTGTGTTTAAAGTCATTTCTGTGCCTGAAATTGGTCAAAATTTAAGATTTTGAGTAAGCAAAACTCTGTAAAAATGGCAATTTTGGTCACTGTGAGGGTTTAAAAAGTGGTTATTCAACATGAGACCCGATCCAAAAGACATTTTGAATCTTTTTTGGTAGAGTCCAAAAAATCCATTTTCTGATGAAAAACGATGACCCCGGACCAGTCGAACGTTGAAAAAATGGTCAATATTGATGAAATTTTAACATTTAATCTTTTGACTTTAAATGACGGTTGGATGTGAATTATTACTTTTTCAACTAAAATAAGTGTGTTTAAAGTCATTTCTGTGCCTGAAATTGGTCAAAATTTAAGATTTTGAGTAAGCAAAACTCTGTAAAAATGGCAATTTTGGTCACTGTGAGGGTTTAAAAAGTGGTTATTCAACATGAGGCCCGATCCAAATGACATTTTGAATCATTTTTGGTAGAGTCCAAAAAATCAATTTTCTGATGAAAAACGATGACCCCGGACCAGTCGAACGTTGAAAAAATGGTCAATATTGATGAAATGTTTACATTTAATCTTTTGACTTGAAATGACGGTTGGATGTGAATTATTACTTTTTCAACTAAAATAAGTGTGTTTAAAGTCATTTCTGTGCCTGAAAGTGGTCAAAATTGAAGATTTTGAGTAAGCAAAACTCTGTAAAAATGGCAATTTTGGTCACTGTGAGGGTTTAAAAAGTGGTTATTCAACATGAGACCCGATCCAAAAGACATTTTGAATCATTTTTGGTAGAGTCCAAAAAATCCATTTTCTGATGAAAAACGATGACCCCGGACCAGTCGAACGTTGAAAAAATGGTCAATATTGATGAAATTTTAACATTTAATCTTTTGACTTTAAATGACGGTTGGATGTGAATTATTACTTTTTCAACTAAAATAAGTGTGTTTAAAGTCATTTCTGTGCCTGAAATTGGTCAAAATTGAAGATTTTGAGTAAGCAAAACTCTGTAAAAATGGCAATTTTGGTCACTGTGAGGGTTTAAAAAGTGGTTATTCAACATGAGGCCCGATCCAAATGACATTTTGAATCATTTTTGGTAGAGTCCAAAAAATCAATTTTCTGATGAAAAACGATGACCCCGGACCAGTCGAACGTTGAAAAAATGGTCAATATTGATGAAATTTTAACATTTAATCTTTTGACTTTAAATGACGGTTGGATGTGAATTATTACTTTTTTAACTAAAATAAGTGTGTTTAAAGTCATTTCTGTGCCTGAAATTGGTCAAAATTTAAGATTTTGAGTAAGCAAAACTCTGTAAAAATGGCGATTTTGGTTTCTGTGAGGGTTTAAAAAGTGGTTATTCAACATGAGACCCGATCCAAAAGACATTTTGAATCATTTTTGGTAGAGTCCAAAAAATCCATTTTCTGATGAAAAACGATGACCCCGGACCAGTCGAACGTTGAAAAAATGGTCAATATTGATGAAATTTTAACATTTAATCTTTTGACTTTAAATGACGGTTGGATGTGAATTATTACTTTTTCAACTAAAATAAGTGTGTTTAAAGTCATTTCTGTGCCTGAAATTGGTCAAAATTGAAGATTTTGAGTAAGCAAAACTCTGTAAAAATGGCAATTTTGGTCACTGTGAGGGTTTAAAAAGTGGTTATTCAACATGAGGCCCGATCCAAATGACATTTTGAATCATTTTTGGTAGAGTCCAAAAAATCAATTTTCTGATGAAAAACGATGACCCCGGACCAGTCGAACGTTGAAAAAATGGTCAATATTGATGAAATTTTAACATTTAATCTTTTGACTTTAAATGACGGTTGGATGTGAATTATTACTTTTTCAACTAAAATAAGTGTGTTTAAAGTCATTTCTGTGCCTGAAATTGGTCAAAATTTTAAGATTTTGAGTAAGCAAAACTCTGTAAAAATGGCAATTTTGGTCACTGTCAGGGTTTAAAAAAGTGGTTATTCAACATGAGGCCCGATCCAAAAGACATTTTGAATCTTTTTTGGTAGAGTCCAAAAAATCCATTTTCTGATGAAAAACGATGACCCCGGACCAGTCGAACGTTGAAAAAATGGTCAATATTGATGAAATTTTTACATTTAATCTTTTGACTTTAAATGACGGTTGGATGTGAATTATTACTTTTTCAACTAAAATAAGTGTGTTTAAAGTCATTTCTGTGCCTGAAAGTGGTCAAAATTGAAGATTTTGAGTAAGCAAAACTCTGTAAAAATGGCAATTTTGGTCACTGTGAGGGTTTAAAAAGTGGTTATTCAACATGAGACCCGATCCAAAAGACATTTTGAATCATTTTTGGTAGAGTCCAAAAAATCCATTTTCTGATGAAAAACGATGACCCCGGACCAGTCGAACGTTGAAAAAATGGTCAATATTGATGAAATTTTAACATTTAATCTTTTGACTTTAAATGACGGTTGGATGTGAATTATTACTTTTTCAACTAAAATAAGTGTGTTTAAAGTCATTTCTGTGCCTGAAATTGGTCAAAATTGAAGATTTTGAGTAAGCAAAACTCTGTAAAAATGGCAATTTTGGTCACTGTGAGGGTTTTAAAAAGTGGTTATTCAACATGAGGCCCGATCCAAATGACATTTTGAATCATTTTTGGTAGAGTCCAAAAATCAATTTTTTCTGATGAAAAACGATGACCCCGGACCAGTCGAACGTTGAAAAAATGGTCAATATTGAAGAAATGTTAACATTTAATCTTTTGACTTTAAATGACGGTTGGATGTGAATTATTACTTTTTCAACTAAAATAAGTGTGTTTAAAGTCATTTCTGTGCCTGAAATTGGTCAAAATTTAAGATTTTGAGTAAGCAAAACTCTGTAAAAATGGCGATTTTGGTTTCTGTGAGGGTTTAAAAAGTGGTTATTCAACATGAGACCCGATCCAAAAGACATTTTGAATCATTTTTGGTAGAGTCCAAAAAATCCATTTTCTGATGAAAAACGATGACCCCGGACCAGTCGAACGTTGAAAAAATGGTCAATATTGATGAAATTTTAACATTTAATCTTTTGACTTTAAATGACGGTTGGATGTGAATTATTACTTTTTCAACTAAAATAAGTGTGTTTAAAGTCATTTCTGTGCCTGAAATTGGTCAAAATTGAAGATTTTGAGTAAGCAAAACTCTGTAAAAATGGCAATTTTGGTCACTGTGAGGGTTTTAAAAAGTGGTTATTCAACATGAGGCCCGATCCAAATGACATTTTGAATCATTTTTGGTAGAGTCCAAAAAATCAATTTTCTGATGAAAAACGATGACCCCGGACCAGTCGAACGTTGAAAAAATGGTCAATATTGATGAAATTTTAACATTTAATCTTTTGACTTTAAATGACGGTTGGATGTGAATTATTACTTTTTCAACTAAAATAAGTGTGTTTAAAGTCATTTCTGTGCCTGAAATTGGTCAAAATTTAAGATTTTGAGTAAGCAAAACTCTGTAAAAATGGCAATTTTGGTCACTGTCAGGGTTTAAAAAGTGGTTATTCAACATGAGGCCCGATCCAAAAAGACATTTTGAATCTTTTTTGGTAGAGTCCAAAAAATCCATTTTCTGATGAAAAACGATGACCCCGGACCAGTCGAACGTTGAAAAAATGGTCAATATTGATGAAATTTTTACATTTAATCTTTTGACTTTAAATGACGGTTGGATGTGAATTATTACTTTTTCAACTAAAATAAGTGTGTTTAAAGTCATTTCTGTGCCTGAAAGTGGTCAAAATTGAAGATTTTGAGTAAGCAAAACTCTGTAAAAATGGCAATTTTGGTCACTGTGAGGGTTTAAAAAGTGTTATTCAACATGAGACCCGATCCAAAAGACATTTTGAATCATTTTTGGTAGAGTCCAAAAAATCCATTTTCTGATGAAAAACGATGACCCCGGACCAGTCGAACGTTGAAAAAATGGTCAATATTGATGAAATTTTAACATTTAATCTTTTGACTTTAAATGACGGTTGGATGTGAATTATTACTTTTTTCAACTAAAATAAGTGTGTTTAAAGTCATTTCTGTGCCTGAAATTGGTCAAAATTGAAGATTTTGAGTAAGCAAAACTCTGTAAAAATGGCAAATTTTGGTCACTGTGAGGGTTTAAAAAGTGGTTATTCAACATGAGGCCCGATCCAAATGACATTTTGAATCATTTTTGGTAGAGTCCAAAAAATCAATTTTCTGATGAAAAACGATGACCCCGGACCAGTCGAACGTTGAAAAAATGGTCAATATTGATGAAATTTTAACATTTAATCTTTTGACTTTAAATGACGGTTGGATGTGAATTATTACTTTTTCAACTAAAATAAGTGTGTTTAAAGTCATTTCTGTGCCTGAAATTGGTCAAAATTTAAGATTTTGAGTAAGCAAAACTCTGTAAAAATGGCAATTTTGGTCACTGTCAGGGTTTAAAAAGTGGTTATTCAACATGAGGCCCGATCCAAAAGACATTTTGAATCTTTTTTGGTAGAGTCCAAAAAATCCATTTTCTGATGAAAAACGATGACCCCGGACCAGTCGAACGTTGAAAAAATGGTCAATATTGATGAAATTTTTACATTTAATCTTTTGACTTTAAATGACGGTTGGATGTGAATTATTACTTTTTCAACTAAAATAAGTGTGTTTAAAGTCATTTCTGTGCCTGAAAGTGGTCAAAATTGAAGATTTTGAGTAAGCAAAACTCTGTAAAAATGGCAATTTTGGTCACTGTGAGGGTTTAAAAAGTGGTTATTCAACATGAGACCCGATCCAAAAGACATTTTGAATCATTTTTGGTAGAGTCCAAAAAATCCATTTTCTGATGAAAAACGATGACCCCGGACCAGTCGAACGTTGAAAAAATGGTCAATATTGATGAAATTTTAACATTTAATCTTTTGACTTTAAATGACGGTTGGATGTGAATTATTACTTTTTCAACTAAAATAAGTGTGTTTAAAGTCATTTCTGTGCCTGAAATTGGTCAAAATTGAAGATTTTGAGTAAGCAAAACTCTGTAAAAATGGCAATTTTGGTCACTGTGAGGGTTTAAAAAGTGGTTATTCAACATGAGGCCCGATCCAAATGACATTTTGAATCATTTTTGGTAGAGTCCAAAAAATCAATTTTTCTGATGAAAAACGATGACCCCGGACCAGTCGAACGTTGAAAAAATGGTCAATATTGAAGAAATGTTAACATTTAATCTTTTGACTTTAAATGACGGTTGGATGTGAATTATTACTTTTTCAACTAAAATAAGTGTGTTTAAAGTCATTTCTGTGCCTGAAATTGGTCAAAATTGAAGATTTTGAGTAAGCAAAACTCTGTAAAAATGGCAATTTTGGTCACTGTGAGGGTTTGAAAAGTGGTTATTCAACATGAGGCCCGATCCAAATGACATTTTGAAACATTTTTGGTAGAGTCCAAAAAATCAATTTTCTGATGAAAAACGATGACCCCGGACCAGTCGAACGTTGAAAAAATGGTCAATATTGATGAAATTTTAACATTTAATCTTTTGACTTTAAATGACGGTTGGATGTGAATTATTACTTTTTCAACTAAAGTAAGTGTGTTTAAAGTCATTTCTGTGCCTGAAATTGGTCAAAATTTAAGATTTTGAGTAAGCAAAACTCTGTAAAAATGGCAATTTTGGTCACTGTGAGGGTTAAAAAGTGGTTATTCAACATGAGGCCTGATCCAAATGACATTTTGAATCATTTTTGGTAGAGTCCAAAAAATCAATTTTCTGATGAAAAACGATGACCCCGGACCAGTCGAACGTTGAAAAAATGGTCAATATTGATGAAATGTTTACATTTAATCTTTTGACTTTAAATGACGGTTGGATGTGAATTATTACTTTTTCAACTAAAATAAGTGTGTTTAAAGTCATTTCTGTGCCTGAAATTGGTCAAAATTGAAGATTTTGAGTAAGCAAAACTCTGTAAAAATGGCAATTTTGGTCACTGTGAGGGTTTAAAAAGTGGTTATTCAACATGAGGCCCAATCCAAATGACATTTTGAATCTTTTTTGGTAGAGTCCAAAAAATCAATTTTCTGATGAAAAACGATGACCCCGGACCAGTCGAACGTTGAAAAAATGGTCAATATTGATGACATTTTTACATTTAATCTTTTGACTTTAAATGACGGTTGGATGTGAATTATTACTTTTTCAACTAAAATAAGTGTGTTTAAAGTCATTTCTGTGCCTGAAATTGGTCAAAATTGAAGATTTTGAGTAAGCAAAACTCTGTAAAAATGGCAATTTTGGTCACTGTGAGGGTTTAAAAAGTGGTTATTCAACATGAGGCCCGATCCAAATGACATTTTGAAACATTTTTGGTAGAGTCCAAAAAATCAATTTTCTGATGAAAAACGATGACCCCGGACCAGTCGAACGTTGAAAAAAATGGGTCAATATTGATGAAATTTTAACATTTAATCTTTTGACTTTAAATGACGGTTGGATGTGAATTATTACTTTTTCAACTAAAATAAGTGTGTTTAAAGTCATGTCTGTGCCTGAAATTGGTCAAAATTGAAGATTTTGAGTAAGCAAAACTCTGTAAAAATGGCAATTTTGGTCACTGTGAGGGTTTAAAAAGTGGTTATTCAACATGAGGCCCGATCCAAATGACATTTTGAAACATTTTTGGTAGAGTCCAAAAAATCAATTTTCTGATGAAAAACGATGACCCCGGACCAGTCGAACGTTGAAAAAATGGTCAATATTGATGAAATTTTAACATTTAATCTTTTGACTTTAAATGACGGTTGGATGTGAATTATTACTTTTTCAACTAAAATAAGTGTGTTTAAAGTCATTTCTGTGCCTGAAATTGGTCAAAATTTAAGATTTTGAGTAAGCAAAACTCTGTAAAAATGGCAATTTTGGTCACTGTGAGGGTTTAAAAAGTGGTTATTCAACATGAGACCCGATCCAAAAGACATTTTGAATCTTTTTTGGTAGAGTCCAAAAAATCCATTTTCTGATGAAAAACGATGACCCCGGACCAGTCGAACGTTGAAAAAATGGTCAATATTGATGAAATTTTAACATTTAATCTTTTGACTTTAAATGACGGTTGGATGTGAATTATTACTTTTTCAACTAAAATAAGTGTGTTTAAAGTCATTTCTGTGCCTGAAATTGGTCAAAATTGAAGATTTTGAGTAAGCAAAACTCTGTAAAAATGGCAATTTTGGTCACTGTGAGGGTTTAAAAAGTGGTTATTCAACATGAGACCCGATCCAAAAGACATTTTGAATCTTTTTTGGTAGAGTCCAAAAAATCCATTTTCTGATGAAAAACGATGACCCCGGACCAGTCGAACGTTGAAAAAATGGTCAATATTGATGAAATTTTAACATTTAATCTTTTGACTTTAAATGACGGTTGGATGTGAATTATTACTTTTTCAACTAAAATAAGTGTGTTTAAAGTTATTTCTGTGCCTGAAATTGGTCAAAATTGAAGATTTTGAGTAAGCAAAACTCTGTAAAAATGGCAATTTTGGTCACTGTGAGGGTTTAAAAAGTGGTTATTCAACATGAGGCCCGATCCAAAAGACATTTTGAATCTTTTTTGGTAGAGTCCAAAAAATCAATTTTTCTGATGAAAAACGATGACCCCGGACCAGTCGAACGTTGAAAAAATGGTCAATATTGAAGAAATGTTAACATTTAATCTTTTGACTTTAAATGACGGTTGGATGTGAATTATTACTTTTTCAACTAAAATAAGTGTGTTTAAAGTAATTTCTGTGCCTGAAATTGGTCAAAATTGAAGATTTTGAGTAAGCAAAACTCTGTAAAAATGGCAATTTTGGTCACTGTGAGGGTTTAAAAAGTGGTTATTCAACATGAGGCCCAATCCAAATGACATTTTGAATCTTTTTTGGTAGAGTCCAAAAAATCAATTTTCTGATGAAAAACGATGACCCCGGACCAGTCGAACGTTGAAAAAATGGTCAATATTGATGACATTTTTACATTTAATCTTTTGACTTTAAATGACGGTTGGATGTGAATTATTACTTTTTCAACTAAAATAAGTGTGTTTAAAGTCATTTCTGTGCCTGAAATTCGTCAAAATTGAAGATTTTGAGTAAGCAAAACTCTGTAAAAATGGCAATTTTGGTCACTGTGAGGGTTTAAAAAGTTGTTATTCAACATGAGACCCGATCCAAAAGACATTTTGAATCTTTTTTGGTAGAGTCCAAAAAATCCATTTTCTGATGAAAAACGATGACCCCGGACCAGTCGAACGTTGAAAAAATGGTCAATATTGATGAAATTTTAACATTTAATCTTTTGACTTTAAATGACGGTTGGATGTGAATTATTACTTTTTCAACTAAAATAAGTGTGTTTAAAGTCATTTCTGTGCCTGAAATTGGTCAAAATTGAAGATTTTGAGTAAGCAAAACTCTGTAAAAATGGCAATTTTGGTCACTGTGAGGGTTTAAAAAGTGGTTATTCAACATGAGGCCCGATCCAAATGACATTTTGAAACATTTTTGGTAGAGTCCAAAAAATCAATTTTCTGATGAAAAACGATGACCCCGGACCAGTCGAACGTTGAAAAAAATGGTCAATATTGATGAAATTTTAACATTTAATCTTTTGACTTTAAATGACGGTTGGATGTGAATTATTACTTTTTCAACTAAAATAAGTGTGTTTAAAGTCATGTCTGTGCCTGAAATTGGTCAAAATTGAAGATTTTGAGTAAGCAAAACTCTGTAAAAATGGCAATTTTGGTCACTGTGAGGGTTTAAAAAGTGGTTATTCAACATGAGGCCCGATCCAAATGACATTTTGAAACATTTTTGGTAGAGTCCAAAAAATCAATTTTCTGATGAAAAACGATGACCCCGGACCAGTCGAACGTTGAAAAAATGGTCAATATTGATGAAATTTTAACATTTAATCTTTTGACTTTAAATGACGGTTGGATGTGAATTATTACTTTTTCAACTAAAATAAGTGTGTTTAAAGTCATTTCTGTGCCTGAAATTGGTCAAAATTTAAGATTTTGAGTAAGCAAAACTCTGTAAAAATGGCAATTTTGGTCACTGTGAGGGTTTAAAAAGTGGTTATTCAACATGAGACCCGATCCAAAAGACATTTTGAATCTTTTTTGGTAGAGTCCAAAAAATCCATTTTCTGATGAAAAACGATGACCCCGGACCAGTCGAACGTTGAAAAAATGGTCAATATTGATGAAATTTTAACATTTAATCTTTTGACTTTAAATGACGGTTGGATGTGAATTATTACTTTTTCAACTAAAATAAGTGTGTTTAAAGTCATTTCTGTGCCTGAAATTGGTCAAAATTGAAGATTTTGAGTAAGCAAAACTCTGTAAAAATGGCAATTTTGGTCACTGTGAGGGTTTAAAAAGTGGTTATTCAACATGAGACCCGATCCAAAAGACATTTTGAATCTTTTTTGGTAGAGTCCAAAAAATCAATTTTCTGATGAAAAACGATGACCCCGGACCAGTCGAACGTTGAAAAAATGGTCAATATTGATGAAATTTTAACATTTAATCTTTTGACTTTAAATGATGGTTGGATGTGAATTATTACTTTTTCAACTAAAATAAGTGTGTTTAAAGTTATTTCTGTGCCTGAAATTGGTCAAAATTGAAGATTTTGAGTAAGCAAAACTCTGTAAAAATGGCAATTTTGGTCACTGTGAGGGTTTAAAAAGTGGTTATTCAACATGAGGCCCGATCCAAAAGACATTTTGAATCTTTTTTGGTAGAGTCCAAAAAATCAATTTTTCTGATGAAAAACGATGACCCCGGACCAGTCGAACGTTGAAAAAATGGTCAATATTGAAGAAATGTTAACATTTAATCTTTTGACTTTAAATGACGGTTGGATGTGAATTATTACTTTTTCAACTAAAATAAGTGTGTTTAAAGTCATTTCTGTGCCTGAAATTGGTCAAAATTGAAGATTTTGAGTAAGCAAAACTCTGTAAAAATGGCAATTTTGGTCACTGTGAGGGTTTGAAAAGTGGTTATTCAACATGAGGCCCGATCCAAATGACATTTTGAAACATTTTTGGTAGAGTCCAAAAAATCAATTTTCTGATGAAAAACGATGACCCCGGACCAGTCGAACGTTGAAAAAATGGTCAATATTGATGAAATTTTAACATTTAATCTTTTGACTTTAAATGACGGTTGGATGTGAATTATTACTTTTTCAACTAAAATAAGTGTGTTTAAAGTCATTTCTGTGCCTGAAATTGGTCAAAATTTAAGATTTTGAGTAAGCAAAACTCTGTAAAAATGGCAATTTTGGTCACTGTGAGGGTTAAAAAGTGGTTATTCAACATGAGGCCCGATCCAAATGACATTTTGAATCATTTTTGGTAGAGTCCAAAAAATCAATTTTCTGATGAAAAACGATGACCCCGGACCAGTCGAACGTTGAAAAAATGGTCAATATTGATGAAATGTTTACATTTAATCTTTTGACTTTAAATGACGGTTGGATGTGAATTATTACTTTTTCAACTAAAATAAGTGTGTTTAAAGTCATTTCTGTGCCTGAAATTGGTCAAAATTGAAGATTTTGAGTAAGCAAAACTCTGTAAAAATGGCAATTTTGGTCACTGTGAGGGTTTAAAAAGTGGTTATTCAACATGAGGCCCAATCCAAATGACATTTTGAATCTTTTTTGGTAGAGTCCAAAAAATCAATTTTCTGATGAAAAACGATGACCCCGGACCAGTCGAACGTTGAAAAAATGGTCAATATTGATGACATTTTTACATTTAATCTTTTGACTTTAAATGACGGTTGGATGTGAATTATTACTTTTTCAACTAAAATAAGTGTGTTTAAAGTCATTTCTGTGCCTGAAATTCGTCAAAATTGAAGATTTTGAGTAAGCAAAACTCTGTAAAAATGGCAATTTTGGTCACTGTGAGGGTTTAAAAAAGTTGTTATTCAACATGAGACCCGATCCAAAAGACATTTTGAATCTTTTTTGGTAGAGTCCAAAAAATCCATTTTCTGATGAAAAACGATGACCCCGGACCAGTCGAACGTTGAAAAAATGGTCAATATTGATGAAATTTTAACATTTAATCTTTTGACTTTAAATGACGGTTGGATGTGAATTATTACTTTTTCAACTAAAATAAGTGTGTTTAAAGTCATTTCTGTGCCTGAAATTGGTCAAAATTGAAGATTTTGAGTAAGCAAAACTCTGTAAAAATGGCAATTTTGGTCACTGTGAGGGTTTAAAAAGTGGTTATTCAACATGAGGCCCGATCCAAATGACATTTTGAAACATTTTTGGTAGAGTCCAAAAAATCAATTTTCTGATGAAAAACGATGACCCCGGACCAGTCGAACGTTGAAAAAAATGGTCAATATTGATGAAATTTTAACATTTAATCTTTTGACTTTAAATGACGGTTGGATGTGAATTATTACTTTTTCAACTAAAATAAGTGTGTTTAAAGTCATGTCTGTGCCTGAAATTGGTCAAAATTGAAGATTTTGAGTAAGCAAAACTCTGTAAAAATGGCAATTTTGGTCACTGTGAGGGTTTAAAAAGTGGTTATTCAACATGAGGCCCGATCCAAATGACATTTTGAAACATTTTTGGTAGAGTCCAAAAAATCAATTTTCTGATGAAAAACGATGACCCCGGACCAGTCGAACGTTGAAAAAATGGTCAATATTGATGAAATTTTAACATTTAATCTTTTGACTTTAAATGACGGTTGGATGTGAATTATTACTTTTTCAACTAAAATAAGTGTGTTTAAAGTCATTTCTGTGCCTGAAATTGGTCAAAATTTAAGATTTTGAGTAAGCAAAACTCTGTAAAAATGGCAATTTTGGTCACTGTGAGGGTTTAAAAAGTGGTTATTCAACATGAGACCCGATCCAAAAGACATTTTGAATCTTTTTTGGTAGAGTCCAAAAAATCCATTTTCTGATGAAAAACGATGACCCCGGACCAGTCGAACGTTGAAAAAATGGTCAATATTGATGAAATTTTAACATTTAATCTTTTGACTTTAAATGACGGTTGGATGTGAATTATTACTTTTTCAACTAAAATAAGTGTGTTTAAAGTCATTTCTGTGCCTGAAATTGGTCAAAATTGAAGATTTTGAGTAAGCAAAACTCTGTAAAAATGGCAATTTTGGTCACTGTGAGGGTTTAAAAAGTGGTTATTCAACATGAGACCCGATCCAAAAGACATTTTGAATCTTTTTTGGTAGAGTCCAAAAAATCCATTTTCTGATGAAAAACGATGACCCCGGACCAGTCGAACGTTGAAAAAATGGTCAATATTGATGAAATTTTAACATTTAATCTTTTGACTTTAAATGACGGTTGGATGTGAATTATTACTTTTTCAACTAAAATAAGTGTGTTTAAAGTTATTTCTGTGCCTGAAATTGGTCAAAATTGAAGATTTTGAGTAAGCAAAACTCTGTAAAAATGGCAATTTTGGTCACTGTGAGGGTTTAAAAAGTGGTTATTCAACATGAGGCCCGATCCAAAAGACATTTTGAATCTTTTTTGGTAGAGTCCAAAAAATCCATTTTCTGATGAAAAACGATGACCCCGGACCAGTCGAAAGTTAAAAAAATGGTCAATATTGATGAAATTTTAACATTTAATCTTTTGACTTTAAATGACGGTTGGATGTGAATTATTACTTTTTCAACTAAAATAAGTGTGTTTAAAGTCATTTCTGTGCCTGAAATTGGTCAAAATTTAAGATTTTGAGTAAGCAAAACTCTGTAAAATTGGCAATTTTGGTCACTGTGAGGGTTTAAAAAGTGGTTATTCAACATGAGGCCCGATCCAAATGACATTTTGAATCATTTTTGGTAGAGTCCAAAAAATCCATTTTCTGATGAAAAACGATGACCCCGGACCAGTCGAACGTTGAAAAAATGGTCAATATTGATGAAATTTTAACATTTAATCTTTTGACTTTAAATGACGGTTGGATGTGAATTATTACTTTTTCAACTAAAATAAGTGTGTTTAAAGTCATTTCTGTGCCTGAAATTGGTCAAAATTGAAGATTTTGAGTAAGCAAAACTCTGTAAAAATGGCAATTTTGGTCACTGTGAGGGTTTAAAAAGTGGTTATTCAACATGAGGCCCGATCCAAATGACATTTTGAATCATTTTTGGTAGAGTCCAAAAAATCAATTTTCTGATGAAAAACGATGACCCCGGACCAGTCGAACGTTAAAAAATGGTCAATATTGATGAAATTTTAACATTTAATCTTTTGACTTTAAATGACGGTTGGATGTGAATTATTACTTTTTCAACTAAAATAAGTGTGTTTAAAGTCATTTCTGTGCCTGAAATTGGTCAAAATTTAAGATTTTGAGTAAGCAAAACTCTGTAAAAATGGCAATTTTGGTCACTGTGAGGGTTTAAAAAGTGGTTATTCAACATGAGGCCCGATCCAAATGACATTTTGAATCATTTTTGGTAGAGTCCAAAAAATCAATTTTCTGATGAAAAACGATGACCCCGGACCAGTCGAACGTTGAAAAAATGGTCAATATTGATGAAATTTTAACATTTAATCTTTTGACTTTAAATGACGGTTGGATGTGAATTATTACTTTTTCAACTAAAATAAGTGTGTTTTAAAGTCATTTCTGTGCCTGAAATTGGTCAAAATTGAAGATTTTGAGTAAGCAAAACTCTGTAAAAATGGCAATTTTGGTCACTGTGAGGGTTTAAAAAGTGGTTATTCAACATGAGGCCCGATCCAAATGACATTTTGAAACATTTTTGGTAGAGTCCAAAAAATCCATTTTCTGATGAAAAACGATGACCCCGGACCAGTCGAACGTTGAAAAAATGGTCAATATTGATGAAATTTTAACATTTAATCTTTTGACTTTAAATGACGGTTGGATGTGAATTATTACTTTTTCAACTAAAATAAGTGTGTTTAAAGTCATTTCTGTGCCTGAAATTGGTCAAAATTTAAGATTTTGAGTAAGCAAAACTCTGTAAAAATGGCAATTTTGGTCACTGTGAGGGTTTAAAAAGTGGTTATTCAACATGAGGCCCGATCCAAATGACATTTTGAATCATTTTTGGTAGAGTCCAAAAAATCAATTTTCTGATGAAAAACGATGACCCCGGACCAGTCGAACGTTGAAAAAATGGTCAATATTGATGAAATTTTTACATTTAATCTTTTGACTTTAAATGACGGTTGGATGTGAATTATTACTTTTTCAACTAAAATAAGTGTGTTTAAAGTCATTTCTGTGCCTGAAAGTGGTCAAAATTGAAGATTTTGAGTAAGCAAAACTCTGTAAAAATGGCAATTTTGATCACTGTGAGGGTTTAAAAAGTGGTTATTCAACATGAGACCCGATCCAAAAGACATTTTGAATCTTTTTTGGTAGAGTCCAAAAAATCCATTTTCTGATGAAAAACGATGACCCCGGACCAGTCGAACGTTGAAAAAATGGTCAATATTGATGAAATTTTAACATTTAACCTTTTGACTTTAAATGACGGTTGGATGTGAATTATTACTTTTTCAACTAAAATAAGTGTGTTTAAAGTCATTTCTGTGCCTGAAATTGGTCAAAATTTAAGATTTTGAGTAAGCAAAACTCTGTAAAAATGGCAATTTTGGTCACTGTGAGGGTTTAAAAAGTGGTTATTCAACATGAGGCCCGATCCAAATGACATTTTGAATCATTTTTGGTAGAGTCCAAAAAATCAATTTTCTGATGAAAAACGATGACCCCGGACCAGTCGAACGTTGAAAAAATGGTCAATATTGATGAAATGTTTACATTTAATCTTTTGACTTGAAATGACGGTTGTATGTGAATTATTACTTTTTCAACTAAAATAAGTGTGTTTAAAGTCATTTCTGTGCCTGAAAGTGGTCAAAATTGAAGATTTTGAGTAAGCAAAACTCTGTAAAAATGGCAATTTTGGTCACTGTGAGGGTTTAAAAAGTGGTTATTCAACATGAGACCCGATCCAAAAGACATTTTGAATCATTTTTGGTAGAGTCCAAAAAATCCATTTTCTGATGAAAAGCAATGACCCCGGACCAGTCGAACGTTGAAAAAATGGTCAATATTGATGAAATTTTAACATTTAATCTTTTGACTTCAAATAACGGTTGGATGTGAATTATTACTTTTTCAACTAAAATAAGTGTGTTTAAAGTCATTTCTGTGCCTGAAATTGGTCAAAATTTAAGATTTTGAGTAAGCAAAACTCTGTAAAAATGGCAATTTTGGTCACTGTGAGGGTTTAAAAGTGGTTATTCAACATGAGGCCCGATCCAAATGACATTTTGAATCATTTTTGGTAGAGTCCAAAAAATCAATTTTCTGATGAAAAACGATGACCCCGGACCAGTCGAACGTTGAAAAAATGGTCAATATTGATGAAATTTTAACATTTAATCTTTTGACTTTAAATGACGGTTGGATGTGAATTATTACTTTTTCAACTAAAATAAGTGTGTTTAAAGTCATTTCTGTGCCTGAAATTGGTCAAAATTGAAGATTTTGAGTAAGCAAAACTCTGTAAAAATGGCAATTTTGGTCACTGTGAGGGTTTAAAAAGTGGTTATTCAACATGAGGCCCGATCCAAATGACATTTTGAAACATTTTTGGTAGAGTCCAAAAAATCAATTTTCTGATGAAAAACGATGACCCCGGACCAGTCGAACGTTGAAAAAATGGTCAATATTGATGAAATTTTTACATTTAATCTTTTGACTTTAAATGACGGTTGGATGTGAATTATTACTTTTTCAACTAAAATAAGTGTGTTTAAAGTCATTTCTGTGCCTGAAATTGGTCAAAATTGAAGATTTTGAGTAAGCAAAACTCTGTAAAAATGGCAATTTTGGTCACTGTGAGGGTTTAAAAAGTGGTTATTCAACATGAGGCCCGATCCAAATGACATTTTGAAACATTTTTGGTAGAGTCCAAAAAATCAATTTTCTGATGAAAAACGATGACCCCGGACCAGTCGAACGTTGAAAAAATGGTCAATATTGATGAAATTTTTACATTTAATCTTTTGACTTTAAATGACGGTTGGATGTGAATTATTACTTTTTCAACTAAAATAAGTGTGTTTAAAGTCATTTCTGTGCCTGAAATTGGTCAAAATTTAAGATTTTGAGTAAGCAAAACTCTGTAAAAATGGCAATTTTGGTCACTGTCAGGGTTTAAAAAGTGGTTATTCAACATGAGGCCCGATCCAAAAGACATTTTGAATCTTTTTTGGTAGAGTCCAAAAAATCCATTTTCTGATGAAAAACGATGACCCCGGACCAGTCGAACGTTGAAAAAATGGTCAATATTGATGAAATTTTAACATTTAATCTTTTGACTTTAAATGACGGTTGGATGTGAATTATTACTTTTTCAACTAAAATAAGTGTGTTTAAAGTCATTTCTGTGCCTGAAAGTGGTCAAAATTGAAGATTTTGAGTAAGCAAAACTCTGTAAAAATGGCAATTTTGGTCACTGTGAGGGTTTAAAAAGTGGTTATTCAACATGAGACCCGATCCAAAAGACATTTTGAATCTTTTTTGGTAGAGTCCAAAAAATCCATTTTCTGATGAAAAACGATGACCCCGGACCAGTCGAACGTTGAAAAAATGGTCAATATTGATGAAATTTTAACATTTAACCTTTTGACTTTAAATGACGGTTGGATGTGAATTATTACTTTTTCAACTAAAATAAGTGTGTTTAAAGTCATTTCTGTGCCTGAAATTGGTCAAAATTTAAGATTTTGAGTAAGCAAAACTCTGTGAAAATGGCAATTTTGGTCACTGTGAGGGTTTAAAAAGTGGTTATTCAACATGAGGCCCGATCCAAATGACATTTTGAATCATTTTTGGTAGAGTCCAAAAAATCAATTTTCTGATGAAAAACGATGACCCCGGACCAGTCGAACGTTGAAAAAATGGTCAATATTGATGAAATGTTTACATTTAATCTTTTGACTTGAAATGACGGTTGTATGTGAATTATTACTTTTTCAACTAAAATAAGTGTGTTTAAAGTCATTTCTGTGCCTGAAAGTGGTCAAAATTGAAGATTTTGAGTAAGCAAAACTCTGTAAAAATGGCAATTTTGGTCACTGTGAGGGTTTAAAAAGTGGTTATTCAACATGAGACCCGATCCAAAAGACATTTTGAATCATTTTTGGTAGAGTCCAAAAAATCCATTTTCTGATGAAAAGCGATGACCCCGGACCAGTCGAACGTTGAAAAAATGGTCAATATTGATGAAATTTTAACATTTAATCTTTTGACTTCAAATAACGGTTGGATGTGAATTATTACTTTTTCAACTAAAATAAGTGTGTTTAAAGTCATTTCTGTGCCTGAAATTGGTCAAAATTTAAGATTTTGAGTAAGCAAAACTCTGTAAAAATGGCAATTTTGGTCACTGTGAGGGTTTAAAAGTGGTTATTCAACATGAGGCCCGATCCAAATGACATTTTGAATCATTTTTGGTAGAGTCCAAAAAATCAATTTTCTGATGAAAAACGATGACCCCGGACCAGTCGAACGTTGAAAAAATGGTCAATATTGATGAAATTTTAACATTTAATCTTTTGACTTTAAATGACGGTTGGATGTGAATTATTACTTTTTCAACTAAAATAAGTGTGTTTAAAGTCATTTCTGTGCCTGAAATTGGTCAAAATTGAAGATTTTGAGTAAGCAAAACTCTGTAAAAATGGCAATTTTGGTCACTGTGAGGGTTTAAAAAGTGGTTATTCAACATGAGGCCCGATCCAAAAGACATTTTGAATCTTTTTTGGTAGAGTCCAAAAAATCCATTTTCTGATGAAAAACGATGACCCCGGACCAGTCGAACGTTGAAAAAATGGTCAATATTGATGACATTTTAACATTTAATCTTTTGACTTTAAATGACGGTTGGATGTGAATTATTACTTTTTCAACTAAAATAAGTGTGTTTAAAGTCATTTCTGTGCCTGAAATTGGTCAAAATTGAAGATTTTGAGTAAGCAAAACTCTGTAAAAATGGCAATTTTGGTCACTGTGAGGGTTTAAAAAGTGGTTATTCAACATGAGGCCCGATCCAAATGACATTTTGAATCATTTTTGGTAGAGTCCAAAAAATCAATTTTCTGATGAAAAACGATGACCCCTGACCAGTCGAACGTTGAAAAAATGGTCAATATTGATGAAATTTTAACATTTAATCTTTTGACTTTAAATGATGGTTGGATGTGAATTATTACTTTTTCAACTAAAATAAGTGTGTTTAAAGTCATTTCTGTGCCTGAAATTGGTCAAAATTGAAGATTTTGAGTAAGCAAAACTCTGTAAAAAATGGCAATTTTGGTCACTGTGAGGGTTTAAAAAGTGGTTATTCAACATGAGGCCCGATCCAAATGACATTTTGAAACATTTTTGGTAGAGTCCAAAAAATCAATTTTCTGATGAAAAACGATGACCCCGGACCAGTCGAACGTTGAAAAAATGGTCAATATTGATGAAATTTTTACATTTAATCTTTTGACTTTAAATGACGGTTGGATGTGAATTATTACTTTTTCAACTAAAATAAGTGTGTTTAAAGTCATTTCTGTGCCTGAAATTGGTCAAAATTTAAGATTTTGAGTAAGCAAAACTCTGTAAAAATGGCAATTTTGGTCACTGTGAGGGTTTAAAAAGTGGTTATTCAACATGAGACCCGATCCAAAAGACATTTTGAATCTTTTTTGGTAGAGTCCAAAAAATCTATTTTCTGATGAAAAACGATGACCCCGGACCAGTCGAACGTTGAAAAAATGGTCAATATTGATGAAATTTTAACATTTAATCTTTTGACTTTAAATGACGGTTGGATGTGAATTATTACTTTTTCAACTAAAATAAGTGTGTTTAAAGTCATTTCTGTGCCTGAAATTGGTCAAAATTGAAGATTTTGAGTAAGCAAAACTCAGTAAAAATGGCAATTTTGGTCACTGTGAGGGTTTAAAAAGTGGTTATTCAACATGAGGCCCGATCCAAAAGACATTTTGAATCTTTTTTGGTAGAGTCCAAAAAATCAATTTTCTGATGAAAAACGATGACCCCGGACCAGTCGAACGTTGAAAAAATGGTCAATATTGATGAAATTTTAACATTTAATCTTTTGACTTTAAATGACGGTTGGATGTGAATTATTACTTTTTCAACTAAAATAAGTGTGTTTAAAGTCATTTCTGTGCCTGAAATTGGTCAAAATTGAAGATTTTGAGTAAGCAAAACTCTGTAAAAATGGCAATTTTGGTCACTGTGAGGGTTTAAAAAGTGGTTATTCAACATGAGGCCCGATCCAAAAGACATTTTGAATCTTTTTTGGTAGAGTCCAAAAAATCCATTTTCTGATGAAAAACAATGACCCCGGACCAGTCGAACGTTGAAAAAATGGTCAATATTGATGAAATTTTAACATTTAATCTTTTGACTTTAAATGACGGTTGGATGTGAATTATTACTTTTTCAACTAAAATAAGTGTGTTTAAAGAAATTTCTGTGCCTGAAATTGGTCAAAATTGAAGATTTTGAGTAAGCAAAATTCTGTAAAAATGGCAATTTTGGTCACTGTGAGGGTTTAAAAAGTGGTTATTCAACATGAGGCCCGATCCAAATGACATTTTGAATCATTTTTGGTAGAGTCCAAAAAATCAATTTTCTGATGAAAAACGATGACCCCTGACCAGTCGAACGTTGAAAAAATGGTCAATATTGATGAAATTTTAACATTTAATCTTTTGACTTTAAATGACGGTTGGATGTGAATTATTACTTTTTCAACTAAAATAAGTGTGTTTAAAGTCATTTCTGTGCCTGAAATTGGTCAAAAATGAAGATTTTGATTAAGCAAAACTCTGTAAAAAATGGCAATTTTGGTCACTGTGAGGGTTTAAAAAGTGGTTATTCAACATGAGGCCCGATCCAAATGACATTTTGAAACATTTTTGGTAGAGTCCAAAAAATCAATTTTCTGATGAAAAACGATGACCCCGGACCAGTCGAACGTTGAAAAAATGGTCAATATTGATGACATTTTTACATTTAATCTTTTGACTTTAAATGACGGTTGGATGTGAATTATTACTTTTTCAACTAAAATAAGTGTGTTTAAAGTCATTTCTGGCCCTGAAATTTGGCAAAATTGAAGATTTTGAGTAAGCAAAACTCTGTAAAAAATGGCAATTTTGGTCACTGTGAGGGTTTAAAAAGTGGTTATTCAACATGAGGCCCGATCCAAATGACATTTTGAAACATTTTTGGTAGAGTCCAAAAAATCAATTTTCTGATGAAAAACGATGACCCCGGACCAGTCGAACGTTGAAAAAATGGTCAATATTGATGAAATTTTTACATTTAATCTTTTGACTTTAAATGACGGTTGGATGTGAATTATTACTTTTTCAACTAAAATAAGTGTGTTTAAAGTCATTTCTGTGCCTGAAATTGGTCAAAATTTAAGATTTTGAGTAAGCAAAACTCTGTAAAAATGGCAATTTTGGTCACTGTGAGGGTTTAAAAAGTGGTTATTCAACATGAGGCCCGATCCAAAAGACATTTTGAATCTTTTTTGGTAGAGTCCAAAAAATCCATTTTCTGATGAAAAACGATGACCCCGGACCAGTCGAACGTTGAAAAAATGGTCAATATTGATGAAATTTTAACATTTAATCTTTTGACTTTAAATGACGGTTGGATGTGAATTATTACTTTTTCAACTAAAATAAGTGTGTTTAAAGTCATTTCTGTGCCTGAAATTGGTCAAAATTAAAGATTTTGAGTAAGCAAAACTCTGTAAAAATGGCAATTTTGGTCACTGTGAGGGTTTAAAAAGTGGTTATTCAACATGAGGCCCGTTCCAAATGACATTTTGAATCATTTTTGGTAGAGTCCAAAAAATCTATTTTCTGATGAAAAACGATGACCCCTGACCAGTCGAACGTTGAAAAAATGGTCAATATTGATGAAATTTTAACATTTAATCTTTTGACTTTAAATGACGGTTGGA
This sequence comes from Lissotriton vulgaris, assembly GCF_964263255.1. NCBI lineage: Eukaryota > Metazoa > Chordata > Amphibia > Caudata > Salamandridae > Lissotriton > Lissotriton vulgaris. Next base: position 146,731 of record NW_028241828.1, on the reverse strand, counting down.
TGTGAATTATTACTTTTTCAACTAAAATAAGTGTGTTTAAAGTCATTTCTGTGCCTGAAATTGGTCAAAATTGAAGATTTTGAGTAAGCAAAACTCTGTAAAAAATGGCAATTTTGGTCACTGTGAGGGTTTAAAAAGTGGTTATTCAACATGAGGCCCGATCCAAATGACATTTTGAAACATTTTTGGTAGAGTCCAAAAAACCAATTTTCTGATGAAAAACGATGACCCCGGACCAGTCGAACGTTGAAAAAATGGTCAATATTGATGAAATTTTAACATTTAATCTTTTGACTTTAAATGACGGTTGGATGTGAATTATTACTTTTTCAACTAAAATAAGTGTTTAAAGTCATTTCTGTGCCTGAAATTGGTCAAAATTTAAGATTTTGAGTAAGCAAAACTCTGTAAAAATGGCAATTTTGGTCACTGTGAGGGTTTAAAAAGTGGTTATTCAACATGAGACCCGATCCAAAAGACATTTTGAATCTTTTTTGGTAGAGTCCAAAAAATCAATTTTCTGATGAAAAACGATGACCCCGGACCAGTCGAACGTTGAAAAAATGGTCAATATTGATGAAATTTTAACATTTAATCTTTTGACTTTAAATGACGGTTGGATGTGAATTATTACTTTTTCAACTAAAATAAGTGTGTTTAAAGTCATTTCTGTGCCTGAAATTGGTCAAAATTGAAGATTTTGAGTAAGCAAAACTCTGTAAAAATGGCAATTTTGGTCACTGTGAGGGTTTAAAAAGTGGTTATTCAACATGAGGCCCGATCCAAATGACATTTTGAATCATTTTTGGTAGAGTCCAAAAAATCAATTTTCTGATGAAAAACGATGACCCCGGACCAGTCGAACGTTAAAAAAATGGTCAATATTGATCAAATTTTAACATTTAATCTTTTGAGTTTAAATGACGGTTGGATGTGAATTATTACTTTTTCAACTAAAATAAGTGTGTTTAAAGTCATTTCTGTGCCTGAAATTGGTCAAAATTTAAGATTTTGAGTAAGCAAAACTCTGTAAAAATGGCAATTTTGGTCACTGTGAGGGTTTAAAAAGTGGTTATTCAACATGAGGCCCGATCCAAATGACATTTTGAATCATTTTTGGTAGAGTCCAAAAAAATCAATTTTCTGATGAAAAACGATGACCCCGGACCAGTCGAACGTTGAAAAAATGGTCAATATTGATGAAATTTTTACATTTAATCTTTTGACTTTAAATGACGGTTGGATGTGAATTATTACTTTTTCAACTAAAATAAGTGTGTTTAAAGTCATTTCTGTGCCTGAAATTGGTCAAAATTTAAGATTTTGAGTAAGCAAAACTCTGTAAAAATGGCAATTTTGGTCACTGTCAGGGTTTAAAAAGTGGTTATTCAACATGAGGCCCGATCCAAAAGACATTTTGAATCTTTTTTGGTAGAGTCCAAAAAATCCATTTTCTGATGAAAAACGATGACCCCGGACCAGTCGAACGTTGAAAAAATGGTCAATATTGATGAAATTTTAACATTTAATCTTTTGACTTTAAATGACGGTTGGATGTGAATTATTACTTTTTCAACTAAAATAAGTGTGTTTAAAGTCATTTCTGTGCCTGAAATTGGTCAAAATTGAAGATTTTGAGTAAGCAAAACTCTGTAAAAATGGCAATTTTGGTCACTGTGAGGGTTTAAAAAGTGGTTATTCAACGTGAGGCCCGATCCAAATGACATTTTGAAACATTTTTGGTAGAGTCCAAAAAATCCATTTTCTGATGAAAAACGATGACCCCGGACCAGTCGAACGTTGAAAAAATGGTCAATATTGATGAAATTTTAACATTTAATCTTTTGACTTTAAATGACGGTTGGATGTGAATTATTACTTTTTCAACTAAAATAAGTGTGTTTAAAGTCATTTCTGTGCCTGAAATTGGTCAAAATTTAAGATTTTGAGTAAGCAAAACTCTGTAAAAATGGCAATTTTGGTCACTGTGAGGGTTTAAAAAATGGTTATTCAACATGAGGCCCGATCCAAATGACATTTTGAAACATTTTTGGTAGAGTCCAAAAAATCAATTTTCTGATGAAAAACGATGACCCCGGACCAGTCGAACGTTGAAAAAATGGTCAATATTGATGAAATGTTAACATTTAATCTTTTGACTTTAAATGACGGTTGGATGTGAATTATTACTTTTTCAACTAAAATAAGTGTGTTTAAAGTCATTTCTGTGCCTGAAATTGGTCAAAATTGAAGATTTTGAGTAAGCAAAACTCTGTAAAAATGGCAATTTTGGTCACTGTGAGGGTTTAAAAAGTGGTTATTTAACATGAGGCCCGATCCAAAAGACATTTTGAATCTTTTTTGGTAGAGTCCAAAAAATCCATTTTCTGATGAAAAACGATGACCCCGGACCAGTCGAACGTTGAAAAAATGGTCAATATTGATGAAATTTTAACATTTAATCTTTTGACTTTAAATGACGGTTGGATGTGAATTATTACTTTTTCAACTAAAATAAGTGTGTTTAAAGTCATTTCTGTGCCTGAAATTGGTCAAAATTAAAGATTTTGAGTAAGCAAAACTCTGTAAAAATGGCAATTTTGGTCACTGTGAGGGTTTAAAAAGTGGTTATTCAACATGAGGCCCGATCCAAATGACATTTTGAATCATTTTTGGTAGAGTCCAAAAAATCTATTTTCTGATGAAAAACGATGACCCCTGACCAGTCGAACGTTGAAAAAATGGTCAATATTGATGAAATTTTAACATTTAATCTTTTGACTTTAAATGACGGTTGGATGTGAATTATTACTTTTTCAACTAAAATAAGTGTGTTTAAAGTCATTTCTGTGCCTGAAATTGGTCAAAATTGAAGATTTTGAGTAAGCAAAACTCTGTAAAAAATGGCAATTTTGGTCACTGTGAGGGTTTAAAAAGTGGTTATTCAACATGAGGCCCGATCCAAATGACATTTTGAATCATTTTTGGTAGAGTCCAAAAAATCAATTTTCTGATGAAAAACGATGACCCCGGACCAGTCGAACGTTAAAAAAATGGTCAATATTGATCAAATTTTAACATTTAATCTTTTGACTTTAAATGACGGTTGGATGTGAATTATTACTTTTTCAACTAAAATAAGTGTGTTTAAAGTCATTTCTGTGCCTGAAATTGGTCAAAATTTAAGATTTTGAGTAAGCAAAACTCTGTAAAAATGGCAATTTTGGTCACTGTGAGGGTTTAAAAAGTGGTTATTCAACATGAGGCCCGATCCAAATGACATTTTGAATCATTTTTGGTAGAGTCCAAAAAATCAATTTTCTGATGAAAAACGATGACCCCGGACCAGTCGAACGTTGAAAAAATGGTCAATATTGATGAAATTTTTACATTTAATCTTTTGACTTTAAATGACGGTTGGATGTGAATTATTACTTTTTCAACTAAAATAAGTGTGTTTAAAGTCATTTCTGTGCCTGAAATTGGTCAAAATTGAAGATTTTGAGTAAGCAAAACTCTGTAAAAATGGCAATTTTGGTCACTGTGAGGGTTTAAAAAGTGGTTATTCAACGTGAGGCCCGATCCAAATGACATTTTGAAACATTTTTGGTAGAGTCCAAAAAATCCATTTTCTGATGAAAAACGATGACCCCGGACCAGTCGAACGTTGAAAAAATGGTCAATATTGATGAAATTTTAACATTTAATCTTTTGACTTTAAATGACGGTTGGATGTGAATTATTACTTTTTCAACTAAAATAAGTGTGTTTAAAGTCATTTCTGTGCCTGAAATTGGTCAAAATTTAAGATTTTGAGTAAGCAAAACTCTGTAAAAATGGCAATTTTGGTCACTGTGAGGGTTTAAAAAATGGTTATTCAACATGAGGCCCGATCCAAATGACATTTTGAAACATTTTTGGTAGAGTCCAAAAAATCAATTTTCTGATGAAAAACGATGACCCCGGACCAGTCGAACGTTGAAAAAATGGTCAATATTGATGAAATTTTTACATTTAATCTTTTGACTTTAAATGACGGTTGGATGTGAATTATTACTTTTTCAACTAAAATAAGTGTGTTTAAAGTCATTTCTGTGCCTGAAATTGGTCAAAATTTAAGATTTTGAGTAAGCAAAACTCTGTAAAAATGGCAATTTTGGTCACTGTGAGGGTTTAAAAAGTGGTTATTCAACATGAGACCCGATCCAAAAGACATTTTGAATCTTTTTTGGTAGAGTCCAAAAAATCCATTTTCTGATGAAAAACGATGACCCCGGACCAGTCGAACGTTGAAAAAATGGTCAATATTGATGAAATGTTAACATTTAATCTTTTGACTTTAAATGACGGTTGGATGTGAATTATTACTTTTTCAACTAAAATAAGTGTGTTTAAAGTCATTTCTGTGCCTGAAATTGGTCAAAATTGAAGATTTTGAGGAAGCAAAACTCTGTAAAAATGGCAATTTTGGTCACTGTGAGGGTTTAAAAAGTGGTTATTCAACATGAGGCCCGATCCAAAAGACATTTTGAATCTTTTTTGGTAGAGTCCAAAAAATCCATTTTCTGATGAAAAACGATGACCCCGGACCAGTCGAACGTTGAAAAAATGGTCAATATTGATGAAATTTTAACATTTAATCTTTTGACTTTAAATGACGGTTGGATGTGAATTATTACTTTTTCAACTAAAATAAGTGTGTTTAAAGTCATTTCTGTGCCTGAAATTGGTCAAAATTGAAGATTTTGAGTAAGCAAAACTCTGTAAAAATGGCAATTTTGGTCACTGTGAGGGTTTAAAAAGTGGTTATTCAACATGAGGCCCGATCCAAATGACATTTTGAATCATTTTTGGTAGAGTCCAAAAAATCAATTTTCTGATGAAAAACGATGACCCCGGACCAGTCGAACGTTGAAAAAATGGTCAATATTGATGAAATTTTTACATTTAATCTTTTGACTTTAAATGACGGTTGGATGTGAATTATTACTTTTTCAACTAAAATAAGTGTGTTTAAAGTCATTTCTGTGCCTGAAATTGGTCAAAATTGAAGATTTTGAGTAAGCAAAACTCTGTAAAAAATGGCAGTTTTGGTCACTGTGAGGGTTTAAAAAGTGGTTATTCAACATGAGGCCCGATCCAAATGACATTTTGAAACATTTTTGGTAGAGTCCAAAAAACCAATTTTCTGATGAAAAACGATGACCCCGGACCAGTCGAACGTTGAAAAAATGGTCAATATTGATGAAATTTTAACATTTAATCTTTTGACTTTAAATGACGGTTGGATGTGAATTATTACTTTTTCAACTAAAATAAGTGTGTTTAAAGTCATTTCTGTGCCTGAAATTGGTCAAAATTGAAGATTTTGAGTAAGCAAAACTCTGTAAAAATGGCAATTTTGGTCACTGTGAGGGTTTAAAAAGTGGTTATTCAACATGAGGCCCGATCCAAAAGACATTTTGAATCTTTTTTGGTAGAGTCCAAAAAATCCATTTTCTGATGAAAAACAATGACCCCGGACCAGTCGAACGTTGAAAAAATGGTCAATATTGATGAAATTTTAACATTTAATCTTTTGACTTTAAATGACGGTTGGATGTGAATTATTACTTTTTCAACTAAAATAAGTGTGTTTAAAGAAATTTCTGTGCCTGAAATTGGTCAAAATTGAAGATTTTGAGTAAGCAAAATTCTGTAAAAATGGCAATTTTGGTCACTGTGAGGGTTTAAAAAGTGGTTATTCAACATGAGGCCCGATCCAAATGACATTTTGAATCATTTTTGGTAGAGTCCAAAAAATCAATTTTCTGATGAAAAACGATGACCCCTGACCAGTCGAACGTTGAAAAAATGGTCAATATTGATGAAATTTTAACATTTAATCTTTTGACTTTAAATGACGGTTGGATGTGAATTATTACTTTTTCAACTAAAATAAGTGTGTTTAAAGTCATTTCTGTGCCTGAAATTGGTCAAAATTGAAGATTTTGAGTAAGCAAAACTCTGTAAAAATGGCAATTTTGGTCACTGTGAGGGTTTAAAAAGTGGTTATTCAACATGAGACCCGATCCAAAAGACATTTTGAATCATTTTTGGTAGAGTCCAAAAAATCCATTTTCTGATGAAAAACGATGACCCCGGACCAGTCGAACGTTGAAAAAATGGTCAATATTGATGAAATTTTAACATTTAATCTTTTGACTTTAAATGACGGTTGGATGTGAATTATTACTTTTTCAACTAAAATAAGTGTGTTTAAAGTCATTTCTGTGCCTGAAATTGGTCAAAATTGAAGATTTTGAGTAAGCAAAACTCTGTAAAAATGGCAATTTTGGTCACTGTGAGGGTTTAAAAAGTGGTTATTCAACATGAGGCCCGATCCAAATGACATTTTGAATCATTTTTGGTAGAGTCCAAAAAATCAATTTTCTGATGAAAAACGATGACCCCTGACCAGTCGAACGTTGAAAAAATGGTCAATATTGATGACATTTTAACATTTAATCTTTTGACTTTAAATGACAGTTGGTTGTGAATTATTACTTTTTCAACTAAAATAAGTGTGTTTAAAGTCATTTCTGTGCCTGAAATTGGTCAAAATTGAATATTTTGAGTAAGCAAAACTCTGTAAAAATGGCAATTTTGGTCACTGTGAGGGTTTAAAAAGTGGTTATTCAACATGAGGCCTGATCCAAATGACATTTTGAATCATTTTTGGTAGAGTCCAAAAAATCCATTTTCTGATGAAAAACGATGACCCCGGACCAGTCGAACTTTGAAAAAATGGTCAATATTGATGAAATTTTAACATTTAATCTTTTGACTTTAAATGGCGGTTGGATGTGAATTATTACTTTTTCAACTAAAATAAGTGTGTTTAAAGTCATTTCTGTGCCTGAAATTGGTCAAAAATGAAGATTTTGATTAAGCAAAACTCTGTAAAAAATGGCAATTTTGGTCACTGTGAGGGTTTAAAAAGTGGTTATTCAACATGAGGCCCGATCCAAATGACATTTTGAAACATTTTTGGTAGAGTCCAAAAATCAATTTTCTGATGAAAAACGATGACCCCGGACCAGTCGAACGTTGAAAAAATGGTCAATATTGATGACATTTTTACATTTAATCTTTTGACTTTAAATGACGGTTGGATGTGAATTATTACTTTTTCAACTAAAATAAGTGTGTTTAAAGTCATTTCTGTGCCTGAAATTTGGCAAAATTGAAGATTTTGAGTAAACAAAACTCTGTAAAAAATGGCAATTTTGGTCACTGTGAGGGTTTAAAAAGTGGTTATTCAACATGAGGCCCGATCCAAATGACATTTTGAAACATTTTTGGTAGAGTCCAAAAAATCCATTTTCTGATGAAAAACGATGACCCCGGACCAGTCAAACGTTGAAAAAATGGTCAATATTGATGAAATTTTTACATTTAATCTTTTGACTTTAAATGACGGTTGGATGTGAATTATTACTTTTTCAACTAAAATAAGTGTGTTTAAAGTCATTTCTGTGCCTGAAATTGGTCAAAATTTAAGATTTTGAGTAAGCAAAACTCTGTAAAAATGGCAATTTTGGTCACTGTGAGGGTTTAAAAAGTGGTTATTCAACATGAGGCCCGATCCAAAAGACATTTTGAATCTTTTTTGGTAGAGTCCAAAAAATCCATTTTCTGATGAAAAACGATGACCCCGGACCAGTCGAACGTTGAAAAAATGGTCAATATTGATGAAATTTTAACATTTAATCTTTTGACTTTAAATGACGGTTGGATGTGAATTATTACTTTTTCAACTAAAATAAGTGTGTTTAAAGTCATTTCTGTGCCTGAAATTGGTCAAAATTAAAGATTTTGAGTAAGCAAAACTCTGTAAAAATGGCAATTTTGGTCACTGTGAGGGTTTAAAAAGTGGTTATTCAACATGAGGCCCGTTCCAAATGACATTTTGAATCATTTTTGGTAGAGTCCAAAAAATCTATTTTCTGATGAAAAACGATGACCCCTGACCAGTCGAACGTTGAAAAAATGGTCAATATTGATGAAATTTTAACATTTAATCTTTTGACTTTAAATGACGGTTGGATGTGAATTATTACTTTTTCAACTAAAATAAGTGTGTTTAAAGTCATTTCTGTGCCTGAAATTGGTCAAAATTGAAGATTTTGAGTAAGCAAAACTCTGTAAAAAATGGCAATTTTGGTCACTGTGAGGGTTTAAAAAGTGGTTATTCAACATGAGGCCCGATCCAAATGACATTTTGAAACATTTTTGGTAGAGTCCAAAAAACCAATTTTCTGATGAAAAACGATGACCCCGGACCAGTCGAACGTTGAAAAAATGGTCAATATTGATGAAATTTTAACATTTAATCTTTTGACTTTAAATGACGGTTGGATGTGAATTATTACTTTTTCAACTAAAATAAGTGTTTAAAGTCATTTCTGTGCCTGAAATTGGTCAAAATTTAAGATTTTGAGTAAGCAAAACTCTGTAAAAATGGCAATTTTGGTCACTGTGAGGGTTTAAAAAGTGGTTATTCAACACGAGACCCGATCCAAAAGACATTTTGAATCTTTTTTGGTAGAGTCCAAAAAATCCATTTTCTGATGAAAAACGATGACCCCGGACCAGTCGAACGTTGAAAAAATGGTCAATATTGATGAAATTTTAACATTTAATCTTTTGACTTTAAATGACGGTTGGATGTGAATTATTACTTTTTCAACTAAAATAAGTGTGTTTAAAGTCATTTCTGTGCCTGAAATTGGTCAAAATTGAAGATTTTGAGTAAGCAAAACTCTGTAAAAATGGCAATTTTGGTCACTGTGAGGGTTTAAAAAGTGGTTATTCAACATGAGGCCCGATCCAAATGACATTTTGAATCATTTTTGGTAGAGTCCAAAAAATCAATTTTCTGATGAAAAACGATGACCCCGGACCAGTCGAACGTTAAAAAAATGGTCAATATTGATCAAATTTTAACATTTAATCTTTTGAGTTTAAATGACGGTTGGATGTGAATTATTACTTTTTCAACTAAAATAAGTGTGTTTAAAGTCATTTCTGTGCCTGAAATTGGTCAAAATTTAAGATTTGAGTAAGCAAAACTCTGTAAAAATGGCAATTTTGGTCACTGTGAGGGTTTAAAAAGTGGTTATTCAACATGAGGCCCGATCCAAATGACATTTTGAATCATTTTTGGTAGAGTCCAAAAAAATCAATTTTCTGATGAAAAACGATGACCCCGGACCAGTCGAACGTTGAAAAAATGGTCAATATTGATGAAATTTTTACATTTAATCTTTTGACTTTAAATGACGGTTGGATGTGAATTATTACTTTTTCAACTAAAATAAGTGTGTTTAAAGTCATTTCTGTGCCTGAAATTGGTCAAAATTTAAGATTTTGAGTAAGCAAAACTCTGTAAAAATGGCAATTTTGGTCACTGTCAGGGTTTAAAAAGTGGTTATTCAACATGAGGCCCGATCCAAAAGACATTTTGAATCTTTTTTGGTAGAGTCCAAAAAATCCATTTTCTGATGAAAAACGATGACCCCGGACCAGTCGAACGTTGAAAAAATGGTCAATATTGATGAAATTTTAACATTTAATCTTTTGACTTTAAATGACGGTTGGATGTGAATTATTACTTTTTCAACTAAAATAAGTGTGTTTAAAGTCATTTCTGTGCCTGAAATTGGTCAAAATTGAAGATTTTGAGTCAGCAAAACTCTGTAAAAATGGCAATTTTGGTCACTGTGAGGGTTTAAAAAGTGGTTATTCAACGTGAGGCCCGATCCAAATGACATTTTGAAACATTTTTGGTAGAGTCCAAAAAATCCATTTTCTGATGAAAAACGATGACCCCGGACCAGTCGAACGTTGAAAAAATGGTCAATATTGATGAAATTTTAACATTTAATCTTTTGACTTTAAATGACGGTTGGATGTGAATTATTACTTTTTCAACTAAAATAAGTGTGTTTAAAGTCATTTCTGTGCCTGAAATTGGTCAAAATTGAAGATTTTGAGTAAGCAAAACTCTGTAAAAATGGCAATTTTGGTCACTGTGAGGGTTTAAAAAATGGTTATTCAACATGAGGCCCGATCCAAATGACATTTTGAAACATTTTTGGTAGAGTCCAAAAAATCAATTTTCTGATGAAAAACGATGACCCCGGACCAGTCGAACGTTAAAAAAATGGTCAATATTGATCAAATTTTAACATATAATCTTTTGACTTTAAATGACGGTTGGATGTGAATTATTACTTTTTCAACTAAAATAAGTGTGTTTAAAGTCATTTCTGTGCCTGAAATTGGTCAAAATTTAAGATTTTGAGTAAGCAAAACTCTGTAAAAATGGCAATTTTGGTCACTGTGAGGGTTTAAAAAGTGGTTATTCAACATGAGGCCCGATCCAAATGACATTTTGAATCATTTTTGGTAGAGTCCAAAAAATCAATTTTCTGATGAAAAACGATGACCCCGGACCAGTCGAACGTTGAAAAAATGGTCAATATTGATGAAATTTTTACATTTAATCTTTTGACTTTAAATGACGGTTGGATGTGAATTATTACTTTTTCAACTAAAATAAGTGTGTTTAAAGTCATTTCTGTGCCTGAAATTGGTCAAAATTTAAGATTTTGAGTAAGCAAAACTCTGTAAAAATGGCAATTTTGGTCACTGTGAGGGTTTAAAAAGTGGTTATTCAACATGAGGCCCGATCCAAAAGACATTTTGAATCTTTTTTGGTAGAGTCCAAAAAATCCATTTTCTGATGAAAAACGATGACCCCGGACCAGTCGAACGTTGAAAAAATGGTCAATATTGATGAAATTTTAACATTTAATCTTTTGACTTTAAATGACGGTTGGATGTGAATTATTACTTTTTCAACTAAAATAAGTGTGTTTAAAGTCATTTCTGTGCCTGAAATTGGTCAAAATTAAAGATTTTGAGTAAGCAAAACTCTGTAAAAATGGCAATTTTGGTCACTGTGAGGGTTTAAAAAGTGGTTATTCAACATGAGGCCCGTTCCAAATGACATTTTGAATCATTTTTGGTAGAGTCCAAAAAATCTATTTTCTGATGAAAAACGATGACCCCTGACCAGTCGAACGTTGAAAAAATGGTCAATATTGATGAAATTTTAACATTTAATCTTTTGACTTTAAATGACGGTTGGATGTGAATTATTACTTTTTCAACTAAAATAAGTGTGTTTAAAGTCATTTCTGTGCCTGAAATTGGTCAAAATTGAAGATTTTGAGTAAGCAAAACTCTGTAAAAAATGGCAATTTTGGTCACTGTGAGGGTTTAAAAAGTGGTTATTCAACATGAGGCCCGATCCAAATGACATTTTGAAACATTTTTGGTAGAGTCCAAAAAACCAATTTTCTGATGAAAAACGATGACCCCGGACCAGTCGAACGTTGAAAAAATGGTCAATATTGATGAAATTTTAACATTTAATCTTTTGACTTTAAATGACGGTTGGATGTGAATTATTACTTTTTCAACTAAAATAAGTGTTTAAAGTCATTTCTGTGCCTGAAATTGGTCAAAATTTAAGATTTTGAGTAAGCAAAACTCTGTAAAAATGGCAATTTTGGTCACTGTGAGGGTTTAAAAAGTGGTTATTCAACATGAGACCCGATCCAAAAGACATTTTGAATCTTTTTTGGTAGAGTCCAAAAAATCCATTTTCTGATGAAAAACGATGACCCCGGACCAGTCGAACGTTGAAAAAATGGTCAATATTGATGAAATTTTAACATTTAATCTTTTGACTTTAAATGACGGTTGGATGTGAATTATTACTTTTTCAACTAAAATAAGTGTGTTTAAAGTCATTTCTGTGCCTGAAATTGGTCAAAATTGAAGATTTTGAGTAAGCAAAACTCTGTAAAAATGGCAATTTTGGTCACTGTGAGGGTTTAAAAAGTGGTTATTCAACATGAGGCCCGATCCAAATGACATTTTGAATCATTTTTGGTAGAGTCCAAAAAATCAATTTTCTGATGAAAAACGATGACCCCGGACCAGTCGAACGTTAAAAAAATGGTCAATATTGATCAAATTTTAACATTTAATCTTTTGAGTTTAAATGACGGTTGGATGTGAATTATTACTTTTTCAACTAAAATAAGTGTGTTTAAAGTCATTTCTGTGCCTGAAATTGGTCAAAATTTAAGATTTTGAGTAAGCAAAACTCTGTAAAAATGGCAATTTTGGTCACTGTGAGGGTTTAAAAAGTGGTTATTCAACATGAGGCCCGATCCAAATGACATTTTGAATCATTTTTGGTAGAGTCCAAAAAAATCAATTTTCTGATGAAAAACGATGACCCCGGACCAGTCGAACGTTGAAAAAATGGTCAATATTGATGAAATTTTTACATTTAATCTTTTGACTTTAAATGACGGTTGGATGTGAATTATTACTTTTTCAACTAAAATAAGTGTGTTTAAAGTCATTTCTGTGCCTGAAATTGGTCAAAATTTAAGATTTTGAGTAAGCAAAACTCTGTAAAAATGGCAATTTTGGTCACTGTCAGGGTTTAAAAAGTGGTTATTCAACATGAGGCCCGATCCAAAAGACATTTTGAATCTTTTTTGGTAGAGTCCAAAAAATCCATTTTCTGATGAAAAACGATGACCCCGGACCAGTCGAACGTTGAAAAAATGGTCAATATTGATGAAATTTTAACATTTAATCTTTTGACTTTAAATGACGGTTGGATGTGAATTATTACTTTTTCAACTAAAATAAGTGTGTTTAAAGTCATTTCTGTGCCTGAAATTGGTCAAAATTGAAGATTTTGAGTCAGCAAAACTCTGTAAAAATGGCAATTTTGGTCACTGTGAGGGTTTAAAAAGTGGTTATTCAACGTGAGGCCCGATCCAAATGACATTTTGAAACATTTTTGGTAGAGTCCAAAAAATCCATTTTCTGATGAAAAACGATGACCCCGGACCAGTCGAACGTTGAAAAAATGGTCAATATTGATGAAATTTTAACATTTAATCTTTTGACTTTAAATGACGGTTGGATGTGAATTATTACTTTTTCAACTAAAATAAGTGTGTTTAAAGTCATTTCTGTGCCTGAAATTGGTCAAAATTGAAGATTTTGAGTAAGCAAAACTCTGTAAAAATGGCAATTTTGGTCACTGTGAGGGTTTAAAAAATGGTTATTCAACATGAGGCCCGATCCAAATGACATTTTGAAACATTTTTGGTAGAGTCCAAAAAATCAATTTTCTGATGAAAAACGATGACCCCGGACCAGTCGAACGTTAAAAAAATGGTCAATATTGATCAAATTTTAACATATAATCTTTTGACTTTAAATGACGGTTGGATGTGAATTATTACTTTTTCAACTAAAATAAGTGTGTTTAAAGTCATTTCTGTGCCTGAAATTGGTCAAAATTTAAGATTTTGAGTAAGCAAAACTCTGTAAAAATGGCAATTTTGGTCACTGTGAGGGTTTAAAAAGTGGTTATTCAACATGAGGCCCGATCCAAATGACATTTTGAATCATTTTTGGTAGAGTCCAAAAAATCAATTTTCTGATGAAAAACGATGACCCCGGACCAGTCGAACGTTGAAAAAATGGTCAATATTGATGAAATTTTTACATTTAATCTTTTGACTTTAAATGACGGTTGGATGTGAATTATTACTTTTTCAACTAAAATAAGTGTGTTTAAAGTCATTTCTGTGCCTGAAATTGGTCAAAATTTAAGATTTTGAGTAAGCAAAACTCTGTAAAAATGGCAATTTTGGTCACTGTCAGGGTTTAAAAAGTGGTTATTCAACATGAGGCCCGATCCAAAAGACATTTTGAATCTTTTTTGGTAGAGTCCAAAAAATCAATTTTCTGATGAAAAACGATGACCCCGGACCAGTCGAACGTTGAAAAAATGGTCAATATTGATGAAATTTTAACATTTAATCTTTTGACTTTAAATGACGGTTGGATGTGAATTATTACTTTTTCAACTAAAATAAGTGTGTTTAAAGTCATTTCTGTGCCTGAAATTGGTCAAAATTGAAGATTTTGAGTAAGCAAAACTCTGTAAAAATGGCAATTTTGGTCACTGTGAGGGTTTAAAAAGTGGTTATTCAACGTGAGGCCCGATCCAAATGACATTTTGAAACATTTTTGGTAGAGTCCAAAAAATCCATTTTCTGATGAAAAACGATGACCCCGGACCAGTCGAACGTTGAAAAAATGGTCAATATTGATGAAATTTTAACATTTAATCTTTTGACTTTAAATGACGGTTGGATGTGAATTATTACTTTTTCAACTAAAATAAGTGTGTTTAAAGTCATTTCTGTGCCTGAAATTGGTCAAAATTTAAGATTTTGAGTAAGCAAAACTCTGTAAAAATGGCAATTTTGGTCACTGTGAGGGTTTAAAAAATGGTTATTCAACATGAGGCCCGATCCAAATGACATTTTGAAACATTTTTGGTAGAGTCCAAAAAATCAATTTTCTGATGAAAAACGATGACCCCGGACCAGTCGAACGTTGAAAAAATGGTCAATATTGATGAAATTTTTACATTTAATCTTTTGACTTTAAATGACGGTTGGATGTGAATTATTACTTTTTCAACTAAAATAAGTGTGTTTAAAGTCATTTCTGTGCCTGAAATTGGTCAAAATTTAAGATTTTGAGTAAGCAAAACTCTGTAAAAATGGCAATTTTGGTCACTGTGAGGGTTTAAAAAGTGGTTATTCAACATGAGACCCGATCCAAAAGACATTTTGAATCTTTTTTGGTAGAGTCCAAAAAATCCATTTTCTGATGAAAAACGATGACCCCGGACCAGTCGAACGTTGAAAAAATGGTCAATATTGATGAAATGTTAACATTTAATCTTTTGACTTTAAATGACGGTTGGATGTGAATTATTACTTTTTCAACTAAAATAAGTGTGTTTAAAGTCATTTCTGTGCCTGAAATTGGTCAAAATTGAAGATTTTGAGGAAGCAAAACTCTGTAAAAATGGCAATTTTGGTCACTGTGAGGGTTTAAAAAGTGGTTATTCAACATGAGGCCCGATCCAAAAGACATTTTGAATCTTTTTTGGTAGAGTCCAAAAAATCCATTTTCTGATGAAAAACGATGACCCCGGACCAGTCGAACGTTGAAAAAATGGTCAATATTGATGAAATTTTAACATTTAATCTTTTGACTTTAAATGACGGTTGGATGTGAATTATTACTTTTTCAACTAAAATAAGTGTGTTTAAAGTCATTTCTGTGCCTGAAATTGGTCAAAATTGAAGATTTTGAGTAAGCAAAACTCTGTAAAAATGGCAATTTTGGTCACTGTGAGGGTTTAAAAAGTGGTTATTCAACATGAGGCCCGATCCAAATGACATGTTGAATCATTTTTGGTAGAGTCCAAAAAATCAATTTTCTGATGAAAAACGATGACCCCGGACCAGTCGAACGTTAAAAAAATGGTCAATATTGATCAAATTTTAACATTTAATCTTTTGACTTTAAATGACGGTTGGATGTGAATTATTACTTTTTCAACTAAAATAAGTGTGTTTAAAGTCATTTCTGTGCCTGAAATTGGTCAAAATTTAAGATTTTGAGTAAGCAAAACTCTGTAAAAATGGCAATTTTGGTCACTGTGAGGGTTTAAAAAGTGGTTATTCAACATGAGGCCCGATCCAAATGACATTTTGAATCATTTTTGGTAGAGTCCAAAAAATCAATTTTCTGATGAAAAACGATGACCCCGGACCAGTCGAACGTTGAAAAAATGGTCAATATTGATGAAATTTTTACATTTAATCTTTTGACTTTAAATGACGGTTGGATGTGAATTATTACTTTTTCAACTAAAATAAGTGTGTTTAAAGTCATTTCTGTGCCTGAAATTGGTCAAAATTGAAGATTTTGAGTAAGCAAAACTCTGTAAAAAATGGCAGTTTTGGTCACTGTGAGGGTTTAAAAAGTGGTTATTCAACATGAGGCCCGATCCAAATGACATTTTGAAACATTTTTGGTAGAGTCCAAAAAACCAATTTTCTGATGAAAAACGATGACCCCGGACCAGTCGAACGTTGAAAAAATGGTCAATATTGATGAAATTTTAACATTTAATCTTTTGACTTTAAATGACGGTTGGATGTGAATTATTACTTTTTCAACTAAAATAAGTGTGTTTAAAGTCATTTCTGTGCCTGAAATTGGTCAAAATTTAAGATTTTGAGTAAGCAAAACTCTGTAAAAATGGCAATTTTGGTCACTGTGAGGGTTTAAAAAGTGGTTATTCAACATAAGACCCGATCCAAAAGACATTTTGAATCTTTTTTGGTAGAGTCCAAAAAATCCATTTTCTGATGAAAAACGATGAAAAACGATGACCAGTCGAACGTTGAAAAAATGGTCAATATTGATGAAATTTTAACATTTAATCTTTTGACTTTAAATGACGGTTGGATGTGAATTATTACTTTTTCAACTAAAATAAGTGTGTTTAAAGTCATTTCTGTGCCTGAAATTGGTCAAAATTGAAGATTTTGAGTAAGCAAAACTCTGTAAAAATGGCAATTTTGGTCACTGTGAGGGTTTAAAAAGTGGTTATTCAACGTGAGGCCCGATCCAAATGACATTTTGAAACATTTTTGGTAGAGTCCAAAAAATCCATTTTCTGATGAAAAACGATGACCCCGGACCAGTCGAACGTTGAAAAAATGGTCAATATTGATGAAATTTTAACATTTAATCTTTTGACTTTAAATGACGGTTGGATGTGAATTATTACTTTTTCAACTAAAATAAGTGTGTTTAAAATCATTTCTGTGCCTGAAATTGGTCAAAATTTAAGATTTTGAGTAAGCAAAACTCTGTAAAAATGGCAATTTTGGTCACTGTGAGGGTTTAAAAAATGGTTATTCAACATGAGGCCCGATCCAAATGACATTTTGAAACATTTTTGGTAGAGTCCAAAAAATCAATTTTCTGATGAAAAACGATGACCCCGGACCAGTCGAACGTTGAAAAAATGGTCAATATTGATGAAATGTTAACATTTAATCTTTTGACTTTAAATGACGGTTGGATGTGAATTATTACTTTTTCAACTAAAATAAGTGTGTTTAAAGTCATTTCTGTGCCTGAAATTGGTCAAAATTGAAGATTTTGAGTAAGCAAAACTCTGTAAAAATGGCAATTTTGGTCACTGTGAGGGTTTAAAAAGTGGTTATTCAACATGAGGCCCGATCCAAAAGACATTTTGAATCTTTTTTGGTAGAGTCCAAAAAATCCATTTTCTGATGAAAAACGATGACCCCGGACCAGTCGAACGTTGAAAAAATGGTCAATATTGATGAAATTTTAACATTTAATCTTTTGACTTTAAATGACGGTTGGATGTGAATTATTACTTTTTCAACTAAAATAAGTGTGTTTAAAGTCATTTCTGTGCCTGAAATTGGTCAAAATTAAAGATTTTGAGTAAGCAAAACTCTGTAAAAATGGCAATTTTGGTCACTGTGAGGGTTTAAAAAGTGGTTATTCAACATGAGGCCCGATCCAAATGACATTTTGAATCATTTTTGGTAGAGTCCAAAAAATCTATTTTCTGATGAAAAACGATGACCCCTGACCAGTCGAACGTTGAAAAAATGGTCAATATTGATGAAATTTTAACATTTAATCTTTTGACTTTAAATGACGGTTGGATGTGAATTATTACTTTTTCAACTAAAATAAGTGTGTTTAAAGTCATTTCTGTGCCTGAAATTGGTCAAAATTGAAGATTTTGAGTAAGCAAAACTCTGTAAAAAATGGCAATTTTGGTCACTGTGAGGGTTTAAAAAGTGGTTATTCAACATGAGGCCCGATCCAAATGACATTTTGAATCATTTTTGGTAGAGTCCAAAAAATCAATTTTCTGATGAAAAACGATGACCCCGGACCAGTCGAACGTTAAAAAAATGGTCAATATTGATCAAATTTTAACATCTAATCTTTTGACTTTAAATGACGGTTGGATGTGAATTATTACTTTTTCAACTAAAATAAGTGTGTTTAAAGTCATTTCTGTGCCTGAAATTGGTCAAAATTTAAGATTTTGAGTAAGCAAAACTCTGTAAAAATGGCAATTTTGGTCACTGTGAGGGTTTAAAAAGTGGTTATTCAACATGAGGCCCGATCCAAATGACATTTTGAATCATTTTTGGTAGAGTCCAAAAAATCAATTTTCTGATGAAAAACGATGACCCCGGACCAGTCGAACGTTGAAAAAATGGTCAATATTGATGAAATTTTTACATTTAATCTTTTGACTTTAAATGACGGTTGGATGTGAATTATTACTTTTTCAACTAAAATAAGTGTGTTTAAAGTCATTTCTGTGCCTGAAATTGGTCAAAATTTAAGATTTTGAGTAAGCAAAACTCTGTAAAAATGGCAATTTTGGTCACTGTCAGGGTTTAAAAAGTGGTTATTCAACATGAGGCCCGATCCAAAAGACATTTTGAATCTTTTTTGGTAGAGTCCAAAAAATCAATTTTCTGATGAAAAACGATGACCCCGGACCAGTCGAACGTTGAAAAAATGGTCAATATTGATGAAATTTTAACATTTAATCTTTTGACTTTAAATGACGGTTGGATGTGAATTATTACTTTTTCAACTAAAATAAGTGTGTTTAAAGTCATTTCTGTGCCTGAAATTGGTCAAAATTGAAGATTTTGAGTAAGCAAAACTCTGTAAAAATGGCAATTTTGGTCACTGTGAGGGTTTAAAAAGTGGTTATTCAACGTGAGGCCCGATCCAAATGACATTTTGAAACATTTTTGGTAGAGTCCAAAAAATCCATTTTCTGATGAAAAAACGATGACCCCGGACCAGTCGAACGTTGAAAAAATGGTCAATATTGATGAAATTTTAACATTTAATCTTTTGACTTTAAATGACGGTTGGATGTGAATTATTACTTTTTCAACTAAAATAAGTGTGTTTAAAGTCATTTCTGTGCCTGAAATTGGTCAAAATTTAAGATTTTGAGTAAGCAAAACTCTGTAAAAATGGCAATTTTGGTCACTGTGAGGGTTTAAAAAATGGTTATTCAACATGAGGCCCGATCCAAATGACATTTTGAAACATTTTTGGTAGAGTCCAAAAAATCAATTTTCTGATGAAAAACGATGACCCCGGACCAGTCGAACGTTGAAAAAATGGTCAATATTGATGAAATTTTTACATTTAATCTTTTGACTTTAAATGACGGTTGGATGTGAATTATTACTTTTTCAACTAAAATAAGTGTGTTTAAAGTCATTTCTGTGCCTGAAATTGGTCAAAATTGAAGATTTTGAGTAAGCAAAACTCTGTAAAAATGGCAATTTTGGTCACTGTGAGGGTTTAAAAAGTGGTTATTCAACATGAGGCCCGATCCAAATGACATTTTGAATCATTTTTGGTAGAGTCCAAAAAATCAATTTTCTGATGAAAAACGATGACCCCGGACCAGTCGAACGTTAAAAAAATGGTCAATATTGATCAAATTTTAACATTTAATCTTTTGACTTTAAATGACGGTTGGATGTGAATTATTACTTTTTCAACTAAAATAAGTGTGTTTAAAGTCATTTCTGTGCCTGAAATTGGTCAAAATTTAAGATTTTGAGTAAGCAAAACTCTGTAAAAATGGCAATTTTGGTCACTGTGAGGGTTTAAAAAGTGGTTATTCAACATGAGGCCCGATCCAAATGACATTTTGAATCATTTTTGGTAGAGTCCAAAAAATCAATTTTCTGATGAAAAACGATGACCCCGGACCAGTCGAACGTTGAAAAAATGGTCAATATTGATGAAATTTTTACATTTAATCTTTTGACTTTAAATGACGGTTGGATGTGAATTATTACTTTTTCAACTAAAATAAGTGTGTTTAAAGTCATTTCTGTGCCTGAAAGTGGTCAAAATTGAAGATTTTGAGTAAGCAAAACTCTGTAAAAATGGCAATTTTGGTCACTGTGAGGGTTTAAAAAGTGGTTATTCAACATGAGACCCGATCCAAAAGACATTTTGAATCTTTTTTGGTAGAGTCCAAAAAATCCATTTTCTGATGAAAAACGATGACCCCGGACCAGTCGAACGTTGAAAAAATGGTCAATATTGATGAAATTTTAACATTTAACCTTTTGACTTTAAATGACGGTTGGATGTGAATTATTACTTTTTCAACTAAAATAAGTGTGTTTAAAGTCATTTCTGTGCCTGAAATTGGTCAAAATTTAAGATTTTGAGTAAGCAAAACTCTGTAAAAATGGCAATTTTGGTCACTGTGAGGGTTTAAAAAGTGGTTATTCAACATGAGGCCCGATCCAAATGACATTTTGAATCATTTTTGGTAGAGTCCAAAAAATCAATTTTCTGATGAAAAACGATGACCCCGGACCAGTCGAACGTTGAAAAAATGGTCAATATTGATGAAATGTTTACATTTAATCTTTTGACTTGAAATGACGGTTGTATGTGAATTATTACTTTTTCAACTAAAATAAGTGTGTTTAAAGTCATTTCTGTGCCTGAAAGTGGTCAAAATTGAAGATTTTGAGTAAGCAAAACTCTGTAAAAATGGCAATTTTGGTCACTGTGAGGGTTTAAAAAGTGGTTATTCAACATGAGACCCGATCCAAAAGACATTTTGAATCATTTTTGGTAGAGTCCAAAAAATCCATTTTCTGATGAAAAGCGATGACCCCGGACCAGTCGAACGTTGAAAAAATGGTCAATATTGATGAAATTTTAACATTTAATCTTTTGACTTCAAATAACGGTTGGATGTGAATTATTACTTTTTCAACTAAAATAAGTGTGTTTAAAGTCATTTCTGTGCCTGAAATTGGTCAAAATTTAAGATTTTGAGTAAGCAAAACTCTGTAAAAATGGCAATTTTCGTCACTGTGAGGGTTTAAAAGTGGTTATTCAACATGAGGCCCGATCCAAATGACATTTTGAATCATTTTTGGTAGAGTCCAAAAAATCAATTTTCTGATGAAAAACGATGACCCCGGACCAGTCGAACGTTGAAAAAATGGTCAATATTGATGAAATTTTAACATTTAATCTTTTGACTTTAAATGACGGTTGGATGTGAATTATTACTTTTTCAACTAAAATAAGTGTGTTTAAAGTCATTTCTGTGCCTGAAATTGGTCAAAATTGAAGATTTTGAGTAAGCAAAACTCTGTAAAAATGGCAATTTTGGTCACTGTGAGGGTTTAAAAAGTGGTTATTCAACATGAGGCCCGATCCAAAAGACATTTTGAATCTTTTTTGGTAGAGTCCAAAAAATCCATTTTCTGATGAAAAACGATGACCCCGGACCAGTCGAACGTTGAAAAAATGGTCAATATTGATGAAATTTTAACATTTAATCTTTTGACTTTAAATGACGGTTGGATGTGAATTATTACTTTTTCAACTAAAATAAGTGTGTTTAAAGTCATTTCTGTGCCTGAAATTGGTCAAAATTTAAGATTTTGAGTAAGCAAAACTCTGTAAAAATGGCAATTTTGGTCACTGTCAGGGTTTAAAAAGTGGTTATTCAACATGAGGCCCGATCCAAATGACATTTTGAATCATTTTTGGTAGAGTCCAAAAAATCAATTTTCTGATGAAAAACGATGACCCCTGACCAGTCGAACGTTGAAAAAATGGTCAATATTGATGAAATTTTAACATTTAATCTTTTGACTTTAAATGACGGTTGGATGTGAATTATTACTTTTTCAACTAAAATAAGTGTGTTTAAAGTCATTTCTGTGCCTGAAATTGGTCAAAATTGAAGATTTTGAGTAAGCAAAACTCTGTAAAAATGGCAATTTTGGTCACTGTGAGGGTTTAAAAAGTGGTTATTCAACATGAGGCCCGATCCAAATGACATTTTGAAACATTTTTGGTAGAGTCCAAAAAATCAATTTTCTGATGAAAAACGATGACCCCGGACCAGTCGAACGTTGAAAAAATGGTCAATATTGATGAAATTTTAACATTTAATCTTTTGACTTTAAATGACGGTTGGATGTGAATTATTACTTTTTCAACTAAAATAAGTGTGTTTAAAGTCATTTCTGTGCCTGAAATTGGTCAAAATTGAAGATTTTGAGTAAGCAAAACTCTGTAAAAATGGCAATTTTGGTCACTGTGAGGGTTTAAAAAGTGGTTATTCAACATGAGGCCCGATCCAAATGACATTTTGAATCATTTTTGGTAGAGTCCAAAAAATCAATTTTCTGATGAAAAACGATGACCCCGGACCAGTCGAACGTTGAAAAAATGGTCAATATTGATGAAATTTTTACATTTAATCTTTTGACTTTAAATGACGGTTGGATGTGAATTATTACTTTTTCAACTAAAATAAGTGTGTTTAAAGTCATTTCTGTGCCTGAAAGTGGTCAAAATTGAAGATTTTGAGTAAGCAAAACTCTGTAAAAATGGCAATTTTGGTCACTGTGAGGGTTTAAAAAGTGGTTATTCAACATGAGACCCGATCCAAAAGACATTTTGAATTTTTTTTGGTAGAGTCCAAAAAATCCATTTTCTGATGAAAAACGATGACCCCGGACCAGTCGAACGTTGAAAAAATGGTCAATATTGATGAAATTTTAACATTTAACCTTTTGACTTTAAATGACGGTTGGATGTGAATTATTACTTTTTCAACTAAAATAAGTGTGTTTAAAGTCATTTCTGTGCCTGACATTGGTCAAAATTTAAGATTTTGAGTAAGCAAAACTCTGTAAAAATGGCAATTTTGGTCACTGTGAGGGTTTAAAAAGTGGTTATTCAACATGAGGCCCGATCCAAATGACATTTTGAATCATTTTTGGTAGAGTCCAAAAAATCAATTTTCTGATGAAAAACGATGACCCCGGACCAGTCGAACGTTGAAAAAATGGTCAATATTGATGAAATGTTTACATTTAATCTTTTGACTTGAAATGACGGTTGTATGTGAATTATTACTTTTTCAACTAAAATAAGTGTGTTTAAAGTCATTTCTGTGCCTGAAAGTGGTCAAAATTGAAGATTTTGAGTAAGCAAAACTCTGTAAAAATGGCAATTTTGGTCACTGTGAGGGTTTAAAAAGTGGTTATTCAACATGAGACCCGATCCAAAAGACATTTTGAATCATTTTTGGTAGAGTCCAAAAAATCCATTTTCTGATGAAAAGCGATGACCCCGGACCAGTCGAACGTTGAAAAAATGGTCAATATTGATGAAATTTTAACATTTAATCTTTTGACTTCAAATAACGGTTGGATGTGAATTATTACTTTTTCAACTAAAATAAGTGTGTTTAAAGTCATTTCTGTGCCTGAAATTGGTCAAAATTTAAGATTTGGAGTAAGCAAAACTCTGTAAAAATGGCAATTTTGGTCACTGTGAGGGTTTAAAAGTGGTTATTCAACATGAGGCCCGATCCAAATGACATTTTGAATCATTTTTGGTAGAGTCCAAAAAATCAATTTTCTGATGAAAAACGATGACCCCGGACCAGTCGAACGTTGAAAAAATGGTCAATATTGATGAAATTTTAACATTTAATCTTTTGACTTTAAATGACGGTTGGATGTGAATTATTACTTTTTCAACTAAAATAAGTGTGTTTAAAGTCATTTCTGTGCCTGAAATTGGTCAAAATTGAAGATTTTGAGTAAGCAAAACTCTGTAAAAATGGCAATTTTGGTCACTGTGAGGGTTTAAAAAGTGGTTATTCAACATGAGGCCCGATCCAAAAGACATTTTGAATCTTTTTTGGTAGAGTCCAAAAAATCCATTTTCTGATGAAAAACGATGACCCCGGACCAGTCGAACGTTGAAAAAATGGTCAATATTGATGAAATTTTAACATTTAATCTTTTGACTTTAAATGACGGTTGGATGTGAATTATTACTTTTTCAACTAAAATAAGTGTGTTTAAAGTCATTTCTGTGCCTGAAATTGGTCAAAATTGAAGATTTTGAGTAAGCAAAACTCTGTAAAAATGGCAATTTTGGTCACTGTGAGGGTTTAAAAAGTGGTTATTCAACATGAGACCCGATCCAAAAGACATTTTGAATCTTTTTTGGTAGAGTCCAAAAAATCCATTTTCTGATGAAAAACGATGACCCCGGACCAGTCGAACGTTGAAAAAATGGTCAATATTGATGAAATTTTAACATTTAATCTTTTGACTTTAAATGACGGTTGGATGTGAATTATTACTTTTTCAACTAAAATAAGTGTGTTTAAAGTTATTTCTGTGCCTGAAATTGGTCAAAATTGAAGATTTTGAGTAAGCAAAACTCAGTAAAAATGGCAATTTTGGTCACTGTGAGGGTTTAAAAAGTGGTTATTCAACATGAGGCCCGATCCAAAAGACATTTTGAATCTTTTTTGGTAGAGTCCAAAAAATCAATTTTCTGATGAAATACGATGACCCCGGACCAGTCGAACGTTGAAAAAATGGTCAATATTGATGAAATTTTAACATTCAATCTTTTGACTTTAAATGACAGTTGGATGTGAATTATTAATTTTTCAACTAAAATAAGTGTGTTTAAAGTCATTTCTGTGCCTGAAATTGGTCAAAATTGAAGATTTTGAGTAAGCAAAACTCTGTAAAAATGGCAATTTTGGTCACTGTGAGGGTTTAAAAAGTGGTTATTCAACATGAGGCCCGATCCAAATGACATTTTGAATCATTTTTGGTAGAGTCCAAAAAATCAATTTTCTGATGAAAAACGATGACCCCGGACCAGTCGAACGTTGAAAAAATGGTCAATATTGATGAAATTTTTACATTTAATCTTTTGACTTTAAATGACGGTTGGATGTGAATTATTACTTTTTCAACTAAAATAAGTGTGTTTAAAGTCATTTCTGTGCCTGAAAGTGGTCAAAATTGAAGATTTTGAGTAAGCAAAACTCTGTAAAAATGGCAATTTTGGTCACTGTGAGGGTTTAAAAAGTGGTTATTCAACATGAGACCCGATCCAAAAGACATTTTGAATCTTTTTTGGTAGAGTCCAAAAAATCCATTTTCTGATGAAAAACGATGACCCCGGACCAGTCGAACGTTGAAAAAATGGTCAATATTGATGAAATTTTAACATTTTACCTTTTGACTTTAAATGACGGTTGGATGTGAATTATTACTTTTTCAACTAAAATAAGTGTGTTTAAAGTCATTTCTGTGCCTGAAATTGGTCAAAATTTAAGATTTTGAGTAAGCAAAACTCTGTAAAAATGGCAATTTTGGTCACTGTGAGGGTTTAAAAAGTGGTTATTCAACATGAGGCCCGATCCAAATGACATTTTGAATCATTTTTGGTAGAGTCCAAAAAATCAATTTTCTGATGAAAAACGATGACCCCGGACCAGTCGAACGTTGAAAAAATGGTCAATATTGATGAAATGTTTACATTTAATCTTTTGACTTGAAATGACGGTTGTATGTGAATTATTACTTTTTCAACTAAAATAAGTGTGTTTAAAGTCATTTCTGTGCCTGAAAGTGGTCAAAATTGAAGATTTTGAGTAAGCAAAACTCTGTAAAAATGGCAATTTTGGTCACTGTGAGGGTTTAAAAAGTGGTTATTCAACATGAGACCCGATCCAAAAGACATTTTGAATCATTTTTGGTAGAGTCCAAAAAATCCATTTTCTGATGAAAAGCGATGACCCCGGACCAGTCGAACGTTGAAAAAATGGTCAATATTGATGAAATTTTAACATTTAATCTTTTGACTTCAAATAACGGTTGGATGTGAATTATTACTTTTTCAACTAAAATAAGTGTGTTTAAAGTCATTTCTGTGCCTGAAATTGGTCAAAATTTAAGATTTTGAGTAAGCAAAACTCTGCAAAAATGGCAATTTTGGTCACTGTGAGGGTTTAAAAGTGGTTATTCAACATGAGGCCCGATCCAAATGACATTTTGAATCATTTTTGGTAGGGTCCAAAAAATCAATTTTCTGATGAAAAACGATGACCCCGGACCAGTCGAACGTTGAAAAAATGGTCAATATTGATGAAATTTTAACATTTAATCTTTTGACTTTAAATGACGGTTGGATGTGAATTATTACTTTTTCAACTAAAATAAGTGTGTTTAAAGTCATTTCTGTGCCTGAAATTGGTCAAAATTTAAGATTTTGAGTAAGCAAAACTCTGTAAAAATGGCAATTTTGGTCACTGTGAGGGTTTAAAAAGTGGTTATTCAACATGAGACCCGATCCAAAAGACATTTTGAATCTTTTTTGGTAGAGTCCCAAAAATCTATTTTCTGATGAAAAACGATGACCCCGGACCAGTCGAATGTTGAAAAAATGGTCAATATTGATGAAATTTTAACATTTAATCTTTTGACTTTAAATGACGGTTGGATGTGAATTATTACTTTTTCAACTAAAATAAGTGTGTTTAAAGTAATTTCTGTGCCTGAAATTGGTCAAAATTGAAGATTTTGAGTAAGCAAAACTCTGTAAAAATGGCAATTTTGGTCACTGTGAGGGTTTAAAAAGTGGTTATTCAACATGAGACCCGATCCAAAAGACATTTTGAATCTTTTTTGGTAGAGTCCAAAAAATCCATTTTCTGATGAAAAACGATGACCCCGGACCAGTCGAACGTTGAAAAAATGGTCAATATTGATGAAATTTTAACATTTAATCTTTTGACTTTAAATGACGGTTGGATGTGAATTATTACTTTTTCAACTAAAATAAGTGTGTTTAAAGTTATTTCTGTGCCTGATATTGGTCAAAATTGAAGATTTTGAGTAAGCAAAACTCAGTAAAAATGGCAATTTTGGTCACTGTGAGGGTTTAAAAAGTGGTTATTCAACATGAGGCCCGATCCAAAAGACATTTTGAATCT
Source organism: Lissotriton vulgaris (assembly GCF_964263255.1). Classification (NCBI taxonomy): domain Eukaryota; kingdom Metazoa; phylum Chordata; class Amphibia; order Caudata; family Salamandridae; genus Lissotriton; species Lissotriton vulgaris. The sequence goes on along the minus strand of NW_028241828.1, from coordinate 119,799 downwards.
TTTTTGGTAGAGTCCAAAAAATCAATTTTCTGATGAAATACGATGACCCCGGACCAGTCGAACGTTGAAAAAATGGTCAATATTGATGAAATTTTAACATTTAATCTTTTGACTTTAAATGACAGTTGGATGTGAATTATTACTTTTTCAACTAAAATAAGTGTGTTTAAAGTCATTTCTGTGCCTGAAATTGGTCAAAATTGAAGATTTTGAGTAAGCAAAACTCTGTAAAAATGGCAATTTTGGTCACTGTGAGGGTTTAAAAAGTGGTTATTCAACATGAGGCCCGATCCAAATGACATTTTGAATCATTTTTGGTAGAGTCCAAAAAATCAATTTTCTGATGAAAAACGATGACCCCGGACCAGTCGAACGTTGAAAAAATGGTCAATATTGATGAAATTTTTACATTTAATCTTTTGACTTTAAATGACGGTTGGATGTGAATTATTACTTTTTCAACTAAAATAAGTGTGTTTAAAGTCATTTCTGTGCCTGAAAGTGGTCAAAATTGAAGATTTTGAGTAAGCAAAACTCTGTAAAAATGGCAATTTTGGTCACTGTGAGGGTTTAAAAAGTGGTTATTCAACATGAGACCCGATCCAAAAGACATTTTGAATCTTTTTTGGTAGAGTCCAAAAAATCCATTTTCTGATGAAAAACGATGACCCCGGACCAGTCGAACGTTGAAAAAATGGTCAATATTGATGAAATTTTAACATTTAACCTTTTGACTTTAAATGACGGTTGGATGTGAATTATTACTTTTTCAACTAAAATAAGTGTGTTTAAAGTCATTTCTGTGCCTGAAATTGGTCAAAATTTAAGATTTTGAGTAAGCAAAACTCTGTAAAAATGGCAATTTTGGTCACTGTGAGGGTTTAAAAAGTGGTTATTCAACATGAGGCCCGATCCAAATGACATTTTGAATCATTTTTGGTAGAGTCCAAAAAATCAATTTTCTGATGAAAAACGATGACCCCGGACCAGTCGAACGTTGAAAAAATGGTCAATATTGATGAAATGTTTACATTTAATCTTTTGACTTGAAATGACGGTTGTATGTGAATTATTACTTTTTCAACTAAAATAAGTGTGTTTAAAGTCATTTCTGTGCCTGAAAGTGGTCAAAATTGAAGATTTTGAGTAAGCAAAACTCTGTAAAAATGGCAATTTTGGTCACTGTGAGGGTTTAAAAAGTGGTTATTCAACATGAGACCCGATCCAAAAGACATTTTGAATCATTTTTGGTAGAGTCCAAAAAATCCATTTTCTGATGAAAAGCGATGACCCCGGACCAGTCGAACGTTGAAAAAATGGTCAATATTGATGAAATTTTAACATTTAATCTTTTGACTTCAAATAACGGTTGGATGTGAATTATTACTTTTTCAACTAAAATAAGTGTGTTTAAAGTCATTTCTGTGCCTGAAATTGGTCAAAATTTAAGATTTTGAGTAAGCAAAACTCTGTAAAAATGGCAATTTTGGTCACTGTGAGGGTTTAAAAGTGGTTATTCAACATGAGGCCCGATCCAAATGACATTTTGAATCATTTTTGGTAGAGTCCAAAAAATCAATTTTCTGATGAAAAACGATGACCCCGGACCAGTCGAACGTTGAAAAAATGGTCAATATTGATGAAATTTTAACATTTAATCTTTTGACTTTAAATGACGGTTGGATGTGAATTATTACTTTTTCAACTAAAATAAGTGTGTTTAAAGTCATTTCTGTGCCTGAAATTGGTCAAAATTGAAGATTTTGAGTAAGCAAAACTCTGTAAAAATGGCAATTTTGGTCACTGTGAGGGTTTAAAAAGTGGTTATTCAACATGAGGCCCGATCCAAAAGACATTTTGAATCTTTTTTGGTAGAGTCCAAAAAATCCATTGTCTGATGAAAAACGATGACCCCGGACCAGTCGAACGTTGAAAAAATGGTCAATATTGATGAAATTTTAACATTTAATCTTTTGACTTTAAATGACGGTTGGATGTGAATTATTACTTTTTCAACTAAAATAAGTGTGTTTAAAGTCATTTCTGGGCCTGAAATTGGTCAAAATTGAAGATTTTGAGTAAGCAAAACTCTGTAAAAATGGCAATTTTGGTCACTGTGAGGGTTTAAAAAGTGGTTATTCAACATGAGACCCGATCCAAAAGACATTTTGAATCTTTTTTGGTAGAGTCCAAAAAATCCATTTTCTGATGAAAAACGATGACCCCGGACCAGTCGAAGGTTGAAAAAATGGTCAATATTGATGAAATTTTAACATTTAATCTTTTGACTTTAAATGACGGTTGGATGTGAATTATTACTTTTTCAACTAAAATAAGTGTGTTTAAAGTTATTTCTGTGCCTGATATTGGTCAAAATTGAAGATTTTGAGTAAGCAAAACTCAGTAAAAATGGCAATTTTGGTCACTGTGAGGGTTTAAAAAGTGGTTATTCAACATGAGGCCCGATCCAAAAGACATTTTGAATCTTTTTTGGTAGAGTCCAAAAAATCAATTTTCTGATGAAATACGATGACCCCGGACCAGTCGAACGTTGAAAAAATGGTCAATATTGATGAAATTTTAACATTTAATCTTTTGACTTTAAATGACAGTTGGATGTGAATTATTACTTTTTCAACTAAAATAAGTGTGTTTAAAGTCATTTCTGTGCCTGAAATTGGTCAAAATTGAAGATTTTGAGTAAGCAAAACTCTGTAAAAATGGCAATTTTGGTCACTGTGAGGGTTTAAAAAGTGGTTATTCAACATGAGGCCCGATCCAAATGACATTTTGAATCATTTTTGGTAGAGTCCAAAAAATCAATTTTCTGATGAAAAACGATGACCCCGGACCAGTCGAACGTTGAAAAAATGGTCAATATTGATGAAATTTTTACATTTAATCTTTTGACTTTAAATGACGGTTGGATGTGAATTATTACTTTTTCAACTAAAATAAGTGTGTTTAAAGTCATTTCTGTGCCTGAAAGTGGTCAAAATTGAAGATTTTGAGTAAGCAAAACTCTGTAAAAATGGCAATTTTGGTCACTGTGAGGGTTTAAAAAGTGGTTATTCAACATGAGACCCGATCCAAAAGACATTTTGAATCTTTTTTGGTAGAGTCCAAAAAATCCATTTTCTGATGAAAAACGATGACCCCGGACCAGTCGAACGTTGAAAAAATGGTCAATATTGATGAAATTTTAACATTTAACCTTTTGACTTTAAATGACGGTTGGATGTGAATTATTACTTTTTCAACTAAAATAAGTGTGTTTAAAGTCATTTCTGTGCCTGAAATTGGTCAAAATTTAAGATTTTGAGTAAGCAAAACTCTGTAAAAATGGCAATTTTGGTCACTGTGAGGGTTTAAAAAGTGGTTATTCAACATGAGGCCCGATCCAAATGACATTTTGAATCATTTTTGGTAGAGTCCAAAAAATCAATTTTCTGATGAAAAACGATGACCCCGGACCAGTCGAACGTTGAAAAAATGGTCAATATTGATGAAATGTTTACATTTAATCTTTTGACTTGAAATGACGGTTGTATGTGAATTATTACTTTTTCAACTAAAATAAGTGTGTTTAAAGTCATTTCTGTGCCTGAAAGTGGTCAAAATTGAAGATTTTGAGTAAGCAAAACTCTGTAAAAATGGCAATTTTGGTCACTGTGAGGGTTTAAAAAGTGGTTATTCAACATGAGACCCGATCCAAAAGACATTTTGAATCATTTTTGGTAGAGTCCAAAAAATCCATTTTCTGATGAAAAGCGATGACCCCGGACCAGTCGAACGTTGAAAAAATGGTCAATATTGATGAAATTTTAACATTTAATCTTTTGACTTCAAATAACGGTTGGATGTGAATTATTACTTTTTCAACTAAAATAAGTGTGTTTAAAGTCATTTCTGTGCCTGAAATTGGTCAAAATTTAAGATTTTGAGTAAGCAAAACTCTGTAAAAATGGCAATTTTGGTCACTGTGAGGGTTTAAAAGTGGTTATTCAACATGAGGCCCGATCCAAATGACATTTTGAATCATTTTTGGTAGAGTCCAAAAAATCAATTTTCTGATGAAAAACGATGACCCCGGACCAGTCGAACGTTGAAAAAATGGTCAATATTGATGAAATTTTAACATTTAATCTTTTGACTTTAAATGACGGTTGGATGTGAATTATTACTTTTTCAACTAAAATAAGTGTGTTTAAAGTCATTTCTGTGCCTGAAATTGGTCAAAATTGAAGATTTTGAGTAAGCAAAACTCTGTAAAAATGGCAATTTTGGTCACTGTGAGGGTTTAAAAAGTGGTTATTCAACATGAGGCCCGATCCAAAAGACATTTTGAATCTTTTTTGGTAGAGTCCAAAAAATCCATTTTCTGATGAAAAACGATGACCCCGGACCAGTCGAACGTTGAAAAAATGGTCAATATTGATGAAATTTTAACATTTAATCTTTTGACTTTAAATGACGGTTGGATGTGAATTATTACTTTTTCAACTAAAATAAGTGTGTTTAAAGTCATTTCTGTGCCTGAAATTGGTCAAAATTGAAGATTTTGAGTAAGCAAAACTCTGTAAAAATGGCAATTTTGGTCACTGTGAGGGTTTAAAAAGTGGTTATTCAACATGAGACCCGATCCAAAAGACATTTTGAATCTTTTTTGGTAGAGTCCAAAAAATCCATTTTCTGATGAAAAACGATGACCCCGGACCAGTCGAACGTTGAAAAAATGGTCAATATTGATGAAATTTTAACATTTAATCTTTTGACTTTAAATGACGGTTGGATGTGAATTATTACTTTTTCAACTAAAATAAGTGTGTTTAAAGTCATTTCTGTGCCTGAAAGTGGTCAAAATTGAAGATTTTGAGTAAGCAAAACTCTGTAAAAATGGCAATTTTGGTCACTGTGAGGGTTTAAAAAGTGGTTATTCAACATGAGACCCGATCCAAAAGACATTTTGAATCATTTTTGGTAGAGTCCAAAAAATCCATTTTCTGATGAAAAGCGATGACCCCGGACCAGTCGAACGTTGAAAAAATGGTCAATATTGATGAAATTTTAACATTTAATCTTTTGACTTCAAATAACGGTTGGATGTGAATTATTACTTTTTCAACTAAAATAAGTGTGTTTAAAGTCATTTCTGTGCCTGAAATTGGTCAAAATTTAAGATTTTGAGTAAGCAAAACTCTGTAAAAATGGCAATTTTGGTCACTGTGAGGGTTTAAAAGTGGTTATTCAACATGAGGCCCGATCCAAATGACATTTTGAATCATTTTTGGTAGAGTCCAAAAAATCAATTTTCTGATGAAAAACGATGACCCCGGACCAGTCGAACGTTGAAAAAATGGTCAATATTGATGAAATTTTAACATTTAATCTTTTGACTTTAAATGACGGTTGGATGTGAATTATTACTTTTTCAACTAAAATAAGTGTGTTTAAAGTCATTTCTGTGCCTGAAATTGGTCAAAATTGAAGATTTTGAGTAAGCAAAACTCTGTAAAAATGGCAATTTTGGTCACTGTGAGGGTTTAAAAAGTGGTTATTCAACATGAGGCCCGATCCAAAAGACATTTTGAATCTTTTTTGGTAGAGTCCAAAAAATCCATTTTCTGATGAAAAACGATGACCCCGGACCAGTCGAACGTTGAAAAAATGGTCAATATTGATGAAATTTTAACATTTAATCTTTTGACTTTAAATGACGGTTGGATGTGAATTATTACTTTTTCAACTAAAATAAGTGTGTTTAAAGTCATTTCTGTGCCTGAAATTGGTCAAAATTGAAGATTTTGAGTAAGCAAAACTCTGTAAAAATGGCAATTTTGGTCACTGTGAGGGTTTAAAAAGTGGTTATTCAACATGAGACCCGATCCAAAAGACATTTTGAATCTTTTTTGGTAGAGTCCAAAAAATCCATTTTCTGATGAAAAACGATGACCCCGGACCAGTCGAACGTTGAAAAAATGGTCAATATTGATGAAATTTTAACATTTAATCTTTTGACTTTAAATGACGGTTGGATGTGAATTATTACTTTTTCAACTAAAATAAGTGTGTTTAAAGTTATTTCTGTGCCTGAAATTGGTCAAAATTGAAGATTTTGAGTAAGCAAAACTCAGTAAAAATGGCAATTTTGGTCACTGTGAGGGTTTAAAAAGTGGTTATTCAACATGAGGCCCGATCCAAAAGACATTTTGAATCTTTTTTGGTAGAGTCCAAAAAATCAATTTTCTGATGAAATACGATGACCCCGGACCAGTCGAACGTTGAAAAAATGGTCAATATTGATGAAATTTTAACATTTAATCTTTTGACTTTAAATGACAGTTGGATGTGAATTATTACTTTTTCAACTAAAATAAGTGTGTTTAAAGTCATTTCTGTGCCTGAAATTGGTCAAAATTGAAGATTTTGAGTAAGCAAAACTCTGTAAAAATGGCAATTTTGGTCACTGTGAGGGTTTAAAAAGTGGTTATTCAACATGAGGCCCGATCCAAATGACATTTTGAATCATTTTTGGTAGAGTCCAAAAAATCAATTTTCTGATGAAAAACGATGACCCCGGACCAGTCGAACGTTGAAAAAATGGTCAATATTGATGAAATTTTTACATTTAATCTTTTGACTTTAAATGACGGTTGGATGTGAATTATTACTTTTTCAACTAAAATAAGTGTGTTTAAAGTCATTTCTGTGCCTGAAAGTGGTCAAAATTGAAGATTTTGAGTAAGCAAAACTCTGTAAAAATGGCAATTTTGGTCACTGTGAGGGTTTAAAAAGTGGTTATTCAACATGAGACCCGATCCAAAAGACATTTTGAATCTTTTTTGGTAGAGTCCAAAAAATCCATTTTCTGATGAAAAACGATGACCCCGGACCAGTCGAACGTTGAAAAAATGGTCAATATTGATGAAATTTTAACATTTTACCTTTTGACTTTAAATGACGGTTGGATGTGAATTATTACTTTTTCAACTAAAATAAGTGTGTTTAAAGTCATTTCTGTGCCTGAAATTGGTCAAAATTTAAGATTTTGAGTAAGCAAAACTCTGTAAAAATGGCAATTTTGGTCACTGTGAGGGTTTAAAAAGTGGTTATTCAACATGAGGCCCGATCCAAATGACATTTTGAATCATTTTTGGTAGAGTCCAAAAAATCAATTTTCTGATGAAAAACGATGACCCCGGACCAGTCGAACGTTGAAAAAATGGTCAATATTGATGAAATGTTTACATTTAATCTTTTGACTTGAAATGACGGTTGTATGTGAATTATTACTTTTTCAACTAAAATAAGTGTGTTTAAAGTCATTTCTGTGCCTGAAAGTGGTCAAAATTGAAGATTTTGAGTAAGCAAAACTCTGTAAAAATGGCAATTTTGGTCACTGTGAGGGTTTAAAAAGTGGTTATTCAACATGAGACCCGATCCAAAAGACATTTTGAATCATTTTTGGTAGAGTCCAAAAAATCCATTTTCTGATGAAAAGCGATGACCCCGGACCAGTCGAACGTTGAAAAAATGGTCAATATTGATGAAATTTTAACATTTAATCTTTTGACTTCAAATAACGGTTGGATGTGAATTATTACTTTTTCAACTAAAATAAGTGTGTTTAAAGTCATTTCTGTGCCTGAAATTGGTCAAAATTTAAGATTTTGAGTAAGCAAAACTCTGCAAAAATGGCAATTTTGGTCACTGTGAGGGTTTAAAAGTGGTTATTCAACATGAGGCCCGATCCAAATGACATTTTGAATCATTTTTGGTAGGGTCCAAAAAATCAATTTTCTGATGAAAAACGATGACCCCGGACCAGTCGAACGTTGAAAAAATGGTCAATATTGATGAAATTTTAACATTTAATCTTTTGACTTTAAATGACGGTTGGATGTGAATTATTACTTTTTCAACTAAAATAAGTGTGTTTAAAGTCATTTCTGTGCCTGAAATTGGTCAAAATTTAAGATTTTGAGTAAGCAAAACTCTGTAAAAATGGCAATTTTGGTCACTGTGAGGGTTTAAAAAGTGGTTATTCAACATGAGACCCGATCCAAAAGACATTTTGAATCTTTTTTGGTAGAGTCCCAAAAATCTATTTTCTGATGAAAAACGATGACCCCGGACCAGTCGAATGTTGAAAAAATGGTCAATATTGATGAAATTTTAACATTTAATCTTTTGACTTTAAATGACGGTTGGATGTGAATTATTACTTTTTCAACTAAAATAAGTGTGTTTAAAGTAATTTCTGTGCCTGAAATTGGTCAAAATTGAAGATTTTGAGTAAGCAAAACTCTGTAAAAATGGCAATTTTGGTCACTGTGAGGGTTTAAAAAGTGGTTATTCAACATGAGACCCGATCCAAAAGACATTTTGAATCTTTTTTGGTAGAGTCCAAAAAATCCATTTTCTGATGAAAAACGATGACCCCGGACCAGTCGAACGTTGAAAAAATGGTCAATATTGATGAAATTTTAACATTTAATCTTTTGACTTTAAATGACGGTTGGATGTGAATTATTACTTTTTCAACTAAAATAAGTGTGTTTAAAGTTATTTCTGTGCCTGATATTGGTCAAAATTGAAGATTTTGAGTAAGCAAAACTCAGTAAAAATGGCAATTTTGGTCACTGTGAGGGTTTAAAAAGTGGTTATTCAACATGAGGCCCGATCCAAAAGACATTTTGAATCTTTTTTGGTAGAGTCCAAAAAATCAATTTTCTGATGAAATACGATGACCCCGGACCAGTCGAACGTTGAAAAAATGGTCAATATTGATGAAATTTTAACATTTAATCTTTTGACTTTAAATGACAGTTGGATGTGAATTATTACTTTTTCAACTAAAATAAGTGTGTTTAAAGTCATTTCTGTGCCTGAAATTGGTCAAAATTGAAGATTTTGAGTAAGCAAAACTCTGTAAAAATGGCAATTTTGGTCACTGTGAGGGTTTAAAAAGTGGTTATTCAACATGAGGCCCGATCCAAATGACATTTTGAATCATTTTTGGTAGAGTCCAAAAAATCAATTTTCTGATGAAAAACGATGACCCCGGACCAGTCGAACGTTGAAAAAATGGTCAATATTGATGAAATTTTTACATTTAATCTTTTGACTTTAAATGACGGTTGGATGTGAATTATTACTTTTTCAACTAAAATAAGTGTGTTTAAAGTCATTTCTGTGCCTGAAAGTGGTCAAAATTGAAGATTTTGAGTAAGCAAAACTCTGTAAAAATGGCAATTTTGGTCACTGTGAGGGTTTAAAAAGTGGTTATTCAACATGAGACCCGATCCAAAAGACATTTTGAATCTTTTTTGGTAGAGTCCAAAAAATCCATTTTCTGATGAAAAACGATGACCCCGGACCAGTCGAACGTTGAAAAAATGGTCAATATTGATGAAATTTTAACATTTAACCTTTTGACTTTAAATGACGGTTGGATGTGAATTATTACTTTTTCAACTAAAATAAGTGTGTTTAAAGTCATTTCTGTGCCTGAAATTGGTCAAAATTTAAGATTTTGAGTAAGCAAAACTCTGTAAAAATGGCAATTTTGGTCACTGTGAGGGTTTAAAAAGTGGTTATTCAACATGAGGCCCGATCCAAATGACATTTTGAATCATTTTTGGTAGAGTCCAAAAAATCAATTTTCTGATGAAAAACGATGACCCCGGACCAGTCGAACGTTGAAAAAATGGTCAATATTGATGAAATGTTTACATTTAATCTTTTGACTTGAAATGACGGTTGTATGTGAATTATTACTTTTTCAACTAAAATAAGTGTGTTTAAAGTCATTTCTGTGCCTGAAAGTGGTCAAAATTGAAGATTTTGAGTAAGCAAAACTCTGTAAAAATGGCAATTTTGGTCACTGTGAGGGTTTAAAAAGTGGTTATTCAACATGAGACCCGATCCAAAAGACATTTTGAATCATTTTTGGTAGAGTCCAAAAAATCCATTTTCTGATGAAAAGCGATGACCCCGGACCAGTCGAACGTTGAAAAAATGGTCAATATTGATGAAATTTTAACATTTAATCTTTTGACTTCAAATAACGGTTGGATGTGAATTATTACTTTTTCAACTAAAATAAGTGTGTTTAAAGTCATTTCTGTGCCTGAAATTGGTCAAAATTTAAGATTTTGAGTAAGCAAAACTCTGTAAAAATGGCAATTTTGGTCACTGTGAGGGTTTAAAAGTGGTTATTCAACATGAGGCCCGATCCAAATGACATTTTGAATCATTTTTGGTAGAGTCCAAAAAATCAATTTTCTGATGAAAAACGATGACCCCGGACCAGTCGAACGTTGAAAAAATGGTCAATATTGATGAAATTTTAACATTTAATCTTTTGACTTTAAATGACGGTTGGATGTGAATTATTACTTTTTCAACTAAAATAAGTGTGTTTAAAGTCATTTCTGTGCCTGAAATTGGTCAAAATTGAAGATTTTGAGTAAGCAAAACTCTGTAAAAATGGCAATTTTGGTCACTGTGAGGGTTTAAAAAGTGGTTATTCAACATGAGGCCCGATCCAAAAGACATTTTGAATCTTTTTTGGTAGAGTCCAAAAAATCCATTGTCTGATGAAAAACGATGACCCCGGACCAGTCGAACGTTGAAAAAATGGTCAATATTGATGAAATTTTAACATTTAATCTTTTGACTTTAAATGACGGTTGGATGTGAATTATTACTTTTTCAACTAAAATAAGTGTGTTTAAAGTCATTTCTGGGCCTGAAATTGGTCAAAATTGAAGATTTTGAGTAAGCAAAACTCTGTAAAAATGGCAATTTTGGTCACTGTGAGGGTTTAAAAAGTGGTTATTCAACATGAGACCCGATCCAAAAGACATTTTGAATCTTTTTTGGTAGAGTCCAAAAAATCCATTTTCTGATGAAAAACGATGACCCCGGACCAGTCGAAGGTTGAAAAAATGGTCAATATTGATGAAATTTTAACATTTAATCTTTTGACTTTAAATGACGGTTGGATGTGAATTATTACTTTTTCAACTAAAATAAGTGTGTTTAAAGTTATTTCTGTGCCTGATATTGGTCAAAATTGAAGATTTTGAGTAAGCAAAACTCAGTAAAAATGGCAATTTTGGTCACTGTGAGGGTTTAAAAAGTGGTTATTCAACATGAGGCCCGATCCAAAAGACATTTTGAATCTTTTTTGGTAGAGTCCAAAAAATCAATTTTCTGATGAAATACGATGACCCCGGACCAGTCGAACGTTGAAAAAATGGTCAATATTGATGAAATTTTAACATTTAATCTTTTGACTTTAAATGACAGTTGGATGTGAATTATTACTTTTTCAACTAAAATAAGTGTGTTTAAAGTCATTTCTGTGCCTGAAATTGGTCAAAATTGAAGATTTTGAGTAAGCAAAACTCTGTAAAAATGGCAATTTTGGTCACTGTGAGGGTTTAAAAAGTGGTTATTCAACATGAGGCCCGATCCAAATGACATTTTGAATCATTTTTGGTAGAGTCCAAAAAATCAATTTTCTGATGAAAAACGATGACCCCGGACCAGTCGAACGTTGAAAAAATGGTCAATATTGATGAAATTTTTACATTTAATCTTTTGACTTTAAATGACGGTTGGATGTGAATTATTACTTTTTCAACTAAAATAAGTGTGTTTAAAGTCATTTCTGTGCCTGAAAGTGGTCAAAATTGAAGATTTTGAGTAAGCAAAACTCTGTAAAAATGGCAATTTTGGTCACTGTGAGGGTTTAAAAAGTGGTTATTCAACATGAGACCCGATCCAAAAGACATTTTGAATCTTTTTTGGTAGAGTCCAAAAAATCCATTTTCTGATGAAAAACGATGACCCCGGACCAGTCGAACGTTGAAAAAATGGTCAATATTGATGAAATTTTAACATTTAACCTTTTGACTTTAAATGACGGTTGGATGTGAATTATTACTTTTTCAACTAAAATAAGTGTGTTTAAAGTCATTTCTGTGCCTGAAATTGGTCAAAATTTAAGATTTTGAGTAAGCAAAACTCTGTAAAAATGGCAATTTTGGTCACTGTGAGGGTTTAAAAAGTGGTTATTCAACATGAGGCCCGATCCAAATGACATTTTGAATCATTTTTGGTAGAGTCCAAAAAATCAATTTTCTGATGAAAAACGATGACCCCGGACCAGTCGAACGTTGAAAAAATGGTCAATATTGATGAAATGTTTACATTTAATCTTTTGACTTGAAATGACGGTTGTATGTGAATTATTACTTTTTCAACTAAAATAAGTGTGTTTAAAGTCATTTCTGTGCCTGAAAGTGGTCAAAATTGAAGATTTTGAGTAAGCAAAACTCTGTAAAAATGGCAATTTTGGTCACTGTGAGGGTTTAAAAAGTGGTTATTCAACATGAGACCCGATCCAAAAGACATTTTGAATCATTTTTGGTAGAGTCCAAAAAATCCATTTTCTGATGAAAAGCGATGACCCCGGACCAGTCGAACGTTGAAAAAATGGTCAATATTGATGAAATTTTAACATTTAATCTTTTGACTTCAAATAACGGTTGGATGTGAATTATTACTTTTTCAACTAAAATAAGTGTGTTTAAAGTCATTTCTGTGCCTGAAATTGGTCAAAATTTAAGATTTTGAGTAAGCAAAACTCTGTAAAAATGGCAATTTTGGTCACTGTGAGGGTTTAAAAGTGGTTATTCAACATGAGGCCCGATCCAAATGACATTTTGAATCATTTTTGGTAGAGTCCAAAAAATCAATTTTCTGATGAAAAACGATGACCCCGGACCAGTCGAACGTTGAAAAAATGGTCAATATTGATGAAATTTTAACATTTAATCTTTTGACTTTAAATGACGGTTGGATGTGAATTATTACTTTTTCAACTAAAATAAGTGTGTTTAAAGTCATTTCTGTGCCTGAAATTGGTCAAAATTGAAGATTTTGAGTAAGCAAAACTCTGTAAAAATGGCAATTTTGGTCACTGTGAGGGTTTAAAAAGTGGTTATTCAACATGAGGCCCGATCCAAAAGACATTTTGAATCTTTTTTGGTAGAGTCCAAAAAATCCATTTTCTGATGAAAAACGATGACCCCGGACCAGTCGAACGTTGAAAAAATGGTCAATATTGATGAAATTTTAACATTTAATCTTTTGACTTTAAATGACGGTTGGATGTGAATTATTACTTTTTCAACTAAAATAAGTGTGTTTAAAGTCATTTCTGTGCCTGAAATTGGTCAAAATTGAAGATTTTGAGTAAGCAAAACTCTGTAAAAATGGCAATTTTGGTCACTGTGAGGGTTTAAAAAGTGGTTATTCAACATGAGACCCGATCCAAAAGACATTTTGAATCTTTTTTGGTAGAGTCCAAAAAATCCATTTTCTGATGAAAAACGATGACCCCGGACCAGTCGAACGTTGAAAAAATGGTCAATATTGATGAAATTTTAACATTTAATCTTTTGACTTTAAATGACGGTTGGATGTGAATTATTACTTTTTCAACTAAAATAAGTGTGTTTAAAGTCATTTCTGTGCCTGAAAGTGGTCAAAATTGAAGATTTTGAGTAAGCAAAACTCTGTAAAAATGGCAATTTTGGTCACTGTGAGGGTTTAAAAAGTGGTTATTCAACATGAGACCCGATCCAAAAGACATTTTGAATCATTTTTGGTAGAGTCCAAAAAATCCATTTTCTGATGAAAAGCGATGACCCCGGACCAGTCGAACGTTGAAAAAATGGTCAATATTGATGAAATTTTAACATTTAATCTTTTGACTTCAAATAACGGTTGGATGTGAATTATTACTTTTTCAACTAAAATAAGTGTGTTTAAAGTCATTTCTGTGCCTGAAATTGGTCAAAATTTAAGATTTTGAGTAAGCAAAACTCTGTAAAAATGGCAATTTTGGTCACTGTGAGGGTTTAAAAGTGGTTATTCAACATGAGGCCCGATCCAAATGACATTTTGAATCATTTTTGGTAGAGTCCAAAAAATCAATTTTCTGATGAAAAACGATGACCCCGGACCAGTCGAACGTTGAAAAAATGGTCAATATTGATGAAATTTTAACATTTAATCTTTTGACTTTAAATGACGGTTGGATGTGAATTATTACTTTTTCAACTAAAATAAGTGTGTTTAAAGTCATTTCTGTGCCTGAAATTGGTCAAAATTGAAGATTTTGAGTAAGCAAAACTCTGTAAAAATGGCAATTTTGGTCACTGTGAGGGTTTAAAAAGTGGTTATTCAACATGAGGCCCGATCCAAAAGACATTTTGAATCTTTTTTGGTAGAGTCCAAAAAATCCATTTTCTGATGAAAAACGATGACCCCGGACCAGTCGAACGTTGAAAAAATGGTCAATATTGATGAAATTTTAACATTTAATCTTTTGACTTTAAATGACGGTTGGATGTGAATTATTACTTTTTCAACTAAAATAAGTGTGTTTAAAGTCATTTCTGTGCCTGAAATTGGTCAAAATTGAAGATTTTGAGTAAGCAAAACTCTGTAAAAATGGCAATTTTGGTCACTGTGAGGGTTTAAAAAGTGGTTATTCAACATGAGACCCGATCCAAAAGACATTTTGAATCTTTTTTGGTAGAGTCCAAAAAATCCATTTTCTGATGAAAAACGATGACCCCGGACCAGTCGAACGTTGAAAAAATGGTCAATATTGATGAAATTTTAACATTTAATCTTTTGACTTTAAATGACGGTTGGATGTGAATTATTACTTTTTCAACTAAAATAAGTGTGTTTAAAGTTATTTCTGTGCCTGAAATTGGTCAAAATTGAAGATTTTGAGTAAGCAAAACTCAGTAAAAATGGCAATTTTGGTCACTGTGAGGGTTTAAAAAGTGGTTATTCAACATGAGGCCCGATCCAAAAGACATTTTGAATCTTTTTTGGTAGAGTCCAAAAAATCAATTTTCTGATGAAATACGATGACCCCGGACCAGTCGAACGTTGAAAAAATGGTCAATATTGATGAAATTTTAACATTTAATCTTTTGACTTTAAATGACAGTTGGATGTGAATTATTACTTTTTCAACTAAAATAAGTGTGTTTAAAGTCATTTCTGTGCCTGAAATTGGTCAAAATTGAAGATTTTGAGTAAGCAAAACTCTGTAAAAATGGCAATTTTGGTCACTGTGAGGGTTTAAAAAGTGGTTATTCAACATGAGGCCCGATCCAAATGACATTTTGAATCATTTTTGGTAGAGTCCAAAAAATCAATTTTCTGATGAAAAACGATGACCCCGGACCAGTCGAACGTTGAAAAAATGGTCAATATTGATGAAATTTTTACATTTAATCTTTTGACTTTAAATGACGGTTGGATGTGAATTATTACTTTTTCAACTAAAATAAGTGTGTTTAAAGTCATTTCTGTGCCTGAAAGTGGTCAAAATTGAAGATTTTGAGTAAGCAAAACTCTGTAAAAATGGCAATTTTGGTCACTGTGAGGGTTTAAAAAGTGGTTATTCAACATGAGACCCGATCCAAAAGACATTTTGAATCTTTTTTGGTAGAGTCCAAAAAATCCATTTTCTGATGAAAAACGATGACCCCGGACCAGTCGAACGTTGAAAAAATGGTCAATATTGATGAAATTTTAACATTTAACCTTTTGACTTTAAATGACGGTTGGATGTGAATTATTACTTTTTCAACTAAAATAAGTGTGTTTAAAGTCATTTCTGTGCCTGAAATTGGTCAAAATTTAAGATTTTGAGTAAGCAAAACTCTGTAAAAATGGCAATTTTGGTCACTGTGAGGGTTTAAAAAGTGGTTATTCAACATGAGGCCCGATCCAAATGACATTTTGAATCATTTTTGGTAGAGTCCAAAAAATCAATTTTCTGATGAAAAACGATGACCCCGGACCAGTCGAACGTTGAAAAAATGGTCAATATTGATGAAATGTTTACATTTAATCTTTTGACTTGAAATGACGGTTGTATGTGAATTATTACTTTTTCAACTAAAATAAGTGTGTTTAAAGTCATTTCTGTGCCTGAAAGTGGTCAAAATTGAAGATTTTGAGTAAGCAAAACTCTGTAAATATGGCAATTTTGGTCACTGTGAGGGTTTAAAAAGTGGTTATTCAACATGAGACCCGATCCAAAAGACATTTTGAATCATTTTTGGTAGAGTCCAAAAAATCCATTTTCTGATGAAAAGCGATGACCCCGGACCAGTCGAACGTTGAAAAAATGGTCAATATTGATGAAATTTTAACATTTAATCTTTTGACTTCAAATAACGGTTGGATGTGAATTATTACTTTTTCAACTAAAATAAGTGTGTTTAAAGTCATTTCTGTGCCTGAAATTGGTCAAAATTTAAGATTTTGAGTAAGCAAAAGTCTGTAAAAATGGCAATTTTGGTCACTGTGAGGGTTTAAAAGTGGTTATTCAACATGAGGCCCGATCCAAATGACATTTTGAATCATTTTTGGTAGAGTCCAAAAAATCAATTTTCTGATGAAAAACGATGACCCCGGACCAGTCGAACGTTGAAAAAATGGTCAATATTGATGAAATTTTAACATTTAATCTTTTGACTTTAAATGACGGTTGGATGTGAATTATTACTTTTTCAACTAAAATAAGTGTGTTTAAAGTCATTTCTGTGCCTGAAATTGGTCAAAATTGAAGATTTTGAGTAAGCAAAACTCTGTAAAAATGGCAATTTTGGTCACTGTGAGGGTTTAAAAAGTGGTTATTCAACATGAGGCCCGATCCAAATGACATTTTGAAACATTTTTGGTAGAGTCCAAAAAATCAATTTTCTGATGAAAAACGATGACCCCGGACCAGTCGAACGTTGAAAAAATGGTCAATATTGATGAAATTTTAACATTTAATCTTTTGACTTTAAATGACGGTTGGATGTGAATTATTACTTTTTCAACTAAAATAAGTGTGTTTAAAGTCATTTCTGTGCCTGAAATTGGTCAAAATTTAAGATTTTGAGTAAGCAAAACTCTGTAAAAATGGCAATTTTGGTCACTGTGAGGGTTTAAAAAGTGGTTATTCAACATGAGACCCGATCCAAAAGACATTTTGAATCTTTTTTGGTAGAGTCCCAAAAATCTATTTTCTGATGAAAAACGATGACCCCGGACCAGTCGAATGTTGAAAAAATGGTCAATATTGATGAAATTTTAACATTTAATCTTTTGACTTTAAATGACGGTTGGATGTGAATTATTACTTTTTCAACTAAAATAAGTGTGTTTAAAGTCATTTCTGTGCCTGAAATTGGTCAAAATTGAAGATTTTGAGTAAGCAAAACTCTGTAAAAATGGCAATTTTGGTCACTGTGAGGGTTTAAAAAGTGGTTATTCAACATGAGACCCGATCCAAAAGACATTTTGAATCTTTTTTGGTAGAGTCCAAAAAATCCATTTTCTGATGAAAAACGATGACCCCGGACCAGTCGAACGTTGAAAAAATGGTCAATATTGATGAAATTTTAACATTTAATCTTTTGACTTTAAATGACGGTTGGATGTGAATTATTACTTTTTCAACTAAAATAAGTGTGTTTAAAGTTATTTCTGTGCCTGAAATTGGTCAAAATTGAAGATTTTGAGTAAGCAAAACTCAGTAAAAATGGCAATTTTGGTCACTGTGAGGGTTTAAAAAGTGGTTATTCAACATGAGGCCCGATCCAAAAGACATTTTGAATCTTTTTTGGTAGAGTCCAAAAAATCAATTTTCTGATGAAATACGATGACCCCGGACCAGTCGAACGTTGAAAAAATGGTCAATATTGATGAAATTTTAACATTTAATCTTTTGACTTTAAATGACAGTTGGATGTGAATTATTACTTTTTCAACTAAAATAAGTGTGTTTAAAGTCATTTCTGTGCCTGAAATTGGTCAAAATTGAAGATTTTGAGTAAGCAAAACTCTGTAAAAATGGCAATTTTGGTCACTGTGAGGGTTTAAAAAGTGGTTATTCAACATGAGGCCCGATCCAAATGACATTTTGAATCATTTTTGGTAGAGTCCAAAAAATCAATTTTCTGATGAAAAACGATGACCCCGGACCAGTCGAACGTTGAAAAAATGGTCAATATTGATGAAATTTTTACATTTAATCTTTTGACTTTAAATGACGGTTGGATGTGAATTATTACTTTTTCAACTAAAATAAGTGTGTTTAAAGTCATTTCTGTGCCTGAAAGTGGTCAAAATTGAAGATTTTGAGTAAGCAAAACTCTGTAAAAATGGCAATTTTGGTCACTGTGAGGGTTTAAAAAGTGGTTATTCAACATGAGACCCGATCCAAAAGACATTTTGAATCTTTTTTGGTAGAGTCCAAAAAATCCATTTTCTGATGAAAAACGATGACCCCGGACCAGTCAAACGTTGAAAAAATGGTCAATATTGATGAAATTTTAACATTTAACCTTTTGACTTTAAATGACGGTTGGATGTGAATTATTACTTTTTCAACTAAAATAAGTGTGTTTAAAGTCATTTCTGTGCCTGAAATTGGTCAAAATTTAAGATTTTGAGTAAGCAAAACTCTGTAAAAATGGCAATTTTGGTCACTGTGAGGGTTTAAAAAGTGGTTATTCAACATGAGGCCCGATCCAAATGACATTTTGAATCATTTTTGGTAGAGTCCAAAAAATCAATTTTCTGATGAAAAACGATGACCCCGGACCAGTCGAACGTTGAAAAAATGGTCAATATTGATGAAATGTTTACATTTAATCTTTTGACTTGAAATGACGGTTGTATGTGAATTATTACTTTTTCAACTAAAATAAGTGTGTTTAAAGTCATTTCTGTGCCTGAAAGTGGTCAAAATTGAAGATTTTGAGTAAGCAAAACTCTGTAAAAATGGCAATTTTGGTCACTGTGAGGGTTTAAAAAGTGGTTATTCAACATGAGACCCGATCCAAAAGACATTTTGAATCATTTTTGGTAGAGTCCAAAAAATCCATTTTCTGATGAAAAGTGATGACCCCGGACCAGTCGAACGTTGAAAAAATGGTCAATATTGATGAAATTTTAACATTTAATCTTTTGACTTCAAATAACGGTTGGATGTGAATTATTACTTTTTCAACTAAAATAAGTGTGTTTAAAGTCATTTCTGTGCCTGAAATTGGTCAAAATTTAAGATTTTGAGTAAGCAAAACTCTGTAAAAATGGCAATTTTGGTCACTGTGAGGGTTTAAAAGTGGTTATTCAACATGAGGCCCGATCCAAATGACATTTTGAATCATTTTTGGTAGAGTCCAAAAAATCAATTTTCTGATGAAAAACGATGACCCCGGACCAGTCGAACGTTGAAAAAATGGTCAATATTGATGAAATTTTAACATTTAATCTTTTGACTTTAAATGACGGTTGGATGTGAATTATTACTTTTTCAACTAAAATAAGTGTGTTTAAAGTCATTTCTGTGCCTGAAATGGGTCAAAATTGAAGATTTTGAGTAAGCAAAACTCTGTAAAAATGGCAATTTTGGTCACTGTGAGGGTTTAAAAAGTGGTTATTCAACATGAGGCCCGATCCAAAAGACATTTTGAATCTTTTTTGGTAGAGTCCAAAAAATCCATTTTCTGATGAAAAACGATGACCCCGGACCAGTCGAACGTTGAAAAAATGGTCAATATTGATGAAATTTTAACATTTAATCTTTTGACTTTAAATGACGGTTGGATGTGAATTATTACTTTTTCAACTAAAATAAGTGTGTTTAAAGTCATTTCTGTGCCTGAAATTGGTCAAAAATGAAGATTTTGAGTAAGCAAAACTCTGTAAAAATGGCAATTTTGGTCACTGTGAGGGTTTAAAAAGTGGTTATTCAACATGAGACCCGATCCAAAAGACATTTTGAATCTTTTTTGGTAGAGTCCAAAAAATCCATTTTCTGATGAAAAACGATGACCCCGGACCAGTCGAACGTTGAAAAAATGGTCAATATTGATGAAATTTTAACATTTAATCTTTTGACTTTAAATGACGGTTGGATGTGAATTATTACTTTTTCAACTAAAATAAGTGTGTTTAAAGTTATTTCTGTGCCTGAAATTGGTCAAAATTGAAGATTTTGAGTAAGCAAAACTCAGTAAAAATGGCAATTTTGGTCACTGTGAGGGTTTAAAAAGTGGTTATTCAACATGAGGCCCGATCCAAAAGACATTTTGAATCTTTTTTGGTAGAGTCCAAAAAATCAATTTTCTGATGAAATACGATGACCCCGGACCAGTCGAACGTTGAAAAAATGGTCAATATTGATGAAATTTTAACATTTAATCTTTTGACTTTAAATGACAGTTGGATGTGAATTATTACTTTTTCAACTAAAATAAGTGTGTTTAAAGTCATTTCTGTGCCTGAAATTGGTCAAAATTGAAGATTTTGAGTAAGCAAAACTCTGTAAAAATGGCAATTTTGGTCACTGTGAGGGTTTAAAAAGTGGTTATTCAACATGAGGCCCGATCCAAATGACATTTTGAATCATTTTTGGTAGAGTCCAAAAAATCAATTTTCTGATGAAAAACGATGACCCCGGACCAGTCGAACGTTGAAAAAATGGTCAATATTGATGAAATTTTTACATTTAATCTTTTGACTTTAAATGACGGTTGGATGTGAATTATTACTTTTTCAACTAAAATAAGTGTGTTTAAAGTCATTTCTGTGCCTGAAAGTGGTCAAAATTGAAGATTTTGAGTAAGCAAAACTCTGTAAAAATGGCAATTTTGGTCACTGTGAGGGTTTAAAAAGTGGTTATTCAACATGAGACCCGATCCAAAAGACATTTTGAATCTTTTTTGGTAGAGTCCAAAAAATCAATTTTCTGATGAAAAACGATGACCCCGGACCAGTCGAACGTTGAAAAAATGGTCAATATTGATGAAATTTTAACATTTAACCTTTTGACTTTAAATGACGGTTGGATGTGAATTATTACTTTTTCAACTAAAATAAGTGTGTTTAAAGTCATTTCTGTGCCTGAAATTGGTCAAAATTTAAGATTTTGAGTAAGCAAAACTCTGTAAAAATGGCAATTTTGGTCACTGTGAGGGTTTAAAAAGTGGTTATTCAACATGAGGCCCGATCCAAATGACATTTTGAATCATTTTTGGTAGAGTCCAAAAAATCAATTTTCTGATGAAAAACGATGACCCCGGACCAGTCGAACGTTGAAAAAATGGTCAATATTGATGAAATGTTTACATTTAATCTTTTGACTTGAAATGACGGTTGTATGTGAATTATTACTTTTTCAACTAAAATAAGTGTGTTTAAAGTCATTTCTGTGCCTGAAAGTGGTCAAAATTGAAGATTTTGAGTAAGCAAAACTCTGTAAAAATGGCAATTTTGGTCACTGTGAGGGTTTAAAAAGTGGTTATTCAACATGAGACCCGATCCAAAAGACATTTTGAATCATTTTTGGTAGAGTCCAAAAAATCCATTTTCTGATGAAAAGCGATGACCCCGGACCAGTCGAACGATGAAAAAATGGTCAATATTGATGAAATTTTAACATTTAATCTTTTGACTTCAAATAACGGTTGGATGTGAATTATTACTTTTTCAACTAAAATAAGTGTGTTTAAAGTCATTTCTGTGCCTGAAATTGGTCAAAATTTAAGATTTTGAGTAAGCAAAACTCTGTAAAAATGGCAATTTTGGTCACTGTGAGGGTTTAAAAGTGGTTATTCAACATGAGGCCCGATCCAAATGACATTTTGAATCATTTTTGGTAGAGTCCAAAAAATCAATTTTCTGATGAAAAACGATGACCCCGGACCAGTCGAACGTTGAAAAAATGGTCAATATTGATGAAATTTTAACATTTAATCTTTTGACTTTAAATGACGGTTGGATGTGAATTATTACTTTTTCAACTAAAATAAGTGTGTTTAAAGTCATTTCTGTGCCTGAAATTGGTCAAAATTGAAGATTTTGAGTAAGCAAAACTCTGTAAAAATGGCAATTTTGGTCACTGTGAGGGTTTAAAAAGTGGTTATTCAACATGAGGCCCGATCCAAAAGACATTTTGAATCTTTTTTGGTAGAGTCCAAAAAATCCATTTTCTGATGAAAAACGATGACCCCGGACCAGTCGAACGTTGAAAAAATGGTCAATATTGATGAAATTTTAACATTTAATCTTTTGACTTTAAATGACGGTTGGATGTGAATTATTACTTTTTCAACTAAAATAAGTGTGTTTAAAGTTATTTCTGTGCCTGAAATTGGTCAAAATTGAAGATTTTGAGTAAGCAAAACTCAGTAAAAATGGCAATTTTGGTCACTGTGAGGGTTTAAAAAGTGGTTATTCAACATGAGGCCCGATCCAAAAGACATTTTGAATCTTTTTTGGTAGAGTCCAAAAAATCAATTTTCTGATGAAATACGATGACCCCGGACCAGTCGAACGTTGAAAAAATGGTCAATATTGATGAAATTTTAACATTTAATCTTTTGACTTTAAATGACGGTTGGATGTGAATTATTACTTTTTCAACTAAAATAAGTGTGTTTAAAGTCATTTCTGTGCCTGAAATTGGTCAAAATTGAAGATTTTGAGTAAGCAAAACTCTGTAAAAATGGCAATTTTGGTCACTGTGAGGGTTTAAAAAGTGGTTATTCAACATGAGGCCCGATCCAAATGACATTTTGAATCATTTTTGGTAGAGTCCAAAAAATCAATTTTCTGATGAAAAACGATGACCCCTGACCAGTCGAACGTTGAAAAAATGGTCAATATTGATGAAATTTTAACATTTAATCTTTTGACTTTAAATGACAGTTGGATGTGAATTATTACTTTTTCAACTAAAATAAGTGTGTTTAAAGTCATTTCTGTGCCTGAAATTGGTCAAAATTGAAGATTTTGAGTAAGCAAAACTCTGTAAAAATGGCAATTTTGGTCACTGTGAGGGTTTAAAAAGTGGTTATTCAACATGAGGCCCGATCCAAAAGACATTTTGAATCTTTTTTGGTAGAGTCCAAAAAATCCATTTTCTGATGAAAAACGATGACCCCGGACCAGTCGAACGTTGAAAAAATGGTCAATATTGATGAAATTTTAACATTTAATCTTTTGACTTTAAATGACGGTTGGATGTGAATTATTACTTTTTCAACTAAAATAAGTGTGTTTAAAGAAATTTCTGTGCCTGAAATTGGTCAAAGTTGAAGATTTTGAGTAAGCAAAATTCTGTAAAAATGGCAATATTGGTCACTGTGAGGGTTTAAAAAGTGGTTATTCAACATGAGGCCCGATCCAAATGACATTTTGAATCATTTTTGGTAGAGTCCAAAAAATCAATTTTCTGATGAAAAACGATGACCCCTGACCAGTCGAACGTTGAAAAAATGGTCAATATTGATGAAATTTTAACATTTAATCTTTTGACTTTAAATGACGGTTGGATGTGAATTATTACTTTTTCAACTAAAATAAGTGTGTTTAAAGTCATTTCTGTGCCTGAAATTGGTCAAAAATGAAGATTTTGATTAAGCAAAACTCTGTAAAAAATGGCAATTTTGGTCACTGTGAGGGTTTAAAAAGTGGTTATTCAACATGAGGCCCGATCCAAATGACATTTTGAAACATTTTTGGTAAAGTCCAAAAAATCAATTTTCTGATGAAAAACGATGACCCCGGACCAGTCGAACGTTGAAAAAATGGTCAATATTGATGAAATTTTTACATTTAATCTTTTGACTTTAAATGACGGTTGGATGTGAATTATTACTTTTTCAACTAAAATAAGTGTGTTTAAAGTCATTTCTGTGCCTGAAATTGGTCAAAATTTAAGATTTTGAGTAAGCAAAACTCTGTAAAAATGGCAATTTTGGTCACTGTCAGGGTTTAAAAAGTGGTTATTCAACATGAGGCCCGATCCAAAAGACATTTTGAATCTTTTTTGGTAGAGTCCAAAAAATCCATTTTCTGATGAAAAACGATGACCCCGGACCAGTCGAACGTTGAAAAAATGGTCAATATTGATGAAATTTTAACATTTAATCTTTTGACTTTAAATGACGGTTGGATGTGAATTATTACTTTTTCAACTAAAATAAGTGTGTTTAAAGTCATTTCTGTGCCTGAAATTGGTCAAAATTGAAGATTTTGAGTAAGCAAAACTCTGTAAAAATGGCAATTTTGGTCACTGTGAGGGTTTAAAAAGTGGTTATTCAACGTGAGGCCCGATCCAAATGACATTTTGAAACATTTTTGGTAGAGTCCAAAAAATCCATTTTCTGATGAAAAACGATGACCCCGGACCAGTCGAACGTTGAAAAAATGGTCAATATTGATGAAATTTTAACATTTAATCTTTTGACTTTAAATGACGGTTGGATGTGAATTATTACTTTTTCAACTAAAATAAGTGTGTTTAAAGTCATTTCTGTGCCTGAAATTGGTCAAAATTTAAGATTTTGAGTAAGCAAAACTCTGTAAAAATGGCAATTTTGGTCACTGTGAGGGTTTAAAAAATGGTTATTCAACATGAGGCCCGATCCAAATGACATTTTGAAACATTTTTGGTAGAGTCCAAAAAATCAATTTTCTGATGAAAAACGATGACCCCGGACCAGTCGAACGTTGAAAAAATGGTCAATATTGATGAATTTTTAACATTTAATCTTTTGACTTTAAATGACGGTTGGATGTGAATTATTACTTTTTCAACTAAAATAAGTGTGTTTAAAGTTATTTCTGTGCCTGAAATTGGTCAAAATTGAAGATTTTGAGTAAGCAAAACTCAGTAAAAATGGCAATTTTGGTCACTGTGAGGGTTTAAAAAGTGGTTATTCAACATGAGGCCCGATCCAAAAGACATTTTGAATCTTTTTTGGTAGATTCCAAAAAATCAATTTTCTGATGAAATACGATGACCCCGGACCAGTCGAACGTTGAAAAAATGGTCAATATTGATGAAATTTTAACATTTAATCTTTTGACTTTAAATGACGGTTGGATGTGAATTATTACTTTTTCAACTAAAATAAGTGTGTTTAAAGTCATTTCTGTGCCTGAAATTGGTCAAAATTGAAGATTTTGAGTAAGCAAAACTCTGTAAAAATGGCAATTTTGGTCACTGTGAGGGTTTAAAAAGTGGTTATTCAACATGAGGCCCGATCCAAATGACATTTTGAATCATTTTTGGTAGAGTCCAAAAAATCAATTTTCTGATGAAAAACGATGACCCCTGACCAGTCGAACGTTGAAAAAATGGTCAATATTGATGAAATTTTAACATTTAATCTTTTGACTTTAAATGACAGTTGGATGTGAATTATTACTTTTTCAACTAAAGTAAGTGTGTTTAAAGTCATTTCTGTGCCTGAAATTGGTCAAAATTGAAGATTTTGAGTAAGCAAAACTCTGTAAAAATGGCAATTTTGGTCACTGTGAGGGTTTAAAAAGTGGTTATTCAACATGAGGCCCGATCCAAAAGACATTTTGAATCTTTTTTGGTAGAGTCCAAAAAATCCATTTTCTGATGAAAAACGATGACCCCGGACCAGTCGAACGTTGAAAAAATGGTCAATATTGATGAAATTTTAACATTTAATCTTTTGACTTTAAATGACGGTTGGATGTGAATTATTACTTTTTCAACTAAAATAAGTGTGTTTAAAGAAATTTCTGTGCCTGAAATTGGTCAAAGTTGAAGATTTTGAGTAAGCAAAATTCTGTAAAAATGGCAATATTGGTCACTGTGAGGGTTTAAAAAGTGGTTATTCAACATGAGGCCCGATCCAAATGACATTTTGAATCATTTTTGGTAGAGTCCAAAAAATCAATTTTCTGATGAAAAACGATGACCCCTGACCAGTCGAACGTTGAAAAAATGGTCAATATTGATGAAATTTTAACATTTAATCTTTTGACTTTAAATGACGGTTGGATGTGAATTATTACTTTTTCAACTAAAATAAGTGTGTTTAAAGTCATTTCTGTGCCTGAAATTGGTCAAAAATGAAGATTTTGAGTAAGCAAAACTCTGTAAAAAATGGCAATTTTGGTCACTGTGAGGGTTTAAAAAGTGGTTATTCAACATGAGGCCCGATCCAAATGACATTTTGAAACATTTTTGGTAGAGTCCAAAAAATCAATTTTCTGATGAAAAACGATGACCCCGGACCAGTCGAACGTTGAAAAAATGGTCAATATTGATGACATTTTTACATTTAATCTTTTGACTTTAAATGACGGTTGGATGTGAATTATTACTTTTTCAACTAAAATAAGTGTGTTTAAAGTCATTTCTGTGCCTGAAATTGGTCAAAATTTAAGATTTTGAGTAAGCAAAACTCTGTAAAAATGGCAATTTTGGTCACTGTCAGGGTTTAAAAAGTGGTTATTCAACATGAGGCCCGATCCAAATGACATTTTGAAACATTTTTGGTAGAGTCCAAAAAATCCATTTTCTGATGAAAAACGATGACCCCGGACCAGTCGAACGTTGAAAAAATGGTCAATATTGATGAAATTTTAACATTTAATCTTTTGACTTTAAATGACGGTTGGATGTGAATTATTACTTTTTCAACTAAAATAAGTGTGTTTAAAGTCATTTCTGTGCCTGAAATTGGTCAAAATTTAAGATTTTGAGTAAGCAAAACTCTGTAAAAATGGCAATTTTGGTCACTGTGAGGGTTTAAAAAATGGTTATTCAACATGAGGCCCGATCCAAATGACATTTTGAAACATTTTTGGTAGAGTCCAAAAAATCAATTTTCTGATGAAAAACGATGACCCCGGACCAGTCGAACGTTGAAAAAATGGTCAATATTGATGAAATTTTTACATTTAATCTTTTGACTTTAAATGACGGTTGGATGTGAATTATTACTTTTTCAACTAAAATAAGTGTGTTTAAAGTCATTTCTGTGCCTGAAATTGGTCAAAATTTAAGATTTTGAGTAAGCAAAACTCTGTAAAAATGGCAATTTAGGTCACTGTGAGGGTTTAAAAAGTGGTTATTCAACATGAGGCCCGATCCAAATGACATTTTGAATCATTTTTGGTAGAGTCCAAAAAATCAATTTTCTGATGAAAAACGATGACCCCTGACCAGTCGAACGTTGAAAAAATGGTCAATATTGATGAAATTTTAACATTTAATCTTTTGACTTTAAATGACGGTTGGATGTGAATTATTACTTTTTCAACTAAAATAAGTGTGTTTAAAGTCATTTCTGTGCCTGAAATTGGTCAAAAATTAAGATTTTGATTAAGCAAAACTCTGTAAAAAATGGCAATTTTGGTCACTGTGAGGGTTTAAAAAGTGGTTATTCAACATGAGGCCCGATCCAAATGACATTTTGAAACATTTTTGGTAGAGTCCAAAAAATCAATTTTCTGATGAAAAACGATGACCCCGGACCAGTCGAACGTTGAAAAAATTGGTCAATATTGATGAAATTTTTACATTTAATCTTTTGACTTTAAATGACGGTTGGATGTGAATTATTACTTTTTCAACTAAAATAAGTGTGTTTAAAGTCATTTCTGTGCCTGAAATTGGTCAAAATTTAAGATTTTGAGTAAGCAAAACTCTGTAAAAATGGCAATTTTGGTCACTGTCAGGGTTTAAAAAGTGGTTATTCAACATGAGGCCCGATCCAAAAGACATTTTGAATCTTTTTTGGTAGAGTCCAAAAAATCCATTTTCTGATGAAAAACGATGACCCCGGACCAGTCGAACGTTGAAAAAATGGTCAATATTGATGAAATTTTAACATTTAATCTTTTGACTTTAAATGACGGTTGGATGTGAATTATTACTTTTTCAACTAAAATAAGTGTGTTTAAAGTCATTTCTGTGCCTGAAATTGGTCAAAATTGAAGATTTTGAGTAAGCAAAACTCTGTAAAAATGGCAATTTTGGTCACTGTGAGGGTTTAAAAAGTGGTTATTCAACGTGAGGCCCGATCCAAATGACATTTTGAAACATTTTTGGTAGAGTCCAAAAAATCCATTTTCTGATGAAAAACGATGACCCCGGACCAGTCGAACGTTGAAAAAATGGTCAATATTGATGAAATTTTAACATTTAATCTTTTGACTTTAAATGACGGTTGGATGTGAATTATTACTTTTTCAACTAAAATAAGTGTGTTTAAAGTCATTTCTGTGCCTGAAATTGGTCAAAATTTAAGATTTTGAGTAAGCAAAACTCTGTAAAAATGGCAATTTTGGTCACTGTGAGGGTTTAAAAAATGGTTATTCAACATGAGGCCCGATCCAAATGACATTTTGAAACATTTTTGGTAGAGTCCAAAAAATCAATTTTCTGATGAAAAACGATGACCCCGGACCAGTCGAACGTTGAAAAAATGGTCAATATTGATGAAATTTTTACATTTAATCTTTTGACTTTAAATGACGGTTGGATGTGAATTATTACTTTTTCAACTAAAATAAGTGTGTTTAAAGTCATTTCTGTGCCTGAAATTGGTCAAAATTTAAGATTTTGAGTAAGCAAAACTCTGTAAAAATGGCAATTTAGGTCACTGTGAGGGTTTAAAAAGTGGTTATTCAACATGAGACCCGATCCAAAAGACATTTTGAATCTTTTTTGGTAGAGTCCAAAAAATCAATTTTCTGATGAAAAACGATGACCCCGGACCAGTCGAACGTTGAAAAAATTGGTCAATATTGATGAAATTTTTACATTTAATCTTTTGACTTTAAATGACGGTTGGATGTGAATTATTACTTTTTCAACTAAAATAAGTGTGTTTAAAGTCATTTCTGTGCCTGAAATTGGTCAAAATTTAAGATTTTGAGTAAGCAAAACTCTGTAAAAATGGCAATTTTGGTCACTGTCAGGGTTTAAAAAGTGGTTATTCAACATGAGGCCCGATCCAAAAGACATTTTGAATCTTTTTTGGTAGAGTCCAAAAAATCCATTTTCTGATGAAAAACGATGACCCCGGACCAGTCGAACGTTGAAAAAATGGTCAATATTGATGAAATTTTAACATTTAATCTTTTGACTTTAAATGACGGTTGGATGTGAATTATTACTTTTTCAACTAAAATAAGTGTGTTTAAAGTCATTTCTGTGCCTGAAATTGGTCAAAATTGAAGATTTTGAGTAAGCAAAACTCTGTAAAAATGGCAATTTTGGTCACTGTGAGGGTTTAAAAAGTGGTTATTCAACGTGAGGCCCGATCCAAATGACATTTTGAAACATTTTTGGTAGAGTCCAAAAAATCCATTTTCTGATGAAAAACGATGACCCCGGACCAGTCGAACGTTGAAAAAATGGTCAATATTGATGAAATTTTAACATTTAATCTTTTGACTTTAAATGACGGTTGGATGTGAATTATTACTTTTTCAACTAAAATAAGTGTGTTTAAAGTCATTTCTGTGCCTGAAATTGGTCAAAATTTAAGATTTTGAGTAAGCAAAACTCTGTAAAAATGGCAATTTTGGTCACTGTGAGGGTTTAAAAAATGGTTATTCAACATGAGGCCCGATCCAAATGACATTTTGAAACATTTTTGGTAGAGTCCAAAAAATCAATTTTCTGATGAAAAACGATGACCCCGGACCAGTCGAACGTTGAAAAAATGGTCAATATTGATGAAATTTTTACATTTAATCTTTTGACTTTAAATGACGGTTGGATGTGAATTATTACTTTTTCAACTAAAATAAGTGTGTTTAAAGTCATTTCTGTGCCTGAAATTGGTCAAAATTTAAGATTTTGAGTAAGCAAAACTCTGTAAAAATGGCAATTTAGGTCACTGTGAGGGTTTAAAAAGTGGTTATTCAACATGAGACCCGATCCAAAAGACATTTTGAATCTTTTTTGGTAGAGTCCAAAAAATCCATTTTCTGATGAAAAACGATGACCCCGGACCAGTCGAACGTTGAAAAAATGGTCAATATTGATGAAATGTTAACATTTAATCTTTTGACTTTAAATGACGGTTGGATGTGAATTATTACTTTTTCAACTAAAATAAGTGTGTTTAAAGTCATTTCTGTGCCTGAAATTGGTCAAAATTGAAGATTTTGAGTAAGCAAAACTCTGTAAAAATGGCAATTTTGGTCACTGTGAGGGTTTAAAAAGTGGTTATTCAACATGAGGCCCGATCCAAAAGACATTTTGAATCTTTTTTGGTAGAGTCCAAAAAATCCATTTTCTGATGAAAAACGATGACCCCGGACCAGTCGAACGTTGAAAAAATGGTCAATATTGATGAAATTTTAACATTTAATCTTTTGACTTTAAATGACGGTTGGATGTGAATTATTACTTTTTCAACTAAAATAAGTGTGTTTAAAGTCATTTCTGTGCCTGAAATTGGTCAAAATTTAAGATTTTGAGTAAGCAAAACTCTGTAAAAATGGCAATTTTGGTCACTGTGAGGGTTTAAAAAATGGTTATTCAACATGAGGCCCGATCCAAATGACATTTTGAAACATTTTTGGTAGAGTCCAAAAAATCAATTTTCTGATGAAAAACGATGACCCCGGACCAGTCGAACGTTGAAAAAATGGTCAATATTGATGAAATTTTTACATTTAATCTTTTGACTTTAAATGACGGTTGGATGTGAATTATTACTTTTTCAACTAAAATAAGTGTGTTTAAAGTCATTTCTGTGCCTGAAATTGGTCAAAATTTAAGATTTTGAGTAAGCAAAACTCTGTAAAAATGGCAATTTAGGTCACTGTGAGGGTTTAAAAAGTGGTTATTCAACATGAGACCCGATCCAAAAGACATTTTGAATCTTTTTTGGTAGAGTCCAAAAAATCCATTTTCTGATGAAAAACGATGACCCCGGACCAGTCGAACGTTGAAAAAATGGTCAATATTGATGAAATGTTAACATTTAATCTTTTGACTTTAAATGACGGTTGGATGTGAATTATTACTTTTTCAACTAAAATAAGTGTGTTTAAAGTCATTTCTGTGCCTGAAATTGGTCAAAATTGAAGATTTTGAGTAAGCAAAACTCTGTAAAAATGGCAATTTTGGTCACTGTGAGGGTTTAAAAAGTGGTTATTCAACATGAGGCCCGATCCAAAAGACATTTTGAATCTTTTTTGGTAGAGTCCAAAAAATCCATTTTCTGATGAAAAACGATGACCCCGGACCAGTCGAACGTTGAAAAAATGGTCAATATTGATGAAATTTTAACATTTAATCTTTTGACTTTAAATGACGGTTGGATGTGAATTATTACTTTTTCAACTAAAATAAGTGTGTTTAAAGTCATTTCTGTGCCTGAAATTGGTCAAAATTAAAGATTTTGAGTAAGCAAAACTCTGTAAAAATGGCAATTTTGGTCACTGTGAGGGTTTAAAAAGTGGTTATTCAACATGAGGCCCGATCCAAATGACATTTTGAATCATTTTTGGTAGAGTCCAAAAAATCTATTTTCTGATGAAAAACGATGACCCCTGACCAGTCGAACGTTAAAAAAATGGTCAATATTGATGAAATTTTAACATTTAATCTTTTGACTTTAAATGACGGTTGGATGTGAATTATTACTTTTTCAACTAAAATAAGTGTGTTTAAAGTCATTTCTGTGCCTGAAATTGGTCAAAATTGAAGATTTTGAGTAAGCAAAACTCTGTAAAAAATGGCAATTTTGGTCACTGTGAGGGTTTAAAAAGTGGTTATTCAACATGAGGCCCAATCCAAATGACATTTTGAAACATTTTTGGTAGAGTCCAAAAAACCAATTTTCTGATGAAAAACGATGACCCCGGACCAGTCGAACGTTGAAAAAATGGTCAATATTGATGAAATTTTAACATTTAATCTTTTGACTTTAAATGACGGTTGGATGTGAATTATTACTTTTTCAACTAAAATAAGTGTGTTTAAAGTCATTTCTGTGCCTGAAATTGGTCAAAATTTAAGATTTTGAGTAAGCAAAACTCTGTAAAAATGGCAATTTTGGTCACTGTGAGGGTTTAAAAAGTGGTTATTCAACATGAGACCCGATCCAAAAGACATTTTGAATCTTTTTTGGTAGAGTCCAAAAAATCCATTTTCTGATGAAAAACGATGACCCCGGACCAGTCGAACGTTGAAAAAATGGTCAATATTGATGAAATTTTAACATTTAATCTTTTGACTTTAAATGACGGTTGGATGTGAATTATTACTTTTTCAACTAAAATAAGTGTGTTTAAAGTCATTTCTGTGCCTGAAATTGGTCAAAATTGAAGATTTTGAGTAAGCAAAACTCTGTAAAAATGGCAATTTTGGTCACTGTGAGGGTTTAAAAAGTGGTTATTCAACATGAGGCCCGATCCAAATGACATTTTGAATCATTTTTGGTAGAGTCCAAAAAATCAATTTTCTGATGAAAAACGATGACCCCGGACCAGTCGAACGTTAAAAAAATGGTCAATATTGATCAAATTTTAACATTTAATCTTTTGACTTTAAATGACGGTTGGATGTGAATTATTACTTTTTCAACTAAAATAAGTGTGTTTAAAGTCATTTCTGTGCCTGAAATTGGTCAAAATTTAAGATTTTGAGTATGCAAAACTCTGTAAAAATGGCAATTTTGGTCACTGTGAGGGTTTAAAAAGTGGTTATTCAACATGAGGCCCGATCCAAATGACATTTTGAATCATTTTTGGTAGAGTCCAAAAAATCTATTTTCTGATGAAAAACGATGACCCCGGACCAGTCGAACGTTGAAAAAATGGTCAATATTGATGAAATTTTTACATTTAATCTTTTGACTTTAAATGACGGTTGGATGTGAATTATTACTTTTTCAACTAAAATAAGTGTGTTTAAAGTCATTTCTGTGCCTGAAATTGGTCAAAATTTAAGATTTTGAGTAAGCAAAACTCTGTAAAAATGGCAATTTTGGTCACTGTCAGGGTTTAAAAAGTGGTTATTCAACATGAGGCCCGATCCAAAAGACATTTTGAATCTTTTTTGGTAGAGTCCAAAAAATCCATTTTCTGATGAAAAACGATGACCCCGGACCAGTCGAACGTTGAAAAAATGGTCAATATTGATGAAATTTTAACATTTAATCTTTTGACTTTAAATGACGGTTGGATGTGAATTATTACTTTTTCAACTAAAATAAGTGTGTTTAAAGTCATTTCTGTGCCTGAAATTGGTCAAAATTGAAGATTTTGAGTAAGCAAAACTCTGTAAAAATGGCAATTTTGGTCACTGTGAGGGTTTAAAAAGTGGTTATTCAACGTGAGGCCCGATCCAAATGACATTTTGAAACATTTTTGGTAGAGTCCAAAAAATCCATTTTCTGATGAAAAACGATGACCCCGGACCAGTCGAACGTTGAAAAAATGGTCAATATTGATGAAATTTTAACATTTAATCTTTTGACTTTAAATGACGGTTGGATGTGAATTATTACTTTTTCAACTAAAATAAGTGTGTTTAAAGTCATTTCTGTGCCTGAAATTGGTCAAAATTTAAGATTTTGAGTAAGCAAAACTCTGTAAAAATGGCAATTTTGGTCACTGTGAGGGTTTAAAAAATGGTTATTCAACATGAGGCCCGATCCAAATGACATTTTGAATCATTTTTGGTAGAGTCCAAAAAATCTATTTTCTGATGAAAAACGATGACCCCGGACCAGTCGAACGTTGAAAAAATGGTCAATATTGATGAAATTTTTACATTTAATCTTTTGACTTTAAATGACGGTTGGATGTGAATTATTACTTTTTCAACTAAAATAAGTGTGTTTAAAGTCATTTCTGTGCCTGAAATTGGTCAAAATTTAAGATTTTGAGTAAGCAAAACTCTGTAAAAATGGCAATTTTGGTCACTGTGAGGGTTTAAAAAGTGGTTATTCAACATGAGGCCCGATCCAAATGACATTTTGAATCATTTTTGGTAGAGTCCAAAAAATCAATTTTCTGATGAAAAACGATGACCCCGGACCAGTCGAACGTTGAAAAAATGGTCAATATTGATGAAATTTTTACATTTAATCTTTTGACTTTAAATGACGGTTGGATGTGAATTATTACTTTTTCAACTAAAATAAGTGTGTTTAAAGTCATTTCTGTGCCTGAAATTGGTCAAAATTTAAGATTTTGAGTAAGCAAAACTCTGTAAAAATGGCAATTTAGGTCACTGTGAGGGTTTAAAAAGTGGTTATTCAACATGAGGCCCGATCCAAATGACATTTTGAATCATTTTTGGTAGAGTCCAAAAAATCAATTTTCTGATGAAAAACGATGACCCCTGACCAGTCGAACGTTGAAAAAATGGTCAATATTGATGAAATTTTAACATTTAATCTTTTGACTTTAAATGACGGTTGGATGTGAATTATTACTTTTTCAACTAAAATAAGTGTGTTTAAAGTCATTTCTGTGCCTGAAATTGGTCAAAAATGAAGATTTTGAGTAAGCAAAACTCTGTAAAAAATGGCAATTTTGGTCACTGTGAGGGTTTAAAAAGTGGTTATTCAACATGAGGCCCGATCCAAATGACATTTTGAAACATTTTTGGTAGAGTCCAAAAAATCAATTTTCTGATGAAAAACGATGACCCCGGACCAGTCGAACGTTGAAAAAATGGTCAATATTGATGAAATTTTAACATTTAATCTTTTGACTTTAAATGACGGTTGGATGTGAATTATTACTTTTTCAACTAAAATAAGTGTGTTTAAAGTCATTTCTGTGCCTGAAATTGGTCAAAATTTAAGATTTTGAGTAAGCAAAACTCTGTAAAAATGGCAATTTTGGTCACTGTGAGGGTTTAAAAAATGGTTATTCAACATGAGGCCCGATCCAAATGACATTTTGAAACATTTTTGGTAGAGTCCAAAAAATCAATTTTCTGATGAAAAACGATGACCCCGGACCAGTCGAACGTTGAAAAAATGGTCAATATTGATGAAATTTTTACATTTAATCTTTTGACTTTAAATGACGGTTGGATGTGAATTATCACTTTTTCAACTAAAATAAGTGTGTTTAAAGTCATTTCTGTGCCTGAAATTGGTCAAAATTTAAGATTTTGAGTAAGCAAAACTCTGTAAAAATGGCAATTTAGGTCACTGTGAGGGTTTAAAAAGTGGTTA
This sequence comes from Lissotriton vulgaris, assembly GCF_964263255.1. Classification (NCBI taxonomy): domain Eukaryota; kingdom Metazoa; phylum Chordata; class Amphibia; order Caudata; family Salamandridae; genus Lissotriton; species Lissotriton vulgaris. Next base: position 84,697 of record NW_028241828.1, on the reverse strand, counting down.
TTCAACATGAGACCCGATCCAAAAGACATTTTGAATCTTTTTTGGTAGAGTCCAAAAAATCCATTTTCTGATGAAAAACGATGACCCCGGACCAGTCGAACGTTGAAAAAATGGTCAATATTGATGAAATGTTAACATTTAATCTTTTGACTTTAAATGACGGTTGGATGTGAATTATTACTTTTTCAACTAAAATAAGTGTGTTTAAAGTCATTTCTGTGCCTGAAATTGGTCAAAATTGAAGATTTTGAGTAAGCAAAACTCTGTAAAAATGGCAATTTTGGTCACTGTGAGGGTTTAAAAAGTGGTTATTCAACATGAGGCCCGATCCAAAAGACATTTTGAATCTTTTTTGGTAGAGTCCAAAAAATCCATTTTCTGATGAAAAACGATGACCCCGGACCAGTCGAACGTTGAAAAAATGGTCAATATTGATGAAATTTTAACATTTAATCTTTTGACTTTAAATGACGGTTGGATGTGAATTATTACTTTTTCAACTAAAATAAGTGTGTTTAAAGTCATTTCTGTGCCTGAAATTGGTCAAAATTTAAGATTTTGAGTAAGCAAAACTCTGTAAAAATGGCAATTTTGGTCACTGTGAGGGTTTAAAAAATGGTTATTCAACATGAGGCCCGATCCAAATGACATTTTGAAACATTTTTGGTGGAGTCCAAAAAATCAATTTTCTGATGAAAAACGATGACCCCGGACCAGTCGAACGTTGAAAAAATGGTCAATATTGATGAAATTTTTACATTTAATCTTTTGACTTTAAATGACGGTTGGATGTGAATTATTACTTTTTCAACTAAAATAAGTGTGTTTAAAGTCATTTCTGTGCCTGAAATTGGTCAAAATTTAAGATTTTGAGTAAGCAAAACTCTGTAAAAATGGCAATTTAGGTCACTGTGAGGGTTTAAAAAGTGGTTATTCAACATGAGACCCGATCCAAAAGACATTTTGAATCTTTTTTGGTAGAGTCCAAAAAATCCATTTTCTGATGAAAAACGATGACCCCGGACCAGTCGAACGTTGAAAAAATGGTCAATATTGATGAAATGTTAACATTTAATCTTTTGACTTTAAATGACGGTTGGATGTGAATTATTACTTTTTCAACTAAAATAAGTGTGTTTAAAGTCATTTCTGTGCCTGAAATTGGTCAAAATTGAAGATTTTGAGTAAGCAAAACTCTGTAAAAATGGCAATTTTGGTCACTGTGAGGGTTTAAAAAGTGGTTATTCAACATGAGGCCCGATCCAAAAGACATTTTGAATCTTTTTTGGTAGAGTCCAAAAAATCCATTTTCTGATGAAAAACGATGACCCCGGACCAGTCGAACGTTGAAAAAATGGTCAATATTGATGAAATTTTAACATTTAATCTTTTGACTTTAAATGACGGTTGGATGTGAATTATTACTTTTTCAACTAAAATAAGTGTGTTTAAAGTCATTTCTGTGCCTGAAATTGGTCAAAATTAAAGATTTTGAGTAAGCAAAACTCTGTAAAAATGGCAATTTTGGTCACTGTGAGGGTTTAAAAAGTGGTTATTCAACATGAGGCCCGATCCAAATGACAGTTTGAATCATTTTTGGTAGAGTCCAAAAAATCTATTTTCTGATGAAAAACAATGACCCCTGACCAGTCGAACGTTGAAAAAATGGTCAATATTGATGAAATTTTAACATTTAATCTTTTGACTTTAAATGACGGTTGGATGTGAATTATTACTTTTTCAACTAAAATAAGTGTGTTTAAAGTCATTTCTGTGCCTGAAATTGGTCAAAATTGAAGATTTTGAGTAAGCAAAACTCTGTAAAAAATGGCAATTTTGGTCACTGTGAGGGTTTAAAAAGTGGTTATTCAACATGAGGCCCAATCCAAATGACATTTTGAAACATTTTTGGTAGAGTCCAAAAAACCAATTTTCTGATGAAAAACGATGACCCCGGACCAGTCGAACGTTGAAAAAATGGTCAATATTGATGAAATTTTAACATTTAATCTTTTGACTTTAAATGACGGTTGGATGTGAATTATTACTTTTTCAACTAAAATAAGTGTGTTTAAAGTCATTTCTGTGCCTGAAATTGGTCAAAATTTAAGATTTTGAGTAAGCAAAACTCTGTAAAAATGGCAATTTTGGTCACTGTGAGGGTTTAAAAAGTGGTTATTCAACATGAGACCCGATCCAAAAGACATTTTGAATCTTTTTTGGTAGAGTCCAAAAAATCCATTTTCTGATGAAAAACGATGACCCCGGACCAGTCGAACGTTGAAAAAATGGTCAATATTGATGAAATTTTAACATTTAATCTTTTGACTTTAAATGACGGTTGGATGTGAATTATTACTTTTTCAACTAAAATAAGTGTGTTTAAAGTCATTTCTGTGCCTGAAATTGGTCAAAATTGAAGATTTTGAGTAAGCAAAACTCTGTAAAAATGGCAATTTTGGTCACTGTGAGGGTTTAAAAAGTGGTTATTCAACATGAGGCCCGATCCAAATGACATTTTGAATCATTTTTGGTAGAGTCCAAAAAATCAATTTTCTGATGAAAAACGATGACCCCGGACCAGTCGAACGTTAAAAAAATGGTCAATATTGATCAAATTTTAACATTTAATCTTTTGACTTTAAATGACGGTTGGATGTGAATTATTACTTTTTCAACTAAAATAAGTGTGTTTAAAGTCATTTCTGTGCCTGAAATTGGTCAAAATTTAAGATTTTGAGTAAGCAAAACTCTGTAAAAATGGCAATTTTGGTCACTGTGAGGGTTTAAAAAGTGGTTATTCAACATGAGGCCCGATCCAAATGACATTTTGAATCATTTTTGGTAGAGTCCAAAAAATCAATTTTCTGATGAAAAACGATGACCCCGGACCAGTCGAACGTTGAAAAAATGGTCAATATTGATGACATTTTTACATTTAATCTTTTGACTTTAAATGACGGTTGTATGTGAATTATTACTTTTTCAACTAAAATAAGTGTGTTTAAAGTCATTTCTGTGCCTGAAATTGGTCAAAATTTAAGATTTTGAGTAAGCAAAACTCTGTAAAAATGGCAATTTTGGTCACTGTCAGGGTTTAAAAAGTGGTTATTCAACATGAGGCCCGATCCAAAAGACATTTTGAATCTTTTTTGGTAGAGTCCAAAAAATCCATTTTCTGATGAAAAACGATGACCCCGGACCAGTCGAACGTTGAAAAAATGGTCAATATTGATGAAATTTTAACATTTAATCTTTTGACTTTAAATGACGGTTGGATGTGAATTATTACTTTTTCAACTAAAATAAGTGTGTTTAAAGTCATTTCTGTGCCTGAAATTGGTCAAAATTGAAGATTTTGAGTAAGCAAAACTCTGTAAAAATGGCAATTTTGGTCACTGTGAGGGTTTAAAAAGTGGTTATTCAACGTGAGGCCCGATCCAAATGACATTTTGAAACATTTTTGGTAGAGTCCAAAAAATCCATTTTCTGATGAAAAACGATGACCCCGGACCAGTCGAACGTTGAAAAAATGGTCAATATTGATGAAATGTTAACATTTAATCTTTTGACTTTAAATGACGGTTGGATGTGAATTATTACTTTTTCAACTAAAATAAGTGTGTTTAAAGTCATTTCTGTGCCTGAAATTGGTCAAAATTTAAGATTTTGAGTAAGCAAAACTCTGTAAAAATGGCAATTTTGGTCACTGTGAGGGTTTAAAAAATGGTTATTCAACATGAGGCCCGATCCAAATGACATTTTGAATCATTTTTGGTAGAGTCCAAAAAATCAATTTTCTGATGAAAAACGATGACCCCGGACCAGTCGAACGTTGAAAAAATGGTCAATATTGATGAAATTTTTACATTTAATCTTTTGACTTTAAATGACGGTTGGATGTGAATTATTACTTTTTCAACTAAAATAAGTGTGTTTAAAGTCATTTCTGTGCCTGAAATTGGTCAAAATTTAAGATTTTGAGTAAGCAAAACTCTGTAAAAATGGCAATTTTGGTCACTGTGAGGGTTTAAAAAGTGGTTATTCAACATGAGGCCCGATCCAAATGACATTTTGAATCATTTTTGGTAGAGTCCAAAAAATCAATTTTCTGATGAAAAACGATGACCCCGGACCAGTCGAACGTTGAAAAAATGGTCAATATTGATGAAATTTTTACATTTAATCTTTTGACTTTAAATGACGGTTGGATGTGAATTATTACTTTTTCAACTAAAATAAGTGTGTTTAAAGTCATTTCTGTGCCTGAAAGTGGTCAAAATTGAAGATTTTGAGTAAGCAAAACTCTGTAAAAATGGCAATTTTGGTCACTGTGAGGGTTTAAAAAGTGGTTATTCAACATGAGACCCGATCCAAAAGACATTTTGAATCTTTTTTGGTAGAGTCCAAAAAATCCATTTTCTGATGAAAAACGATGACCCCGGACCAGTCGAACGTTGAAAAAATGGTCAATATTGATGAAATTTTAACATTTAACCTTTTGACTTTAAATGACGGTTGGATGTGAATTATTACTTTTTCAACTAAAATAAGTGTGTTTAAAGTCATTTCTGTGCCTGAAATTGGTCAAATTTAAGATTTTGAGTAAGCAAAACTCTGTAAAAATGGCAATTTTGGTCACTGTGAGGGTTTAAAAAGTGGTTATTCAACATGAGGCCCGATCCAAATGACATTTTGAATCATTTTTGGTAGAGTCCAAAAAATCAATTTTCTGATGAAAAACGATGACCCCGGACCAGTCGAACGTTGAAAAAATGGTCAATATTGATGAAATGTTTACATTTAATCTTTTGACTTGAAATGACGGTTGTATGTGAATTATTACTTTTTCAACTAAAATAAGTGTGTTTAAAGTCATTTCTGTGCCTGAAAGTGGTCAAAATTGAAGATTTTGAGTAAGCAAAACTCTGTAAAAATGGCAATTTTGGTCACTGTGAGGGTTTAAAAAGTGGTTATTCAACATGAGACCCGATCCAAAAGACATTTTGAATCATTTTTGGTAGAGTCCAAAAAATCCATTTTCTGATGAAAAGCGATGACCCCGGACCAGTCGAACGTTGAAAAAATGGTCAATATTGATGAAATTTTAACATTTAATCTTTTGACTTCAAATAACGGTTGGATGTGAATTATTACTTTTTCAACTAAAATAAGTGTGTTTAAAGTCATTTCTGTGCCTGAAATTGGTCAAAATTTAAGATTTTGAGTAAGCAAAACTCTGTAAAAATGGCAATTTTGGTCACTGTGAGGGTTTAAAAGTGGTTATTCAACATGAGGCCCGATCCAAATGACATTTTGAATCATTTTTGGTAGAGTCCAAAAAATCAATTTTCTGATGAAAAACGATGACCCCGGACCAGTCGAACGTTGAAAAAATGGTCAATATTGATGAAATTTTAACATTTAATCTTTTGACTTTAAATGACGGTTGGATGTGAATTATTACTTTTTCAACTAAAATAAGTGTGTTTAAAGTCATTTCTGTGCCTGAAATTGGTCAAAATTGAAGATTTTGAGTAAGCAAAACTCTGTAAAAATGGCAATTTTGGTCACTGTGAGGGTTTAAAAAGTGGTTATTCAACATGAGGCCCGATCCAAAAGACATTTTGAATCTTTTTTGGTAGAGTCCAAAAAATCCATTTTCTGATGAAAAACGATGACCCCGGACCAGTCGAACGTTGAAAAAATGGTCAATATTGATGAAATTTTAACATTTAATCTTTTGACTTTAAATGACGGTTGGATGTGAATTATTACTTTTTCAACTAAAATAAGTGTGTTTAAAGTCATTTCTGTGCCTGAAATTGGTCAAAATTGAAGATTTTGAGTAAGCAAAACTCTGTAAAAATGGCAATTTTGGTCACTGTGAGGGTTTAAAAAATGGTTATTCAACATGAGACCCGATCCAAAAGACATTTTGAATCTTTTTTGGTAGAGTCCAAAAAATCCATTTTCTGATGAAAAACGATGACCCCGGACCAGTCGAACGTTGAAAAAATGGTCAATATTGATGAAATGTTAACATTTAATCTTTTGACTTTAAATGACGGTTGGATGTGAATTATTACTTTTTCAACTAAAATAAGTGTGTTTAAAGTCATTTCTGTGCCTGAAATTGGTCAAAATTGAAGATTTTGAGTAAGCAAAACTCTGTAAAAATGGCAATTTTGGTCACTGTGAGGGTTTAAAAAGTGGTTATTCAACATGAGGCCCGATCCAAAAGACATTTTGAATCTTTTTTGGTAGAGTCCAAAAAATCCATTTTCTGATGAAAAACGATGACCCCGGACCAGTCGAACGTTGAAAAAATGGTCAATATTGATGAAATTTTAACATTTAATCTTTTGACTTTAAATGACGGTTGGATGTGAATTATTACTTTTTCAACTAAAATAAGTGTGTTTAAAGTCATTTCTGTGCCTGAAATTGGTCAAAATTAAAGATTTTGAGTAAGCAAAACTCTGTAAAAATGGCAATTTTGGTCACTGTGAGGGTTTAAAAAGTGGTTATTCAACATGAGGCCCGATCCAAATGACAGTTTGAATCATTTTTGGTAGAGTCCAAAAAATCTATTTTCTGATGAAAAACGATGACCCCTGACCAGTCGAACGTTGAAAAAATGGTCAATATTGATGAAATTTTAACATTTAATCTTTTGACTTTAAATGACGGTTGGATGTGAATTATTACTTTTTCAACTAAAATAAGTGTGTTTAAAGTCATTTCTGTGCCTGAAATTGGTCAAAATTGAAGATTTTGAGTAAGCAAAACTCTGTAAAAAATGGCAATTTTGGTCACTGTGAGGGTTTAAAAAGTGGTTATTCAACATGAGGCCCAATCCAAATGACATTTTGAAACATTTTTGGTAGAGTCCAAAAAACCAATTTTCTGATGAAAAACGATGACCCCGGACCAGTCGAACGTTGAAAAAATGGTCAATATTGATGAAATTTTAACATTTAATCTTTTGACTTTAAATGACGGTTGGATGTGAATTATTACTTTTTCAACTAAAATAAGTGTGTTTAAAGTCATTTCTGTGCCTGAAATTGGTCAAAATTTAAGATTTTGAGTAAGCAAAACTCTGTAAAAATGGCAATTTTGGTCACTGTGAGGGTTTAAAAAGTGGTTATTCAACATGAGACCTGATCCAAAAGACATTTTGAATCTTTTTTGGTAGAGTCCAAAAAATCCATTTTCTGATGAAAAACGATGACCCCGGACCAGTCGAACGTTGAAAAAATGGTCAATATTGATGAAATTTTAACATTTAATCTTTTGACTTTAAATGACGGTTGGATGTGAATTATTACTTTTTCAACTAAAATAAGTGTGTTTAAAGTCATTTCTGTGCCTGAAATTGGTCAAAATTGAAGATTTTGAGTAAGCAAAACTCTGTAAAAATGGCAATTTTGGTCACTGTGAGGGTTTAAAAAGTGGTTATTCAACATGAGGCCCGATCCAAATGACATTTTGAATCATTTTTGGTAGAGTCCAAAAAATCAATTTTCTGATGAAAAACGATGACCCCGGACCAGTCGAACGTTAAAAAAATGGTCAATATTGATCAAATTTTAACATTTAATCTTTTGACTTTAAATGACGGTTGGATGTGAATTATTACTTTTTCAACTAAAATAAGTGTGTTTAAAGTCATTTCTGTGCCTGAAATTGGTCAAAATTTAAGATTTTGAGTATGCAAAACTCTGTAAAAATGGCAATTTTGGTCACTGTGAGGGTTTAAAAAGTGGTTATTCAACATGAGGCCCGATCCAAATGACATTTTGAATCATTTTTGGTAGAGTCCAAAAAATCTATTTTCTGATGAAAAACGATGACCCCGGACCAGTCGAACGTTGAAAAAATGGTCAATATTGATGAAATTTTTACATTTAATCTTTTGACTTTAAATGACGGTTGGATGTGAATTATTACTTTTTCAACTAAAATAAGTGTGTTTAAAGTCATTTCTGTGCCTGAAATTGGTCAAAATTTAAGATTTTGAGTAAGCAAAACTCTGTAAAAATGGCAATTTTGGTCACTGTCAGGGTTTAAAAAGTGGTTATTCAACATGAGGCCCGATCCAAAAGACATTTTGAATCTTTTTTGGTAGAGTCCAAAAAATCCATTTTCTGATGAAAAACGATGACCCCGGACCAGTCGAACGTTGAAAAAATGGTCAATATTGATGAAATTTTAACATTTAATCTTTTGACTTTAAATGACGGTTGGATGTGAATTATTACTTTTTCAACTAAAATAAGTGTGTTTAAAGTCATTTCTGTGCCTGAAATTGGTCAAAATTTAAGATTTTGAGTAAGCAAAACTCTGTAAAAATGGCAATTTAGGTCACTGTGAGGGTTTAAAAAGTGGTTATTCAACATGAGACCCGATCCAAAAGACATTTTGAATCTTTTTTGGTAGAGTCCAAAAAATCCATTTTCTGATGAAAAACGATGACCCCGGACCAGTCGAACGTTGAAAAAATGGTCAATATTGATGAAATGTTAACATTTAATCTTTTGACTTTAAATGACGGTTGGATGTGAATTATTACTTTTTCAACTAAAATAAGTGTGTTTAAAGTCATTTCTGTGCCTGAAATTGGTCAAAATTGAAGATTTTGAGTAAGCAAAACTCTGTAAAAATGGCAATTTTGGTCACTGTGAGGGTTTAAAAAGTGGTTATTCAACATGAGGCCCGATCCAAAAGACATTTTGAATCTTTTTTGGTAGAGTCCAAAAAATCCATTTTCTGATGAAAAACGATGACCCCGGACCAGTCGAACGTTGAAAAAATGGTCAATATTGATGAAATTTTAACATTTAATCTTTTGACTTTAAATGACGGTTGGATGTGAATTATTACTTTTTCAACTAAAATAAGTGTGTTTAAAGTCATTTCTGTGCCTGAAATTGGTCAAAATTTAAGATTTTGAGTAAGCAAAACTCTGTAAAAATGGCAATTTTGGTCACTGTGAGGGTTTAAAAAATGGTTATTCAACATGAGGCCCGATCCAAATGACATTTTGAAACATTTTTGGTAGAGTCCAAAAAATCAATTTTCTGATGAAAAACGATGACCCCGGACCAGTCGAACGTTGAAAAAATGGTCAATATTGATGAAATTTTTACTTTTAATCTTTTGACTTTAAATGACGGTTGGATGTGAATTATTACTTTTTCAACTAAAATAAGTGTGTTTAAAGTCATTTCTGTGCCTGAAATTGGTCAAAATTTAAGATTTTGAGTAAGCAAAACTCTGTAAAAATGGCAATTTAGGTCACTGTGAGGGTTTAAAAAGTGGTTATTCAACATGAGACCCGATCCAAAAGACATTTTGAATCTTTTTTGGTAGAGTCCAAAAAATCCATTTTCTGATGAAAAACGATGACCCCGGACCAGTCGAACGTTGAAAAAATGGTCAATATTGATGAAATGTTAACATTTAATCTTTTGACTTTAAATGACGGTTGGATGTGAATTATTACTTTTTCAACTAAAATAAGTGTGTTTAAAGTCATTTCTGTGCCTGAAATTGGTCAAAATTTAAGATTTTGAGTAAGCAAAACTCTGTAAAAATGGCAATTTTGGTCACTGTGAGGGTTTAAAAAGTGGTTATTCAACATGAGGCCCGATCCAAAAGACATTTTGAATCTTTTTTGGTAGAGTCCAAAAAATCCATTTTCTGATGAAAAACGATGACCCCGGACCAGTCGAACGTTGAAAAAATGGTCAATATTGATGAAATTTTAACATTTAATCTTTTGACTTTAAATGACGGTTGGATGTGAATTATTACTTTTTCAACTAAAATAAGTGTGTTTAAAGTCATTTCTGTGCCTGAAATTGGTCAAAATTGAAGATTTTGAGTAAGCAAAACTCTGTAAAAATGGCAATTTTGGTCACTGTGAGGGTTTAAAAAGTGGTTATTCAACGTGAGGCCCGATCCAAATGACATTTTGAAACATTTTTGGTAGAGTCCAAAAAATCCATTTTCTGATGAAAAACGATGACCCCGGACCAGTCGAACGTTGAAAAAATGGTCAATATTGATGAAATTTTAACATTTAATCTTTTGACTTTAAATGACGGTTGGATGTGAATTATTACTTTTTCAACTAAAATAAGTGTGTTTAAAGTCATTTCTGTGCCTGAAATTGGTCAAAATTTAAGATTTTGAGTAAGCAAAACTCTGTAAAAATGGCAATTTTGGTCACTGTGAGGGTTTAAAAAATGGTTATTCAACATGAGGCCCGATCCAAATGACATTTTGAATCATTTTTGGTAGAGTCCAAAAAATCAATTTTCTGATGAAAAACGATGACCCCGGACCAGTCGAACGTTGAAAAAATGGTCAATATTGATGAAATTTTTACATTTAATCTTTTGACTTTAAATGACGGTTGGATGTGAATTATTACTTTTTCAACTAAAATAAGTGTGTTTAAAGTCATTTCTGTGCCTGAAATTGGTCAAAATTTAAGATTTTGAGTAAGCAAAACTCTGTAAAAATGGCAATTTTGGTCACTGTGAGGGTTTAAAAAGTGGTTATTCAACATGAGGCCCGATCCAAATGACATTTTGAATCATTTTTGGTAGAGTCCAAAAAATCAATTTTCTGATGAAAAACGATGACCCCGGACCAGTCGAACGTTGAAAAAATGGTCAATATTGATGAAATTTTTACATTTAATCTTTTGACTTTAAATGACGGTTGGATGTGAATTATTACTTTTTCAACTAAAATAAGTGTGTTTAAAGTCATTTCTGTGCCTGAAAGTGGTCAAAATTGAAGATTTTGAGTAAGCAAAACTCTGTAAAAATGGCAATTTTGGTCACTGTGAGGGTTTAAAAAGTGGTTATTCAACATGAGACCCGATCCAAAAGACATTTTGAATCTTTTTTGGTAGAGTCCAAAAAATCCATTTTCTGATGAAAAACGATGACCCCGGACCAGTCGAACGTTGAAAAAATGGTCAATATTGATGAAATTTTAACATTTAACCTTTTGACTTTAAATGACGGTTGGATGTGAATTATTACTTTTTCAACTAAAATAAGTGTGTTTAAAGTCATTTCTGTGCCTGAAATTGGTCAAATTTAAGATTTTGAGTAAGCAAAACTCTGTAAAAATGGCAATTTTGGTCACTGTGAGGGTTTAAAAAGTGGTTATTCAACATGAGGCCCGATCCAAATGACATTTTGAATCATTTTTGGTAGAGTCCAAAAAATCAATTTTCTGATGAAAAACGATGACCCCGGACCAGTCGAACGTTGAAAAAATGGTCAATATTGATGAAATGTTTACATTTAATCTTTTGACTTGAAATGACGGTTGTATGTGAATTATTACTTTTTCAACTAAAATAAGTGTGTTTAAAGTCATTTCTGTGCCTGAAAGTGGTCAAAATTGAAGATTTTGAGTAAGCAAAACTCTGTAAAAATGGCAATTTTGGTCACTGTGAGGGTTTAAAAAGTGGTTATTCAACATGAGACCCGATCCAAAAGACATTTTGAATCATTTTTGGTAGAGTCCAAAAAATCCATTTTCTGATGAAAAGCGATGACCCCGGACCAGTCGAACGTTGAAAAAATGGTCAATATTGATGAAATTTTAACATTTAATCTTTTGACTTCAAATAACGGTTGGATGTGAATTATTACTTTTTCAACTAAAATAAGTGTGTTTAAAGTCATTTCTGTGCCTGAAATTGGTCAAAATTTAAGATTTTGAGTAAGCAAAACTCTGTAAAAATGGCAATTTTGGTCACTGTGAGGGTTTAAAAGTGGTTATTCAACATGAGGCCCGATCCAAATGACATTTTGAATCATTTTTGGTAGAGTCCAAAAAATCAATTTTCTGATGAAAAACGATGACCCCGGACCAGTCGAACGTTGAAAAAATGGTCAATATTGATGAAATTTTAACATTTAATCTTTTGACTTTAAATGACGGTTGGATGTGAATTATTACTTTTTCAACTAAAATAAGTGTGTTTAAAGTCATTTCTGTGCCTGAAATTGGTCAAAATTGAAGATTTTGAGTAAGCAAAACTCTGTAAAAATGGCAATTTTGGTCACTGTGAGGGTTTAAAAAGTGGTTATTCAACATGAGGCCCGATCCAAAAGACATTTTGAATCTTTTTTGGTAGAGTCCAAAAAATCCATTTTCTGATGAAAAACGATGACCCCGGACCAGTCGAACGTTGAAAAAATGGTCAATATTGATGAAATTTTAACATTTAATCTTTTGACTTTAAATGACGGTTGGATGTGAATTATTACTTTTTCAACTAAAATAAGTGTGTTTAAAGTCATTTCTGTGCCTGAAATTGGTCAAAATTGAAGATTTTGAGTAAGCAAAACTCTGTAAAAATGGCAATTTTGGTCACTGTGAGGGTTTAAAAAATGGTTATTCAACATGAGACCCGATCCAAAAGACATTTTGAATCTTTTTTGGTAGAGTCCAAAAAATCCATTTTCTGATGAAAAACGATGACCCCGGACCAGTCGAACGTTGAAAAAATGGTCAATATTGATGAAATGTTAACATTTAATCTTTTGACTTTAAATGACGGTTGGATGTGAATTATTACTTTTTCAACTAAAATAAGTGTGTTTAAAGTCATTTCTGTGCCTGAAATTGGTCAAAATTTAAGATTTTGAGTAAGCAAAACTCTGTAAAAATGGCAATTTTGGTCACTGTCAGGGTTTAAAAAGTGGTTATTCAACATGAGGCCCGATCCAAAAGACATTTTGAATCTTTTTTGGTAGAGTCCAAAAAATCCATTTTCTGATGAAAAACGATGACCCCGGACCAGTCGAACGTTGAAAAAATGGTCAATATTGATGAAATTTTAACATTTAATCTTTTGACTTTAAATGACGGTTGGATGTGAATTATTACTTTTTCAACTAAAATAAGTGTGTTTAAAGTCATTTCTGTGCCTGAAATTGGTCAAAATTTAAGATTTTGAGTAAGCAAAACTCTGTAAAAATGGCAATTTAGGTCACTGTGAGGGTTTAAAAAGTGGTTATTCAACATGAGACCCGATCCAAAAGACATTTTGAATCTTTTTTGGTAGAGTCCAAAAAATCCATTTTCTGATGAAAAACGATGACCCCGGACCAGTCGAACGTTGAAAAAATGGTCAATATTGATGAAATGTTAACATTTAATCTTTTGACTTTAAATGACGGTTGGATGTGAATTATTACTTTTTCAACTAAAATAAGTGTGTTTAAAGTCATTTCTGTGCCTGAAATTGGTCAAAATTGAAGATTTTGAGTAAGCAAAACTCTGTAAAAATGGCAATTTTGGTCACTGTGAGGGTTTAAAAAGTGGTTATTCAACATGAGGCCCGATCCAAAAGACATTTTGAATCTTTTTTGGTAGAGTCCAAAAAATCCATTTTCTGATGAAAAACGATGACCCCGGACCAGTCGAACGTTGAAAAAATGGTCAATATTGATGAAATTTTAACATTTAATCTTTTGACTTTAAATGACGGTTGGATGTGAATTATTACTTTTTCAACTAAAATAAGTGTGTTTAAAGTCATTTCTGTGCCTGAAATTGGTCAAAATTTAAGATTTTGAGTAAGCAAAACTCTGTAAAAATGGCAATTTTGGTCACTGTGAGGGTTTAAAAAATGGTTATTCAACATGAGGCCCGATCCAAATGACATTTTGAAACATTTTTGGTAGAGTCCAAAAAATCAATTTTCTGATGAAAAACGATGACCCCGGACCAGTCGAACGTTGAAAAAATGGTCAATATTGATGAAATTTTTACATTTAATCTTTTGACTTTAAATGACGGTTGGATGTGAATTATTACTTTTTCAACTAAAATAAGTGTGTTTAAAGTCATTTCTGTGCCTGAAATTGGTCAAAATTTAAGATTTTGAGTAAGCAAAACTCTGTAAAAATGGCAATTTAGGTCACTGTGAGGGTTTAAAAAGTGGTTATTCAACATGAGACCCGATCCAAAAGACATTTTGAATCTTTTTTGGTAGAGTCCAAAAAATCCATTTTCTGATGAAAAACGATGACCCCGGACCAGTCGAACGTTGAAAAAATGGTCAATATTGATGAAATGTTAACATTTAATCTTTTGACTTTAAATGACGGTTGGATGTGAATTATTACTTTTTCAACTAAAATAAGTGTGTTTAAAGTCATTTCTGTGCCTGAAATTGGTCAAAATTGAAGATTTTGAGTAAGCAAAACTCTGTAAAAATGGCAATTTTGGTCACTGTGAGGGTTTAAAAAGTGGTTATTCAACATGAGGCCCGATCCAAAAGACATTTTGAATCTTTTTTGGTAGAGTCCAAAAAATCCATTTTCTGATGAAAAACGATGACCCCGGACCAGTCGAACGTTGAAAAAATGGTCAATATTGATGAAATTTTAACATTTAATCTTTTGACTTTAAATGACGGTTGGATGTGAATTATTACTTTTTCAACTAAAATAAGTGTGTTTAAAGTCATTTCTGTGCCTGAAATTGGTCAAAATTAAAGATTTTGAGTAAGCAAAACTCTGTAAAAATGGCAATTTTGGTCACTGTGAGGGTTTAAAAAGTGGTTATTCAACATGAGGCCCGATCCAAATGACAGTTTGAATCATTTTTGGTAGAGTCCAAAAAATCTATTTTCTGATGAAAAACGATGACCCCTGACCAGTCGAACGTTGAAAAAATGGTCAATATTGATGAAATTTTAACATTTAATCTTTTGACTTTAAATGACGGTTGGATGTGAATTATTACTTTTTCAACTAAAATAAGTGTGTTTAAAGTCATTTCTGTGCCTGAAATTGGTCAAAATTGAAGATTTTGAGTAAGCAAAACTCTGTAAAAAATGGCAATTTTGGTCACTGTGAGGGTTTAAAAAGTGGTTATTCAACATGAGGCCCAATCCAAATGACATTTTGAAACATTTTTGGTAGAGTCCAAAAAACCAATTTTCTGATGAAAAACGATGACCCCGGACCAGTCGAACGTTGAAAAAATGGTCAATATTGATGAAATTTTAACATTTAATCTTTTGACTTTAAATGACGGTTGGATGTGAATTATTACTTTTTCAACTAAAATAAGTGTGTTTAAAGTCATTTCTGTGCCTGAAATTGGTCAAAATTTAAGATTTTGAGTAAGCAAAACTCTGTAAAAATGGCAATTTTGGTCACTGTGAGGGTTTAAAAAGTGGTTATTCAACATGAGACCCGATCCAAAAGACATTTTGAATCTTTTTTGGTAGAGTCCAAAAAATCCATTTTCTGATGAAAAACGATGACCCCGGACCAGTCGAACGTTGAAAAAATGGTCAATATTGATGAAATTTTAACATTTAATCTTTTGACTTTAAATGACGGTTGGATGTGAATTATTACTTTTTCAACTAAAATAAGTGTGTTTAAAGTCATTTCTGTGCCTGAAATTGGTCAAAATTGAAGATTTTGAGTAAGCAAAACTCTGTAAAAATGGCAATTTTGGTCACTGTGAGGGTTTAAAAAGTGGTTATTCAACATGAGGCCCGATCCAAATGACATTTTGAATCATTTTTGGTAGAGTCCAAAAAATCAATTTTCTGATGAAAAACGATGACCCCGGACCAGTCGAACGTTAAAAAAATGGTCAATATTGATCAAATTTTAACATTTAATCTTTTGACTTTAAATGACGGTTGGATGTGAATTATTACTTTTTCAACTAAAATAAGTGTGTTTAAAGTCATTTCTGTGCCTGAAATTGGTCAAAATTTAAGATTTTGAGTAAGCAAAACTCTGTAAAAATGGCAATTTTGGTCACTGTGAGGGTTTAAAAAGTGGTTATTCAACATGAGGCCCGATCCAAATGACATTTTGAATCATTTTTGGTAGAGTCCAAAAAATCAATTTTCTGATGAAAAACGATGACCCCGGACCAGTCGAACGTTGAAAAAATGGTCAATATTGATGAAATTTTTACATTTAATCTTTTGACTTTAAATGACGGTTGTATGTGAATTATTACTTTTTCAACTAAAATAAGTGTGTTTAAAGTCATTTCTGTGCCTGAAATTGGTCAAAATTTAAGATTTTGAGTAAGCAAAACTCTGTAAAAATGGCAATTTTGGTCACTGTCAGGGTTTAAAAAGTGGTTATTCAACATGAGGCCCGATCCAAAAGACATTTTGAATCTTTTTTGGTAGAGTCCAAAAAATCCATTTTCTGATGAAAAACGATGACCCCGGACCAGTCGAACGTTGAAAAAATGGTCAATATTGATGAAATTTTAACATTTAATCTATTGACTTTAAATGACGGTTGGATGTGAATTATTACTTTTTCAACTAAAATAAGTGTGTTTAAAGTCATTTCTGTGCCTGAAATTGGTCAAAATTGAAGATTTTGAGTAAGCAAAACTCTGTAAAAATGGCAATTTTGGTCACTGTGAGGGTTTAAAAAGTGGTTATTCAACGTGAGGCCCGATCCAAATGACATTTTGAAACATTTTTGGTAGAGTCCAAAAAATCCATTTTCTGATGAAAAACGATGACCCCGGACCAGTCGAACGTTGAAAAAATGGTCAATATTGATGAAATTTTAACATTTAATCTTTTGACTTTAAATGACGGTTGGATGTGAATTATTACTTTTTCAACTAAAATAAGTGTGTTTAAAGTCATTTCTGTGCCTGAAATTGGTCAAAATTTAAGATTTTGAGTAAGCAAAACTCTGTAAAAATGGCAATTTTGGTCACTGTGAGGGTTTAAAAAATGGTTATTCAACATGAGGCCCGATCCAAATGACATTTTGAATCATTTTTGGTAGAGTCCAAAAAATCTATTTTCTGATGAAAAACGATGACCCCGGACCAGTCGAACGTTGAAAAAATGGTCAATATTGATGAAATTTTTACATTTAATCTTTTGACTTTAAATGACGGTTGGATGTGAATTATTACTTTTTCAACTAAAATAAGTGTGTTTAAAGTCATTTCTGTGCCTGAAATTGGTCAAAATTTAAGATTTTGAGTAAGCAAAACTCTGTAAAAATGGCAATTTTGGTCACTGTGAGGGTTTAAAAAGTGGTTATTCAACATGAGGCCCGATCCAAATGACATTTTGAATCATTTTTGGTAGAGTCCAAAAAATCAATTTTCTGATGAAAAACGATGACCCCGGACCAGTCGAACGTTGAAAAAATGGTCAATATTGATGAAATTTTTACATTTAATCTTTTGACTTTAAATGACGGTTGGATGTGAATTATTACTTTTTCAACTAAAATAAGTGTGTTTAAAGTCATTTCTGTGCCTGAAAGTGGTCAAAATTGAAGATTTTGAGTAAGCAAAACTCTGTAAAAATGGCAATTTTGGTCACTGTGAGGGTTTAAAAAGTGGTTATTCAACATGAGACCCGATCCAAAAGACATTTTGAATCTTTTTTGGTAGAGTCCAAAAAATCCATTTTCTGATGAAAAACGATGACCCCGGACCAGTCGAACGTTGAAAAAATGGTCAATATTGATGAAATTTTAACATTTAACCTTTTGACTTTAAATGACGGTTGGATGTGAATTATTACTTTTTCAACTAAAATAAGTGTGTTTAAAGTCATTTCTGTGCCTGAAATTGGTCAAATTTAAGATTTTGAGTAAGCAAAACTCTGTAAAAATGGCAATTTTGGTCACTGTGAGGGTTTAAAAAGTGGTTATTCAACATGAGGCCCGATCCAAATGACATTTTGAATCATTTTTGGTAGAGTCCAAAAAATCAATTTTCTGATGAAAAACGATGACCCCGGACCAGTCGAACGTTGAAAAAATGGTCAATATTGATGAAATGTTTACATTTAATCTTTTGACTTGAAATGACGGTTGTATGTGAATTATTACTTTTTCAACTAAAATAAGTGTGTTTAAAGTCATTTCTGTGCCTGAAAGTGGTCAAAATTGAAGATTTTGAGTAAGCAAAACTCTGTAAAAATGGCAATTTTGGTCACTGTGAGGGTTTAAAAAGTGGTTATTCAACATGAGACCCGATCCAAAAGACATTTTGAATCATTTTTGGTAGAGTCCAAAAAATCCATTTTCTGATGAAAAGCGATGACCCCGGACCAGTCGAACGTTGAAAAAATGGTCAATATTGATGAAATTTTAACATTTAATCTTTTGACTTCAAATAACGGTTGGATGTGAATTATTACTTTTTCAACTAAAATAAGTGTGTTTAAAGTCATTTCTGTGCCTGAAATTGGTCAAAATTTAAGATTTTGAGTAAGCAAAACTCTGTAAAAATGGCAATTTTGGTCACTGTGAGGGTTTAAAAGTGGTTATTCAACATGAGGCCCGATCCAAATGACATTTTGAATCATTTTTGGTAGAGTCCAAAAAATCAATTTTCTGATGAAAAACGATGACCCCGGACCAGTCGAACGTTGAAAAAATGGTCAATATTGATGAAATTTTAACATTTAATCTTTTGACTTTAAATGACGGTTGGATGTGAATTATTACTTTTTCAACTAAAATAAGTGTGTTTAAAGTCATTTCTGTGCCTGAAATTGGTCAAAATTGAAGATTTTGAGTAAGCAAAACTCTGTAAAAATGGCAATTTTGGTCACTGTGAGGGTTTAAAAAGTGGTTATTCAACATGAGGCCCGATCCAAAAGACATTTTGAATCTTTTTTGGTAGAGTCCAAAAAATCCATTTTCTGATGAAAAACGATGACCCCGGACCAGTCGAACGTTGAAAAAATGGTCAATATTGATGAAATTTTAACATTTAATCTTTTGACTTTAAATGACGGTTGGATGTGAATTATTACTTTTTCAACTAAAATAAGTGTGTTTAAAGTCATTTCTGTGCCTGAAATTGGTCAAAATTGAAGATTTTGAGTAAGCAAAACTCTGTAAAAATGGCAATTTTGGTCACTGTGAGGGTTTAAAAAATGGTTATTCAACATGAGACCCGATCCAAAAGACATTTTGAATCTTTTTTGGTAGAGTCCAAAAAATCCATTTTCTGATGAAAAATGATGACCCCGGACCAGTCGAACGTTGAAAAAATGGTCAATATTGATGAAATGTTAACATTTAATCTTTTGACTTTAAATGACGGTTGGATGTGAATTATTACTTTTTCAACTAAAATAAGTGTGTTTAAAGTCATTTCTGTGCCTGAAATTGGTCAAAATTGAAGATTTTGAGTAAGCAAAACTCTGTAAAAATGGCAATTTTGGTCACTGTGAGGGTTTAAAAAGTGGTTATTCAACATGAGGCCCGATCCAAAAGACATTTTGAATCTTTTTTGGTAGAGTCCAAAAAATCCATTTTCTGATGAAAAACGATGACCCCGGACCAGTCGAACGTTGAAAAAATGGTCAATATTGATGAAATTTTAACATTTAATCTTTTGACTTTAAATGACGGTTGGATGTGAATTATTACTTTTTCAACTAAAATAAGTGTGTTTAAAGTCATTTCTGTGCCTGAAATTGGTCAAAATTAAAGATTTTGAGTAAGCAAAACTCTGTAAAAATGGCAATTTTGGTCACTGTGAGGGTTTAAAAAGTGGTTATTCAACATGAGGCCCGATCCAAATGACAGTTTGAATCATTTTTGGTAGAGTCCAAAAAATCTATTTTCTGATGAAAAACGATGACCCCTGACCAGTCGAACGTTGAAAAAATGGTCAATATTGATGAAATTTTAACATTTAATCTTTTGACTTTAAATGACGGTTGGATGTGAATTATTACTTTTTCAACTAAAATAAGTGTGTTTAAAGTCATTTCTGTGCCTGAAATTGGTCAAAATTGAAGATTTTGAGTAAGCAAAACTCTGTAAAAAATGGCAATTTTGGTCACTGTGAGGGTTTAAAAAGTGGTTATTCAACATGAGGCCCAATCCAAATGACATTTTGAAACATTTTTGGTAGAGTCCAAAAAACCAATTTTCTGATGAAAAACGATGACCCCGGACCAGTCGAACGTTGAAAAAATGGTCAATATTGATGAAATTTTAACATTTAATCTTTTGACTTTAAATGACGGTTGGATGTGAATTATTACTTTTTCAACTAAAATAAGTGTGTTTAAAGTCATTTCTGTGCCTGAAATTGGTCAAAATTTAAGATTTTGAGTAAGCAAAACTCTGTAAAAATGGCAATTTTGGTCACTGTGAGGGTTTAAAAAATGGTTATTCAACATGAGGCCCGATCCAAATGACATTTTGAAACATTTTTGGTAGAGTCCAAAAAATCAATTTTCTGATGAAAAACGATGACCCCGGACCAGTCGAACGTTGAAAAAATGGTCAATATTGATGAAATTTTTACATTTAATCTTTTGACTTTAAATGACGGTTGGATGTGAATTATTACTTTTTCAACTAAAATAAGTGTGTTTAAAGTCATTTCTGTGCCTGAAATTGGTCAAAATTTAAGATTTTGAGTAAGCAAAACTCTGTAAAAATGGCAATTTAGGTCACTGTGAGGGTTTAAAAAGTGGTTATTCAACATGAGACCCGATCCAAAAGACATTTTGAATCTTTTTTGGTAGAGTCCAAAAAATCCATTTTCTGATGAAAAACGATGACCCCGGACCAGTCGAACGTTGAAAAAATGGTCAATATTGATGAAATGTTAACATTTAATCTTTTGACTTTAAATGATGGTTGGATGTGAATTATTACTTTTTCAACTAAAATAAGTGTGTTTAAAGTCATTTCTGTGCCTGAAATTGGTCAAAATTGAAGATTTTGAGTAAGCAAAACTCTGTAAAAATGGCAATTTTGGTCACTGTGAGGGTTTAAAAAGTGGTTATTCAACATGAGGCCCGATCCAAAAGACATTTTGAATCTTTTTTGGTAGAGTCCAAAAAATCCATTTTCTGATGAAAAACGATGACCCCGGACCAGTCGAACGTTGAAAAAATGGTCAATATTGATGAAATTTTAACATTTAATCTTTTGACTTTAAATGACGGTTGGATGTGAATTATTACTTTTTCAACTAAAATAAGTGTGTTTAAAGTCATTTCTGTGCCTGAAATTGGTCAAAATTAAAGATTTTGAGTAAGCAAAACTCTGTAAAAATGGCAATTTTGGTCACTGTGAGGGTTTAAAAAGTGGTTATTCAACATGAGGCCCGATCCAAATGACAGTTTGAATCATTTTTGGTAGAGTCCAAAAAATCTATTTTCTGATGAAAAACGATGACCCCTGACCAGTCGAACGTTGAAAAAATGGTCAATATTGATGAAATTTTAACATTTAATCTTTTGACTTTAAATGACGGTTGGATGTGAATTATTACTTTTTCAACTAAAATAAGTGTGTTTAAAGTCATTTCTGTGCCTGAAATTGGTCAAAATTGAAGATTTTGAGTAAGCAAAACTCTGTAAAAAATGGCAATTTTGGTCACTGTGAGGGTTTAAAAAGTGGTTATTCAACATGAGGCCCAATCCAAATGACATTTTGAAACATTTTTGGTAGAGTCCAAAAAACCAATTTTCTGATGAAAAACGATGACCCCGGACCAGTCGAACGTTGAAAAAATGGTCAATATTGATGAAATTTTAACATTTAATCTTTTGACTTTAAATGACGGTTGGATGTGAATTATTACTTTTTCAACTAAAATAAGTGTGTTTAAAGTCATTTCTGTGCCTGAAATTGGTCAAAATTTAAGATTTTGAGTAAGCAAAACTCTGTAAAAATGGCAATTTTGGTCACTGTGAGGGTTTAAAAAGTGGTTATTCAACATGAGACCCGATCCAAAAGACATTTTGAATCTTTTTTGGTAGAGTCCAAAAAATCCATTTTCTGATGAAAAACGATGACCCCGGACCAGTCGAACGTTGAAAAAATGGTCAATATTGATGAAATTTTAACATTTAATCTTTTGACTTTAAATGACGGTTGGATGTGAATTATTACTTTTTCAACTAAAATAAGTGTGTTTAAAGTCATTTCTGTGCCTGAAATTGGTCAAAATTGAAGATTTTGAGTAAGCAAAACTCTGTAAAAATGGCAATTTTGGTTACTGTGAGGGTTTAAAAAGTGGTTATTCAACATGAGGCCCGATCCAAATGACATTTTGAATCATTTTTGGTAGAGTCCAAAAAATCAATTTTCTGATGAAAAACGATGACCCCGGACCAGTCGAACGTTAAAAAAATGGTCAATATTGATCAAATTTTAACATTTAATCTTTTGACTTTAAATGACGGTTGGATGTGAATTATTACTTTTTCAACTAAAATAAGTGTGTTTAAAGTCATTTCTGTGCCTGAAATTGGTCAAAATTTAAGATTTTGAGTAAGCAAAACTCTGTAAAAATGGCAATTTTGGTCACTGTGAGGGTTTAAAAAGTGGTTATTCAACATGAGGCCCGATCCAAATGACATTTTGAATCATTTTTGGTAGAGTCCAAAAAATCAATTTTCTGATGAAAAACGATGACCCCGGACCAGTCGAACGTTGAAAAAATGGTCAATATTGATGAAATTTTTACATTTAATCTTTTGACTTTAAATGACGGTTGGATGTGAATTATTACTTTTTCAACTAAAATAAGTGTGTTTAAAGTCATTTCTGTGCCTGAAATTGGTCAAAATTTAAGATTTTGAGTAAGCAAAACTCTGTAAAAATGGCAATTTTGGTCACTGTCAGGGTTTAAAAAGTGGTTATTCAACATGAGGCCCGATCCAAAAGACATTTTGAATCTTTTTTGGTAGAGTCCAAAAAATCCATTTTCTGATGAAAAACGATGACCCCGGACCAGTCGAACGTTGAAAAAATGGTCAATATTGATGAAATTTTAACATTTAATCTTTTGACTTTAAATGACGGTTGGATGTGAATTATTACTTTTTCAACTAAAATAAGTGTGTTTAAAGTCATTTCTGTGCCTGAAATTGGTCAAAATTGAAGATTTTGAGTAAGCAAAACTCTGTAAAAATGGCAATTTTGGTCACTGTGAGGGTTTAAAAAGTGGTTATTCAACGTGAGGCCCGATCCAAATGACATTTTGAAACATTTTTGGTAGAGTCCAAAAAATCAATTTTCTGATGAAAAACGATGACCCCGGACCAGTCGAACGTTGAAAAAATGGTCAATATTGATGAAATTTTAACATTTAATCTTTTGACTTTAAATGACGGTTGGATGTGAATTATTACTTTTTCAACTAAAATAAGTGTGTTTAAAGTCATTTCTGTGCCTGAAATTGGTCAAAATTTAAGATTTTGAGTAAGCAAAACTCTGTAAAAATGGCAATTTTGGTCACTGTGAGGGTTTAAAAAATGGTTATTCAACATGAGGCCCGATCCAAATGACATTTTGAATCATTTTTGGTAGAGTCCAAAAAATCTATTTTCTGATGAAAAACGATGACCCCGGACCAGTCGAACGTTGAAAAAATGGTCAATATTGATGAAATTTTTACATTTAATCTTTTGACTTTAAATGACGGTTGGATGTGAATTATTACTTTTTCAACTAAAATAAGTGTGTTTAAAGTCATTTCTGTGCCTGAAATTGGTCAAAATTGAAGATTTTGAGTAAGCAAAACTCTGTAAAAATGGCAATTTTGGTCACTGTGAGGGTTTAAAAAGTGGTTATTCAACGTGAGGCCCGATCCAAATGACATTTTGAAACATTTTTGGTAGAGTCCAAAAAATCCATTTTCTGATGAAAAACGATGACCCCGGACCAGTCGAACGTTGAAAAAATGGTCAATATTGATGAAATTTTAACATTTAATCTTTTGACTTTAAATGACGGTTGGATGTGAATTATTACTTTTTCAACTAAAATAAGTGTGTTTAAAGTCATTTCTGTGCCTGAAATTGGTCAAAATTTAAGATTTTGAGTAAGCAAAACTCTGTAAAAATGGCAATTTTGGTCACTGTGAGGGTTTAAAAAATGGTTATTCAACATGAGGCCCGATCCAAATGACATTTTGAATCATTTTTGGTAGAGTCCAAAAAATCTATTTTCTGATGAAAAACGATGACCCCGGACCAGTCGAACGTTGAAAAAATGGTCAATATTGATGAAATTTTTACATTTAATCTTTTGACTTTAAATGACGGTTGGATGTGAATTATTACTTTTTCAACTAAAATAAGTGTGTTTAAAGTCATTTCTGTGCCTGAAATTGGTCAAAATTTAAGATTTTGAGTAAGCAAAACTCTGTAAAAATGGCAATTTTGGTCACTGTGAGGGTTTAAAAAGTGGTTATTCAACATGAGGCCCGATCCAAATGACATTTTGAATCATTTTTGGTAGAGTCCAAAAAATCAATTTTCTGATGAAAAACGATGACCCCGGACCAGTCGAATGTTGAAAAAATGGTCAATATTGATGAAATTTTAACATTTAATCTTTTGACTTTAAATGACGGTTGGATGTGAATTATTACTTTTTCAACTAAAATAAGTGTGTTTAAAGTCATTTCTGTGCCTGAAATTGGTCAAAATTTAAGATTTTGAGTAAGCAAAACTCTGTAAAAAATGGCAATTTTGGTCACTGTGAGGGTTTAAAAAGTGGTTATTCAACATGAGGCCCAATCCAAATGACATTTTGAAACATTTTTGGTAGAGTCCAAAAAACCAATTTTCTGATGAAAAACGATGACCCCGGACCAGTCGAATGTTGAAAAAATGGTCAATATTGATGAAATTTTAACATTTAATCTTTTGACTTTAAATGACGGTTGGATGTGAATTATTACTTTTTCAACTAAAATAAGTGTGTTTAAAGTCATTTCTGTGCCTGAAATTGGTCAAAATTTAAGATTTTGAGTAAGCAAAACTCTGTAAAAATGGCAATTTTGGTCACTGTGAGGGTTTAAAAAGTGGTTATTCAACATGAGACCCGATCCAAAAGACATTTTGAATCTTTTTTGGTAGAGTCCAAAAAATCCATTTTCTGATGAAAAACGATGACCCCGGACCAGTCGAACGTTGAAAAAATGGTCAATATTGATGAAATTTTAACATTTAATCTTTTGACTTTAAATGACGGTTGGATGTGAATTATTACTTTTTCAACTAAAATAAGTGTGTTTAAAGTCATTTCTGTGCCTGAAATTGGTCAAAATTGAAGATTTTGAGTAAGCAAAACTCTGTAAAAATGGCAATTTTGGTCACTGTGAGGGTTTAAAAAGTGGTTATTCAACATGAGGCCCGATCCAAATGACATTTTGAATCATTTTTGGTAGAGTCCAAAAAATCAATTTTCTGATGAAAAACGATGACCCCGGACCAGTCGAACGTTAAAAAAATGGTCAATATTGATCAAATTTTAACATTTAATCTTTTGACTTTAAATGACGGTTGGATGTGAATTATTACTTTTTCAACTAAAATAAGTGTGTTTAAAGTCATTTCTGTGCCTGAAATTGGTCAAAATTTAAGATTTTGAGTAAGCAAAACTCTGTAAAAATGGCAATTTTGGTCACTGTGAGGGTTTAAAAAGTGGTTATTCAACATGAGGCCCGATCCAAATGACATTTTGAATCATTTTTGGTAGAGTCCAAAAAATCAATTTTCTGATGAAAAACGATGACCCCGGACCAGTCGAACGTTGAAAAAATGGTCAATATTGATGAAATTTTAACATTTAATCTTTTGACTTTAAATGACGGTTGGATGTGAATTATTACTTTTTCAACTAAAATAAGTGTGTTTAAAGTCATTTCTGTGCCTGAAATTGGTCAAAATTAAAGATTTTGAGTAAGCAAAACTCTGTAAAAATGGCAATTTTGGTCACTGTGAGGGTTTAAAAAGTGGTTATTCAACATGAGGCCCGATCCAAATGACAGTTTGAATCATTTTTGGTAGAGTCCAAAAAATCTATTTTCTGATGAAAAACGATGACCCCTGACCAGTCGAACGTTGAAAAAATGGTCAATATTGATGAAATTTTAACATTTAATCTTTTGACTTTAAATGACGGTTGGATGTGAATTATTACTTTTTCAACTAAAATAAGTGTGTTTAAAGTCATTTCTGTGCCTGAAATTGGTCAAAATTGAAGATTTTGAGTAAGCAAAACTCTGTAAAAAATGGCAATTTTGGTCACTGTGAGGGTTTAAAAAGTGGTTATTCAACATGAGGCCCAATCCAAATGACATTTTGAAACATTTTTGGTAGAGTCCAAAAAACCAATTTTCTGATGAAAAACGATGACCCCGGACCAGTCGAACGTTGAAAAAATGGTCAATATTGATGAAATTTTAACATTTAATCTTTTGACTTTAAATGACGGTTGGATGTGAATTATTACTTTTTCAACTAAAATAAGTGTGTTTAAAGTCATTTCTGTGCCTGAAATTGGTCAAAATTTAAGATTTTGAGTAAGCAAAACTCTGTAAAAATGGCAATTTTGGTCACTGTGAGGGTTTAAAAAGTGGTTATTCAACATGAGACCCGATCCAAAAGACATTTTGAATCTTTTTTGGTAGAGTCCAAAAAATCCATTTTCTGATGAAAAACGATGACCCCGGACCAGTCGAACGTTGAAAAAATGGTCAATATTGATGAAATTTTAACATTTAATCTTTTGACTTTAAATGACGGTTGGATGTGAATTATTACTTTTTCAACTAAAATAAGTGTGTTTAAAGTCATTTCTGTGCCTGAAATTGGTCAAAATTGAAGATTTTGAGTAAGCAAAACTCTGTAAAAATGGCAATTTTGGTTACTGTGAGGGTTTAAAAAGTGGTTATTCAACATGAGGCCCGATCCAAATGACATTTTGAATCATTTTTGGTAGAGTCCAAAAAATCAATTTTCTGATGAAAAACGATGACCCCGGACCAGTCGAACGTTAAAAAAATGGTCAATATTGATCAAATTTTAACATTTAATCTTTTGACTTTAAATGACGGTTGGATGTGAATTATTACTTTTTCAACTAAAATAAGTGTGTTTAAAGTCATTTCTGTGCCTGAAATTGGTCAAAATTTAAGATTTTGAGTAAGCAAAACTCTGTAAAAATGGCAATTTTGGTCACTGTGAGGGTTTAAAAAGTGGTTATTCAACATGAGGCCCGATCCAAATGACATTTTGAATCATTTTTGGTAGAGTCCAAAAAATCAATTTTCTGATGAAAAACGATGACCCCGGACCAGTCGAACGTTGAAAAAATGGTCAATATTGATGAAATTTTTACATTTAATCTTTTGACTTTAAATGACGGTTGGATGTGAATTATTACTTTTTCAACTAAAATAAGTGTGTTTAAAGTCATTTCTGTGCCTGAAATTGGTCAAAATTTAAGATTTTGAGTAAGCAAAACTCTGTAAAAATGGCAATTTTGGTCACTGTCAGGGTTTAAAAAGTGGTTATTCAACATGAGGCCCGATCCAAAAGACATTTTGAATCTTTTTTGGTAGAGTCCAAAAAATCCATTTTCTGATGAAAAACGATGACCCCGGACCAGTCGAACGTTGAAAAAATGGTCAATATTGATGAAATTTTAACATTTAATCTTTTGACTTTAAATGACGGTTGGATGTGAATTATTACTTTTTCAACTAAAATAAGTGTGTTTAAAGTCATTTCTGTGCCTGAAATTGGTCAAAATTGAAGATTTTGAGTAAGCAAAACTCTGTAAAAATGGCAATTTTGGTCACTGTGAGGGTTTAAAAAGTGGTTATTCAACGTGAGGCCCGATCCAAATGACATTTTGAAACATTTTTGGTAGAGTCCAAAAAATCCATTTTCTGATGAAAAACGATGACCCCGGACCAGTCGAACGTTGAAAAAATGGTCAATATTGATGAAATTTTAACATTTAATCTTTTGACTTTAAATGACGGTTGGATGTGAATTATTACTTTTTCAACTAAAATAAGTGTGTTTAAAGTCATTTCTGTGCCTGAAATTGGTCAAAATTTAAGATTTTGAGTAAGCAAAACTCTGTAAAAATGGCAATTTTGGTCACTGTGAGGGTTTAAAAAATGGTTATTCAACATGAGGCCCGATCCAAATGACATTTTGAATCATTTTTGGTAGAGTCCAAAAAATCTATTTTCTGATGAAAAACGATGACCCCGGACCAGTCGAACGTTGAAAAAATGGTCAATATTGATGAAATTTTTACATTTAATCTTTTGACTTTAAATGACGGTTGGATGTGAATTATTACTTTTTCAACTAAAATAAGTGTGTTTAAAGTCATTTCTGTGCCTGAAATTGGTCAAAATTGAAGATTTTGAGTAAGCAAAACTCTGTAAAAATGGCAATTTTGGTCACTGTGAGGGTTTAAAAAGTGGTTATTCAACGTGAGGCCCGATCCAAATGACATTTTGAAACATTTTTGGTAGAGTCCAAAAAATCCATTTTCTGATGAAAAACGATGACCCCGGACCAGTCGAACGTTGAAAAAATGGTCAATATTGATGAAATTTTAACATTTAATCTTTTGACTTTAAATGACGGTTGGATGTGAATTATTACTTTTTCAACTAAAATAAGTGTGTTTAAAGTCATTTCTGTGCCTGAAATTGGTCAAAATTTAAGATTTTGAGTAAGCAAAACTCTGTAAAAATGGCAATTTTGGTCACTGTGAGGGTTTAAAAAATGGTTATTCAACATGAGGCCCGATCCAAATGACATTTTGAATCATTTTTGGTAGAGTCCAAAAAATCTATTTTCTGATGAAAAACGATGACCCCGGACCAGTCGAACGTTGAAAAAATGGTCAATATTGATGAAATTTTTACATTTAATCTTTTGACTTTAAATGACGGTTGGATGTGAATTATTACTTTTTCAACTAAAATAAGTGTGTTTAAAGTCATTTCTGTGCCTGAAATTGGTCAAAATTTAAGATTTTGAGTAAGCAAAACTCTGTAAAAATGGCAATTTTGGTCACTGTGAGGGTTTAAAAAGTGGTTATTCAACATGAGGCCCGATCCAAATGACATTTTGAATCATTTTTGGTAGAGTCCAAAAAATCAATTTTCTGATGAAAAACGATGACCCCGGACCAGTCGAACGTTGAAAAAATGGTCAATATTGATGAAATTTTTACATTTAATCTTTTGACTTTAAATGACGGTTGGATGTGAATTATTACTTTTTCAACTAAAATAAGTGTGTTTAAAGTCATTTCTGTGCCTGAAATTGGTCAAAATTGAAGATTTTGAGTAAGCAAAACTCTGTAAAAAATGGCAATTTTGGTCACTGTGAGGGTTTAAAAAGTGGTTATTCAACATGAGGCCCAATCCAAATGACATTTTGAAACATTTTTGGTAGAGTCCAAAAAACCAATTTTCTGATGAAAAACGATGACCCCGGACCAGTCGAATGTTGAAAAAATGGTCAATATTGATGAAATTTTAACATTTAATCTTTTGACTTTAAATGACGGTTGGATGTGAATTATTACTTTTTCAACTAAAATAAGTGTGTTTAAAGTCATTTCTGTGCCTGAAATTGGTCAAAATTTAAGATTTTGAGTAAGCAAAACTCTGTAAAAATGGCAATTTTGGTCACTGTGAGGGTTTAAAAAGTGGTTATTCAACATGAGACCCGATCCAAAAGACATTTTGAATCTTTTTTGGTAGAGTCCAAAAAATCCATTTTCTGATGAAAAACGATGACCCCGGACCAGTCGAACGTTGAAAAAATGGTCAATATTGATGAAATTTTAACATTTAATCTTTTGACTTTAAATGACGGTTGGATGTGAATTATTACTTTTTCAACTAAAATAAGTGTGTTTAAAGTCATTTCTGTGCCTGAAATTGGTCAAAATTGAAGATTTTGAGTAAGCAAAACTCTGTAAAAATGGCAATTTTGGTCACTGTGAGGGTTTAAAAAGTGGTTATTCAACATGAGGCCCGATCCAAATGACATTTTGAATCATTTTTGGTAGAGTCCAAAAAATCAATTTTCTGATGAAAAACGATGACCCCGGACCAGTCGAACGTTAAAAAAATGGTCAATATTGATCAAATTTTAACATTTAATCTTTTGACTTTAAATGACGGTTGGATGTGAATTATTACTTTTTCAACTAAAATAAGTGTGTTTAAAGTCATTTCTGTGCCTGAAATTGGTCAAAATTTAAGATTTTGAGTAAGCAAAACTCTGTAAAAATGGCAATTTTGGTCACTGTGAGGGTTTAAAAAGTGGTTATTCAACATGAGGCCCGATCCAAATGACATTTTGAATCATTTTTGGTAGAGTCCAAAAAATCAATTTTCTGATGAAAAACGATGACCCCGGACCAGTCGAACGTTGAAAAAATGGTCAATATTGATGAAATTTTTACATTTAATCTTTTGACTTTAAATGACGGTTGGATGTGAATTATTACTTTTTCAACTAAAATAAGTGTGTTTAAAGTCATTTCTGTGCCTGAAATTGGTCAAAATTTAAGATTTTGAGTAAGCAAAACTCTGTAAAAATGGCAATTTTGGTCACTGTCAGGGTTTAAAAAGTGGTTATTCAACATGAGGCCCGATCCAAAAGACATTTTGAATCTTTTTTGGTAGAGTCCAAAAAATCCATTTTCTGATGAAAAACGATGACCCCGGACCAGTCGAACGTTGAAAAAATGGTCAATATTGATGAAATTTTAACATTTAATCTTTTGACTTTAAATGACGGTTGGATGTGAATTATTACTTTTTCAACTAAAATAAGTGTGTTTAAAGTCATTTCTGTGCCTGAAATTGGTCAAAATTGAAGATTTTGAGTAAGCAAAACTCTGTAAAAATGGCAATTTTGGTCACTGTGAGGGTTTAAAAAGTGGTTATTCAACGTGAGGCCCGATCCAAATGACATTTTGAAACATTTTTGGTAGAGTCCAAAAAATCCATTTTCTGATGAAAAACGATGACCCCGGACCAGTCGAACGTTGAAAAAATGGTCAATATTGATGAAATTTTAACATTTAATCTTTTGACTTTAAATGACGGTTGGATGTGAATTATTACTTTTTCAACTAAAATAAGTGTGTTTAAAGTCATTTCTGTGCCTGAAATTGGTCAAAATTTAAGATTTTGAGTAAGCAAAACTCTGTAAAAATGGCAATTTTGGTCACTGTGAGGGTTTAAAAAATGGTTATTCAACATGAGGCCCGATCCAAATGACATTTTGAATCATTTTTGGTAGAGTCCAAAAAATCTAGTTTTCTGAAGAAAAACGATGACCCCGGACCAGTCGAACGTTGAAAAAATGGTCAATATTGATGAAATTTTTACATTTAATCTTTTGACTTTAAATGACGGTTGGATGTGAATTATTACTTTTTCAACTAAAATAAGTGTGTTTAAAGTCATTTCTGTGCCTGAAATTGGTCAAAATTGAAGATTTTGAGTAAGCAAAACTCTGTAAAAATGGCAATTTTGGTCACTGTGAGGGTTTAAAAAGTGGTTATTCAACATGAGGCCCGATCCAAATGACATTTTGAATCATTTTTGGTAGAGTCCAAAAAATCCATTTTCTGATGAAAAACGATGACCCCGGACCAGTCGAACGTTGAAAAAATGGTCAATATTGATGAAATTTTTACATTTAATCTTTTGACTTTAAATGACGGTTGGATGTGAATTATTACTTTTTCAACTAAAATAAGTGTGTTTAAAGTCATTTCTGTGCCTGAAAGTGGTCAAAATTGAAGATTTTGAGTAAGCAAAACTCTGTAAAAATGGCAATTTTGGTCACTGTGAGGGTTTAAAAAGTGGTTATTCAACATGAGACCCGATCCAAAAGACATTTTGAATCTTTTTTGGTAGAGTCCAAAAAATCCATTTTCTGATGAAAAACGATGACCCCGGACCAGTCGAACGTTGAAAAAATGGTCAATATTAATGAAATTTTAACATTTAACCTTTTGACTTTAAATGACGGTTGGATGTGAATTATTACTTTTTCAACTAAAATAAGTGTGTTTAAAGTCATTTCTGTGCCTGAAATTGGTCAAATTTAAGATTTTGAGTAAGCAAAACTCTGTAAAAATGGCAATTTTGGTCACTGTGAGGGTTTAAAAAGTGGTTATTCAACATGAGGCCCGATCCAAATGACATTTTGAATCATTTTTGGTAGAGTCCAAAAAATCAATTTTCTGATGAAAAACGATGACCCCGGACCAGTCGAACGTTGAAAAAATGGTCAATATTGATGAAATGTTTACATTTAATCTTTTGACTTGAAATGACGGTTGTATGTGAATTATTACTTTTTCAACTAAAATAAGTGTGTTTAAAGTCATTTCTGTGCCTGAAAGTGGTCAAAATTGAAGATTTTGAGTAAGCAAAACTCTGTAAAAATGGCAATTTTGGTCACTGTGAGGGTTTAAAAAGTGGTTATTCAACATGAGACCCGATCCAAAAGACATTTTGAATCATTTTTGGTAGAGTCCAAAAAATCCATTTTCTGATGAAAAGCGATGACCCCGGACCAGTCGAACGTTGAAAAAATGGTCAATATTGATGAAATTTTAACATTTAATCTTTTGACTTCAAATAACGGTTGGATGTGAATTATTACTTTTTCAACTAAAATAAGTGTGTTTAAAGTCATTTCTGTGCCTGAAATTGGTCAAAATTTAAGATTTTGAGTAAGCAAAACTCTGTAAAAATGGCAATTTTGGTCACTGTGAGGGTTTAAAAGTGGTTATTCAACATGAGGCCCGATCCAAATGACATTTTGAATCATTTTTGGTAGAGTCCAAAAAATCAATTTTCTGATGAAAAACGATGACCCCGGACCAGTCGAACGTTGAAAAAATGGTCAATCTTGATGAAATTTTAACATTTAATCTTTTGACTTTAAATGACGGTTGGATGTGAATTATTACTTTTTCAACTAAAATAAGTGTGTTTAAAGTCATTTCTGTGCCTGAAATTGGTCAAAATTGAAGATTTTGAGTAAGCAAAACTCTGTAAAAATGGCAATTTTGGTCACTGTGAGGGTTTAAAAAGTGGTTATTCAACATGAGGCCCGATCCAAAAGACATTTTGAATCTTTTTTGGTAGAGTCCAAAAAATCCATTTTCTGATGAAAAACGATGACCCCGGACCAGTCGAACGTTGAAAAAATGGTCAATATTGATGAAATTTTAACATTAATCTTTTGACTTTAAATGACGGTTGGATGTGAATTATTACTTTTTCAACTAAAATAAGTGTGTTTAAAGTCATTTCTGTGCCTGAAATTGGTCAAAATTGAAGATTTTGAGTAAGCAAAACTCTGTAAAAAATGGCAATTTTGGTCACTGTCAGGGTTTAAAAAGTGGTTATTCAACATGAGGCCCGATCCAAATGACATTTTGAATCATTTTTGGGTAGAGTCCAAAAATTCAATTTTCTGATGAAAAACGATGACCCCGGACCAGTCGAACGTTGAAAAAATGGTCAATCTTGATGAAATTTTAACATTAAATCTTTTGACTTTAAATGACGGTTGGATGTGAATTATTACTTTTTCAACTAAAATAAGTGGTGGTTTAAAGTCATTTCTGTGCCTGAAATTGGTCAAAATTGAAGATTTTGAGTAAGCAAAACTCTGTAAAAATGGCAATTTTGGTCACTGTGAGGGTTTAAAAAGTGGTTATTCAACATGAGGCCCGATCCAAAAGACATTTTGAATCTTTTTTGGTACAGTCCAAAAAATCCATTTTCTGATGAAAAAGAATGACCCCGGGACCAGTCGAACGTTGAAAAAATGGTCAATATGATGAAATTTTAACATTTAATCTTTTGACTTTAAATGACGGTTGGATGTGAATTATTACTTTTTCAACTAAAATAAGTGTGTTTAAAGTCATTTCTGTGCCTGAAATTGGTCAAAATTGAAGATTTTGAGTAAGCAAAACTCTGTAAAAATGGCAATTTTGGTCACTGTCAGGGTTTAAAAAGTGGTTATTCAACATGAGGCCCGATCCAAATGACATTTTGAATCATTTTTGGTAGAGTCCAAAAAATCAATTTTCTGATGAAAAACGATGACCCCTGACCAGTCGAACGTTGAAAAAAATGGTCAATATGATGAAATTTTAACATTTAATCTTTTGACTTTAAATGACGGTTGGATGTGAATTATTACTTTCTCAACTAAAATAAGTGTGTTTATAGTCATTTCTGTGCCTGAAATTGGTCAAAATTGAAGATTTTGAGTAAGCAAAACTCTGTAAAAATGGCAATTTTGGTCACTGTGAGGGTTTAAAAAGTGGTTATTCAACATGAGGCCCGATCCAAATGACAATTTGAAACATTTTTTGGTAGAGTCCAAAAAATCAATTTTCTGATGAAAAACGATGACCCCGGACCAGTCGAACGTTGAAAAAATGGTCAATATTGATGAAATTTTAACATTTAATCTTTTGACTTTAAATGACGGTTGGATGTGAATTATTACTTTTTCAACTAAAATAAGTGTGTTTAAAGTCATTTCTGTGCCTGAAATTGGTCAAAATTTAGATTTTGAGTAAGCAAAACTCTGTAAAAATGGCAATTTTGGTCACTGTGAGGGTTTAAAAAGTGGTTATTCAACATGAGACCCGATCCAAAAGACATTTTGAATCTTTTTTGGTAGAGTCCAAAAAATCTATTTTCTGATGAAAAACGATGACCCCGGACCAGTCGAACGTTTGAAAAAATGGTCAATATTGATGAAATTTTAACATTTAATCTTTTGACTTTAAATGACGGTTGGATGTGAATTATTACTTTTTCAACTAAAATAAGTGTGTTTAAAGGTCATTTCTGTGCCTGAAATTGGTCAAAATTGAAGATTTTGAGTAAGCAAAACTCTGTAAAAATGGCAATTTTGGTCACTGTGAGGGTTTAAAAAGTGGTTATTCAACATGAGACCCGATCCAAAAGACATTTTGAATCTTTTTTGGTTAGAGTCCAAAAAATCCATTTTCTGATGAAAAACGATGACCCCGGACCAGTCGAACGTTGAAAAAATGGTCAATATTGATGAAATTTTAACATTTAATCTTTTGACTTTAAATGACGGTTGGATGTGAATTATTACTTTTTCAACTAAAATAAGTGTGTTTAAAGTCATTTCTGTGCCTGAAATTGGTCAAAATTGAAGATTTTGAGTAAGCAAAACTCTGTAAAAATGGCAATTTTGGTCACTGTGAGGGTTTAAAAAGTGGTTATTCAACATGAGGCCCGATCCAAATGACATTTTGAATCATTTTTGGTAGAGTCCAAAAAATCAATTTTCTGATGAAAAACGATGACCCCGGACCAGTCGAACGTTAAAAAAATGGTCAATATTGATCAAATTTTAACATTTAATCTTTTGACTTTAAATGACGGTTGGATGTGAATTATTACTTTTTCAACTAAAATAAGTGTGTTTAAAGTCATTTCTGTGCCTGAAATTGGTCAAAATTTAAGATTTTGAGTAAGCAAAACTCTGTAAAAATGGCAATTTTGGTCACTGTGAGGGTTTAAAAAGTGGTTATTCAACATGAGGCCCGATCCAAATGACATTTTGATTCATTTTTGGTAGAGTCCAAAAAATCAATTTTCTGATGAAAAACGATGACCCCGGACCAGTCGAACGTTGAAAAAATGGTCAATATTGATGAAATTTTTACATTTAATCTTTTGACTTTAAATGACGGTTGGATGTGAATTATTACTTTTTCAACTAAAATAAGTGTGTTTAAAGTCATTTCTGTGCCTGAAATTGGTCAAAATTTAAGATTTTGAGTAAGCAAAACTCTGTAAAAATGGCAATTTTGGTCACTGTCAGGGTTTAAAAAGTGGTTATTCAACATGAGGCCCGATCCAAAAGACATTTTGAATCTTTTTTGGTAGAGTCCAAAAAATCCATTTTCTGATGAAAAACGATGACCCCGGACCAGTCGAACGTTGAAAAAATGGTCAATATTGATGAAATTTTAACATTTAATCTTTTGACTTTAAATGACGGTTGGATGTGAATTATTACTTTTTCAACTAAAATAAGTGTGTTTAAAGTCATTTCTGTGCCTGAAATTGGTCAAAATTGAAGATTTTGAGTAAGCAAAACTCTGTAAAAATGGCAATTTTGGTCACTGTGAGGGTTTAAAAAGTGGTTATTCAACGTGAGGCCCGATCCAAATGACATTTTGAAACATTTTTGGTAGAGTCCAAAAAATCCATTTTCTGATGAAAAACGATGACCCCGGACCAGTCGAACGTTGAAAAAATGGTCAATATTGATGAAATTTTAACATTTAATCTTTTGACTTTAAATGACGGTTGGATGTGAATTATTACTTTTTCAACTAAAATAAGTGTGTTTAAAGTCATTTCTGTGCCTGAAATTGGTCAAAATTTAAGATTTTGAGTAAGCAAAACTCTGTAAAAATGGCAATTTTGGTCACTGTGAGGGTTTAAAAAATGGTTATTCAACATGAGGCCCGATCCAAATGACATTTTGAATCATTTTTGGTAGAGTCCAAAAAATCTATTTTCTGATGAAAAACGATGACCCCGGACCAGTCGAACGTTGAAAAAATGGTCAATATTGATGAAATTTTTACATTTAATCTTTTGACTTTAAATGACGGTTGGATGTGAATTATTACTTTTTCAACTAAAATAAGTGTGTTTAAAGTCATTTCTGTGCCTGAAATTGGTCAAAATTTAAGATTTTGAGTAAGCAAAACTCTGTAAAAATGGCAATTTTGGTCACTGTGAGGGTTTAAAAAGTGGTTATTCAACATGAGGCCCGATCCAAATGACATTTTGAATCATTTTTGGTAGAGTCCAAAAAATCAATTTTCTGATGAAAAACGATGAACCCGGACCAGTCGAACGTTGAAAAAATGGTCAATATTGATGAAATTTTTACATTTAATCTTTTGACTTTAAATGACGGTTGGATGTGAATTATTACTTTTTCAACTAAAATAAGTGTGTTTAAAGTCATTTCTGTGCCTGAAATTGGTCAAAATTTAAGATTTTGAGTAAGCAAAACTCTGTAAAAATGGCAATTTTGGTCACTGTGAGGGTTTAAAAAGTGGTTATTCAACATGAGGCCCGATCCAATTGACATTTTGAATCATTTTTGGTAGAGTCCAAAAAATCAATTTTCTGATGAAAAACGATGACCCCGGACCAGTCGAACGTTGAAAAAATGGTCAATATTGATGAAATGTTTACATTTAATCTTTTGACTTGAAATGACGGTTGTATGTGAATTATTACTTTTTCAACTAAAATAAGTGTGTTTAAAGTCATTTCTGTGCCTGAAAGTGGTCAAAATTGAAGATTTTGAGTAAGCAAAACTCTGTAAAAATGGCAATTTTGGTCACTGTGAGGGTTTAAAAAGTGGTTATTCAACATGAGACCCGATCCAAAAGACATTTTGAATCATTTTTGGTAGAGTCCAAAAAATCCATTTTCTGATGAAAAGCGATGACCCCGGACCAGTCGAACGTTGAAAAAATGGTCAATATTGATGAAATTTTAAAATTTAATCTTTTGACTTCAAATAACGGTTGGATGTGAATTATTACTTTTTCAACTAAAATAAGTGTGTTTAAAGTCATTTCTGTGCCTGAAATTGGTCAAAATTTAAGATTTTGAGTAAGCAAAACTCTGTAAAAATGGCAATTTTGGTCACTGTGAGGGTTTAAAAGTGGTTATTTAACATGAGGCCCGATCCAAATGACATTTTGAATCATTTTTGGTAGAGTCCAAAAAATCAATTTTCTGATGAAAAACGATGACCCCGGACCAGTCGAACGTTGAAAAAATGGTCAATATTGATGAAATTTTAACATTTAATCTTTTGACTTTAAATGACGGTTGGATGTGAATTATTACTTTTTCAACTAAAATAAGTGTGTTTAAAGTCATTTCTGTGCCTGAAATTGGTCAAAATTGAAGATTTTGAGTAAGCAAAACTCTGTAAAAATGGCAATTTTGGTCACTGTGAGTGTTTAAAAAGTGGTTATTCAACATGAGGCCCGATCCAAAAGACATTTTGAATCTTTTTTGGTAGAGTCCAAAAAATCCATTTTCTGATGAAAAACGATGACCCCGGACCAGTCGAACGTTGAAAAAATGGTCAATATTGATGAAATTTTAACATTTAATCTTTTGACTTTAAATGACGGTTGGATGTGAATTATTACTTTTTCAACTAAAATAAGTGTGTTTAAAGTCATTTCTGTGCCTGAAATTGGTCAAAATTGAAGATTTTGAGTAAGCAAAACTCTGTAAAAATGGCAATTTTGGTCACTGTCAGGGTTTAAAAAGTGGTTATTCAACATGAGGCCCGATCCAAATGACATTTTGAATCATTTTTGGTAGAGTCCAAAAAATCAATTTTCTGATGAAAAACGATGACCCCTGACCAGTCGAACGTTGAAAAAATGGTCAATATTGATGAAATTTTAACATTTAATCTTTTGACTTTAAATGACGGTTGGATGTGAATTATTACTTTTTCAACTAAAATAAGTGTGTTTAAAGTCATTTCTGTGCCTGAAA
Organism: Lissotriton vulgaris; assembly: GCF_964263255.1. Classification (NCBI taxonomy): domain Eukaryota; kingdom Metazoa; phylum Chordata; class Amphibia; order Caudata; family Salamandridae; genus Lissotriton; species Lissotriton vulgaris. The sequence goes on along the minus strand of NW_028241828.1, from coordinate 46,210 downwards.
TTGGTCAAAATTGAAGATTTTGAGTAAGCAAAACTCTGTAAAAATGGCAATTTTGGTCACTGTGAGGGTTTAAAAAGTGGTTATTCAACATGAGGCCCGATCCAAATGACATTTTGAAACATTTTTGGTAGAGTCCAAAAAATCAATTTTCTGATGAAAAACGATGACCCCGGACCAGTCGAACGTTGAAAAAATGGTCAATATTGATGAAATTTTAACATTTAATCTTTTGACTTTAAATGACGGTTGGATGTGAATTATTACTTTTTCAACTAAAATAAGTGTGTTTAAAGTCATTTCTGTGCCTGAAATTGGTCAAAATTTAAGATTTTGAGTAAGCAAAACTCTGTAAAAATGGCAATTTTGGTCACTGTGAGGGTTTAAAAAGTGGTTATTCAACATGAGACCCGATCCAAAAGACATTTTGAATCTTTTTTGGTAGAGTCCAAAAAATCTATTTTCTGATGAAAAACGATGACCCCGGACCAGTCGAACGTTGAAAAAATGGTCAATATTGATGAAATTTTAACATTTAATCTTTTGACTTTAAATGACGGTTGGATGTGAATTATTACTTTTTCAACTAAAATAAGTGTGTTTAAAGTCATTTCTGTGCCTGAAATTGGTCAAAATTGAAGATTTTGAGTAAGCAAAACTCTGTAAAAATGGCAATTTTGGTCACTGTGAGGGTTTAAAAAGTGGTTATTCAACATGAGACCCGATCCAAAAGACATTTTGAATCTTTTTTGGTAGAGTCCAAAAAATCCATTTTCTGATGAAAAACGATGACCCCGGACCAGTCGAACGTTGAAAAAATGGTCAATATTGATGAAATTGTAACATTTAATCTTTTGACTTTAAATGACGGTTGGATGTGAATTATTACTTTTTCAACTAAAATAAGTGTGTTTAAAGTTATTTCTGTGCCTGAAATTGGTCAAAATTGAAGATTTTGAGTAAGCAAAACTCAGTAAAAATGGCAATTTTGGTCACTGTGAGGGTTTAAAAAGTGGTTATTCAACATGAGGCCCGATCCAAAAGACATTTTGAATCTTTTTTGGTAGAGTCCAAAAAATCAATTTTCTGATGAAATACGATGACCCCGGACCAGTCGAACGTTGAAAAAATGGTCAATATTGATGAAATTTTAACATTTAATCTTTTGACTTTAAATGACAGTTGGATGTGAATTATTACTTTTTCAACTAAAATAAGTGTGTTTAAAGTCATTTCTGTGCCTGAAATTGGTCAAAATTGAAGATTTTGAGTAAGCAAAACTCTGTAAAAATGGCAATTTTGGTCACTGTGAGGGTTTAAAAAGTGGTTATTCAACATGAGGCCCGATCCAAATGACATTTTGAATCATTTTTGGTAGAGTCCAAAAAATCAATTTTCTGATGAAAAACGATGACCCCGGACCAGTCGAACGTTGAAAAAATGGTCAATATTGATGAAATTTTTACATTTAATCTTTTGACTTTAAATGACGGTTGGATGTGAATTATTACTTTTTCAACTAAAATAAGTGTGTTTAAAGTCATTTCTGTGCCTGAAAGTGGTCAAAATTGAAGATTTTGAGTAAGCAAAACTCTGTAAAAATGGCAATTTTGGTCACTGTGAGGGTTTAAAAAGTGGTTATTCAACATGAGACCCGATCCAAAAGACATTTTGAATCTTTTTTGGTAGAGTCCAAAAAATCCATTTTCTGATGAAAAACGATGACCCCGGACCAGTCGAACGTTGAAAAAATGGTCAATATTGATGAAATTTTAACATTTAACCTTTTGACTTTAAATGACGGTTGGATGTGAATTATTACTTTTTCAACTAAAATAAGTGTGTTTAAAGTCATTTCTGTGCCTGAAATTGGTCAAAATTTAAGATTTTGAGTAAGCAAAACTCTGTAAAAATGGCAATTTTGGTCACTGTGAGGGTTTAAAAAGTGGTTATTCAATATGAGGCCCGATCCAAATGACATTTTGAATCATTTTTGGTAGAGTCCAAAAAATCAATTTTCTGATGACAAACGATGACCCAGGACCAGTCGAACGTTGAAAAAATGGTCAATATTGATGAAATGTTTACATTTAATCTTTTGACTTGAAATGACGGTTGTATGTGAATTATTACTTTTTCAACTAAAATAAGTGTGTTTAAAGTCATTTCTGTGCCTGAAAGTGGTCAAAATTGAAGATTTTGAGTAAGCAAAACTCTGTAAAAATGGCAATTTTGGTCACTGTGAGGGTTTAAAAAGTGGTTATTCAACATGAGACCCGATCCAAAAGACATTTTGAATCATTTTTGGTAGAGTCCAAAAAATCCATTTTCTGATGAAAAGCGATGACCCCGGACCAGTCGAACGTTGAAAAAATGGTCAATATTGATGAAATTTTAACATTTAATCTTTTGACTTCAAATAACGGTTGGATGTGAATTATTACTTTTTCAACTAAAATAAGTGTGTTTAAAGTCATTTCTGTGCCTGAAATTGGTCAAAATTTAAGATTTTGAGTAAGCAAAACTCTGTAAAAATGGCAATTTTGGTCACTGTGAGGGTTTAAAAGTGGTTATTCAACATGAGGCCCGATCCAAATGACATTTTGAATCATTTTTGGTAGAGTCCAAAAAATCAATTTTCTGATGAAAAACGATGACCCCGGACCAGTCGAACGTTGAAAAAATGGTCAATATTGATGAAATTTTAACATTTAATCTTTTGACTTTAAATGACGGTTGGATGTGAATTATTACTTTTTCAACTAAAATAAGTGTGTTTAAAGTCATTTCTGTGCCTGAAATTGGTCAAAAATGAAGATTTTGATTAAGCAAAACTCTGTAAAAAATGGCAATTTTGGTCACTGTGAGGGTTTAAAAAGTGGTTATTCAACATGAGGCCCGATCCAAATGACATTTTGAAACATTTTTGGTAGAGTCCAAAAAATCAATTTTCTGATGAAAAACGATGACCCCGGACCAGTCGAACGTTGAAAAAATGGTCAATATTGATGAAATGTTTACATTTAATCTTTTGACTTGAAATGACGGTTGGATGTGAATTATTACTTTTTCAACTAAAATAAGTGTGTTTAAAGTCATTTCTGTGCCTGAAATTTGTCAAAATTGAAGATTTTGAGTAAGCAAAACTCTGTAAAAATGGCAATTTTGGTCACTGTGAGGGTTTAAAAAGTGGTTATTCAACATGAGGCCCGATCCAAATGACATTTTGAAACATTTTTGGTAGAGTCCAAAAAATCAATTTTCTGATGAAAAACGATGACCCCGGACCAGTCGAACGTTGAAAAAATGGTCAATATTGATGACATTTTTACATTTAATCTTTTGACTTTAAATGACGGTTGGATGTGAATTATTACTTTTTCAACTAAAATAAGTGTGTTTAAAGTCATTTCTGTGCCTGAAATTGGTCAAAATTTAAGATTTTGAGTAAGCAAAACTCTGTAAAAATGGCAATTTAGGTCACTGTGAGGGTTTAAAAAGTGGTTATTCAACATGAGACCCGATCCAAAAGACATTTTGAATCTTTTTTGGTAGAGTCCAAAAAATCCATTTTCTGATGAAAAACGATGACCCCGGACCAGTCGAACGTTGAAAAAATGGTCAATATTGATGAAATGTTAACATTTAATCTTTTGACTTTAAATGACGGTTGGATGTGAATTATTACTTTTTCAACTAAAATAAGTGTGTTTAAAGTCATTTCTGTGCCTGAAATTGGTCAAAATTGAAGATTTTGAGTAAGCAAAACTCTGTAAAAATGGCAATTTTGGTCACTGTGAGGGTTTAAAAAGTGGTTATTCAACATGAGGCCCGATCCAAAAGACATTTTGAATCTTTTTTGGTAGAGTCCAAAAAATCCATTTTCTGATGAAAAACGATGACCCCGGACCAGTCGAACGTTGAAAAAATGGTCAATATTGATGAAATTTTAACATTTAATCTTTTGACTTTAAATGACGGTTGGATGTGAATTATTACTTTTTCAACTAAAATAAGTGTGTTTAAAGTCATTTCTGTGCCTGAAATTGGTCAAAATTAAAGATTTTGAGTAAGCAAAACTCTGTAAAAATGGCAATTTTGGTCACTGTGAGGGTTTAAAAAGTGGTTATTCAACATGAGGCCCGATCCAAATGACATTTTGAATCATTTTTGGTAGAGTCCAAAAAATCTATTTTCTGATGAAAAACGATGACCCCTGACCAGTCGAACGTTGAAAAAATGGTCAATATTGATGAAATTTTAACATTTAATCTTTTGACTTTAAATGACGGTTGGATGTGAATTATTACTTTTTCAACTAAAATAAGTGTGTTTAAAGTCATTTCTGTGCCTGAAATTGGTCAAAATTGAAGATTTTGAGTAAGCAAAACTCTGTAAAAAATGGCAATTTTGGTCACTGTGAGGGTTTAAAAAGTGGTTATTCAACATGAGGCCCAATCCAAATGACATTTTGAAACATTTTTGGTAGAGTCCAAAAAACCAATTTTCTGATGAAAAACGATGACCCCGGACCAGTCGAACGTTGAAAAAATGGTCAATATTGATGAAATTTTAACATTTAATCTTTTGACTTTAAATGACGGTTGGATGTGAATTATTACTTTTTCAACTAAAATAAGTGTGTTTAAAGTCATTTCTGTGCCTGAAATTGGTCAAAATTTAAGATTTTGAGTAAGCAAAACTCTGTAAAAATGGCAATTTTGGTCACTGTGAGGGTTTAAAAAGTGGTTATTCAACATGAGACCCGATCCAAAAGACATTTTGAATCTTTTTTGGTAGAGTCCAAAAAATCCATTTTCTGATGAAAAACGATGACCCCGGACCAGTCGAACGTTGAAAAAATGGTCAATATTGATGAAATTTTAACATTTAATCTTTTGACTTTAAATGACGGTTGGATGTGAATTATTACTTTTTCAACTAAAATAAGTGTGTTTAAAGTCATTTCTGTGCCTGAAATTGGTCAAAATTGAAGATTTTGAGTAAGCAAAACTCTGTAAAAATGGCAATTTTGGTCACTGTGAGGGTTTAAAAAGTGGTTATTCAACATGAGGCCCGATCCAAATGACATTTTGAATCATTTTTGGTAGAGTCCAAAAAATCAATTTTCTGATGAAAAACGATGACCCCGGACCAGTCGAACGTTAAAAAAATGGTCAATATTGATCAAATTTTAACATTTAATCTTTTGACTTTAAATGACGGTTGGATGTGAATTATTACTTTTTCAACTAAAATAAGTGTGTTTAAAGTCATTTCTGTGCCTGAAATTGGTCAAAATTTAAGATTTTGAGTAAGCAAAACTCTGTAAAAATGGCAATTTTGGTCACTGTGAGGGTTTAAAAAGTGGTTATTCAACATGAGGCCCGATCCAAATGACATTTTGAATCATTTTTGGTAGAGTCCAAAAAATCAATTTTCTGATGAAAAACGATGACCCCGGACCAGTCGAACGTTGAAAAAATGGTCAATATTGATGAAATTTTTACATTTAATCTTTTGACTTTAAATGACGGTTGGATGTGAATTATTACTTTTTCAACTAAAATAAGTGTGTTTAAAGTCATTTCTGTGCCTGAAATTGGTCAAAATTTAAGATTTTGAGTAAGCAAAACTCTGTAAAAATGGCAATTTTGGTCACTGTCAGGGTTTAAAAAGTGGTTATTCAACATGAGGCCCGATCCAAAAGACATTTTGAATCTTTTTTGGTAGAGTCCAAAAAATCCATTTTCTGATGAAAAACGATGACCCCGGACCAGTCGAACGTTGAAAAAATGGTCAATATTGATGAAATTTTAACATTTAATCTTTTGACTTTAAATGACGGTTGGATGTGAATTATTACTTTTTCAACTAAAATAAGTGTGTTTAAAGTCATTTCTGTGCCTGAAATTGGTCAAAATTGAAGATTTTGAGTAAGCAAAACTCTGTAAAAATGGCAATTTTGGTCACTGTGAGGGTTTAAAAAGTGGTTATTCAACGTGAGGCCCGATCCAAATGACATTTTGAAACATTTTTGGTAGAGTCCAAAAAATCCATTTTCTGATGAAAAACGATGACCCCGGACCAGTCGAACGTTGAAAAAATGGTCAATATTGATGACATTTTAACATTTAATCTTTTGACTTTAAATGACGGTTGGATGTGAATTATTACTTTTTCAACTAAAATAAGTGTGTTTAAAGTCATTTCTGTGCCTGAAATTGGTCAAAATTTAAGATTTTGAGTAAGCAAAACTCTGTAAAAATGGCAATTTTGGTCACTGTGAGGGTTTAAAAAATGGTTATTCAACATGAGGCCCGATCCAAATGACATTTTGAATCATTTTTGGTAGAGTCCAAAAAATCTATTTTCTGATGAAAAACGATGACCCCGGACCAGTCGAACGTTGAAAAAATGGTCAATATTGATGAAATTTTTACATTTAATCTTTTGACTTTAAATGACGGTTGGATGTGAATTATTACTTTTTCAACTAAAATAAGTGTGTTTAAAGTCATTTCTGTGCCTGAAATTGGTCAAAATTTAAGATTTTGAGTAAGCAAAACTCTGTAAAAATGGCAATTTTGGTCACTGTGAGGGTTTAAAAAGTGGTTATTCAACATGAGGCCCGATCCAAATGACATTTTGAATCATTTTTGGTAGAGTCCAAAAAATCAATTTTCTGATGAAAAACGATGACCCCGGACCAGTCGAACGTTGAAAAAATGGTCAATATTGATGAAATTTTTACATTTAATCTTTTGACTTTAAATGACGGTTGGATGTGAATTATTACTTTTTCAACTAAAATAAGTGTGTTTAAAGTCATTTCTGTGCCTGAAAGTGGTCAAAATTGAAGATTTTGAGTAAGCAAAACTCTGTAAAAATGGCAATTTTGGTCACTGTGAGGGTTTAAAAAGTGGTTATTCAACATGAGACCCGATCCAAAAGACATTTTGAATCTTTTTTGGTAGAGTCCAAAAAATCCATTTTCTGATGAAAAACGATGACCCCGGACCAGTCGAACGTTGAAAAAATGGTCAATATTGATGAAATTTTAACATTTAACCTTTTGACTTTAAATGACGGTTGGATGTGAATTATTACTTTTTCAACTAAAATAAGTGTGTTTAAAGTCATTTCTGTGCCTGAAATTGGTCAAAATTTAAGATTTTGAGTAAGCAAAACTCTGTAAAAATGGCAATTTTGGTCACTGTGAGGGTTTAAAAAGTGGTTATTCAACATGAGGCCCGATCCAAATGACATTTTGAATCATTTTTGGTAGAGTCCAAAAAATCAATTTTCTGATGAAAAACGATGACCCCGGACCAGTCGAACGTTGAAAAAATGGTCAATATTGATGAAATGTTTACATTTAATCTTTTGACTTGAAATGACGGTTGTATGTGAATTATTACTTTTTCAACTAAAATAAGTGTGTTTAAAGTCATTTCTGTGCCTGAAAGTGGTCAAAATTGAAGATTTTGAGTAAGCAAAACTCTGTAAAAATGGCAATTTTGGTCACTGTGAGGGTTTAAAAAGTGGTTATTCAACATGAGACCCGATCCAAAAGACATTTTGAATCATTTTTGGTAGAGTCCAAAAAATCCATTTTCTGATGAAAAGCGATGACCCCGGACCAGTCGAACGTTGAAAAAATGGTCAATATTGATGAAATTTTAACATTTAATCTTTTGACTTCAAATAACGGTTGGATGTGAATTATTACTTTTTCAACTAAAATAAGTGTGTTTAAAGTCATTTCTGTGCCTGAAATTGGTCAAAATTTAAGATTTTGAGTAAGCAAAACTCTGTAAAAATGGCAATTTTGGTCACTGTGAGGGTTTAAAAGTGGTTATTCAACATGAGGCCCGATCCAAATGACATTTTGAATCATTTTTGGTAGAGCCCAAAAAATCAATTTTCTGATGAAAAACGATGACCCCGGACCAGTCGAACGTTGAAAAAATGGTCAATATTGATGAAATTTTAACATTTAATCTTTTGACTTTAAATGACGGTTGGATGTGAATTATTACTTTTTCAACTAAAATAAGTGTGTTTAAAGTCATTTCTGTGCCTGAAATTGGTCAAAATTGAAGATTTTGAGTAAGCAAAACTCTGTAAAAATGGCAATTTTGGTCACTGTGAGGGTTTAAAAAGTGGTTATTCAACATGAGGCCCGATCCAAAAGACATTTTGAATCTTTTTTGGTAGAGTCCAAAAAATCCATTTTCTGATGAAAAACGATGACCCCGGACCAGTCGAACGTTGAAAAAATGGTCAATATTGATGAAATTTTAACATTTAATCTTTTGACTTTAAATGACGGTTGGATGTGAATTATTACTTTTTCAACTAAAATAAGTGTGTTTAAAGTCATTTCTGTGCCTGAAATTGGTCAAAATTGAAGATTTTGAGTAAGCAAAACTCTGTAAAAATGGCAATTTTGGTCACTGTCAGGGTTTAAAAAGTGGTTATTCAACATGAGGCCCGATCCAAATGACATTTTGAATCATTTTTGGTAGAGTCCAAAAAATCAATTTTCTGATGAAAAACGATGACCCCTGACCAGTCGAACGTTGAAAAAATGGTCAATATTGATGAAATTTTAACATTTAATCTTTTGACTTTAAATGACGGTTGGATGTGAATTATTACTTTCTCAACTAAAATAAGTGTGTTTATAGTCATTTCTGTGCCTGAAATTGGTCAAAATTGAAGATTTTGAGTAAGCAAAACTCTGTAAAAATGGCAATTTTGGTCACTGTGAGGGTTTAAAAAGTGGTTATTCAACATGAGGCCCGATCCAAATGACATTTTGAAACATTTTTGGTAGAGTCCAAAAAATCAATTTTCTGATGAAAAACGATGACCCCGGACCAGTCGAACGTTGAAAAAATGGTCAATATTGATGAAATTTTAACATTTAATCTTTTGACTTTAAATGACGGTTGGATGTGAATTATTACTTTTTCAACTAAAATAAGTGTGTTTAAAGTCATTTCTGTGCCTGAAATTGGTCAAAATTTAAGATTTTGAGTAAGCAAAACTCTGTAAAAATGGCAATTTTGGTCACTGTGAGGGTTTAAAAAGTGGTTATTCAACATGAGACCCGATCCAAAAGACATTTTGAATCTTTTTTGGTAGAGTCCAAAAAATCTATTTTCTGATGAAAAACGATGACCCCGGACCAGTCGAACGTTGAAAAAATGGTCAATATTGATGAAATTTTAACATTTAATCTTTTGACTTTAAATGACGGTTGGATGTGAATTATTACTTTTTCAACTAAAATAAGTGTGTTTAAAGTCATTTCTGTGCCTGAAATTGGTCAAAATTGAAGATTTTGAGTAAGCAAAACTCTGTAAAAATGGCAATTTTGGTCACTGTGAGGGTTTAAAAAGTGGTTATTCAACATGAGGCCCGATCCAAAAGACATTTTGAATCTTTTTTGGTAGAGTCCAAAAAATCCATTTTCTGATGAAAAACGATGACCCCGGACCAGTCGAACGTTGAAAAAATGGTCAATATTGATGAAATTTTAACATTTAATCTTTTGACTTTAAATGACGGTTGGATGTGAATTATTACTTTTTCAACTAAAATAAGTGTGTTTAAAGTTATTTCTGTGCCTGAAATTGGTCAAAATTGAAGATTTTGAGTAAGCAAAACTCAGTAAAAATGGCAATTTTGGTCACTGTGAGGGTTTAAAAAGTGGTTATTCAACATGAGGCCCGATCCAAAAGACATTTTGAATCTTTTTTGGTAGAGTCCAAAAAATCAATTTTCTGATGAAATACGATGACCCCGGACCAGTCGAACGTTGAAAAAATGGTCAATATTGATGAAATTTTAACATTTAATCTTTTGACTTTAAATGACAGTTGGATGTGAATTATTACTTTTTCAACTAAAATAAGTGTGTTTAAAGTCATTTCTGTGCCTGAAATTGGTCAAAATTGAAGATTTTGAGTAAGCAAAACTCTGTAAAAATGGCAATTTTGGTCACTGTGAGGGTTTAAAAAGTGGTTATTCAACATGAGGCCCGATCCAAAAGACATTTTGAATCTTTTTTGGTAGAGTCCAAAAAATCCATTTTCTGATGAAAAACGATGACCCCGGACCAGTCGAACGTTGAAAAAATGGTCAATATTGATGAAATTTTAACATTTAATCTTTTGACTTTAAATGACGGTTGGATGTGAATTATTACTTTTTCAACTAAAATAAGTGTGTTTAAAGAAATTTCTGTGCCTGAAATTGGTCAAAGTTGAAGATTTTGAGTAAGCAAAATTCTGTAAAAATGGCAATATTGGTCACTGTGAGGGTTTAAAAAGTGGTTATTCAACATGAGGCCCGATCCAAATGACATTTTGAATCATTTTTGGTAGAGTCCAAAAAATCAATTTTCTGATGAAAAACGATGACCCCTGACCAGTCGAACGTTGAAAAAATGGTCAATATTGATGAAATTTTAACATTTAATCTTTTGACTTTAAATGACGGTTGGATGTGAATTATTACTTTTTCAACTAAAATAAGTGTGTTTAAAGTCATTTCTGTGCCTGAAATTGGTCAAAAATGAAGATTTTGATTAAGCAAAACTCTGTAAAAAATGGCAATTTTGGTCACTGTGAGGGTTTAAAAAGTGGTTATTCAACATGAGGCCCGATCCAAATGACATTTTGAAACATTTTTGGTAGAGTCCAAAAAATCAATTTTCTGATGAAAAACGATGACCCCGGACCAGTCGAACGTTGAAAAAATGGTCAATATTGATGAAATGTTTACATTTAATCTTTTGACTTGAAATGACGGTTGGATGTGAATTATTACTTTTTCAACTAAAATAAGTGTGTTTAAAGTCATTTCTGTGCCTGAAATTGGTCAAAATTTAAGATTTTGAGTAAGCAAAACTCTGTAAAAATGGCAATTTTGGTCACTGTGAGGGTTTAAAAAGTGGTTATTCAACATGAGGCCCGATCCAAATGACATTTTGAATCATTTTTGGTAGAGTCCAAAAAATCAATTTTCTGATGAAAAACGATGACCCCGGACCAGTCGAACGTTGAAAAAATGGTCAATATTGATGAAATGTTTACATTTAATCTTTTGACTTGAAATGACGGTTGTATGTGAATTATTACTTTTTCAACTAAAATAAGTGTGTTTAAAGTCATTTCTGTGCCTGAAAGTGGTCAAAATTGAAGATTTTGAGTAAGCAAAACTCTGTAAAAATGGCAATTTTGGTCACTGTGAGGGTTTAAAAAGTGGTTATTCAACATGAGACCCGATCCAAAAGACATTTTGAATCATTTTTGGTAGAGTCCAAAAAATCCATTTTCTGATGAAAAGCGATGACCCCGGACCAGTCGAACGTTGAAAAAATGGTCAATATTGATGAAATTTTAACATTTAATCTTTTGACTTCAAATAACGGTTGGATGTGAATTATTACTTTTTCAACTAAAATAAGTGTGTTTAAAGTCATTTCTGTGCCTGAAATTGGTCAAAATTTAAGATTTTGAGTAAGCAAAACTCTGTAAAAATGGCAATTTTGGTCACTGTGAGGGTTTAAAAGTGGTTATTCAACATGAGGCCCGATCCAAATGACATTTTGAATCATTTTTGGTAGAGTCCAAAAAATCAATTTTCTGATGAAAAACGATGACCCCGGACCAGTCGAACGTTGAAAAAATGGTCAATATTGATGAAATTTTAACATTTAATCTTTTGACTTTAAATGACGGTTGGATGTGAATTATTACTTTTTCAACTAAAATAAGTGTGTTTAAAGTCATTTCTGTGCCTGAAATTGGTCAAAATTGAAGATTTTGAGTAAGCAAAACTCTGTAAAAATGGCAATTTTGGTCACTGTGAGGGTTTAAAAAGTGGTTATTCAACATGAGGCCCGATCCAAAAGACATTTTGAATCTTTTTTGGTAGAGTCCAAAAAATCCATTTTCTGATGAAAAACGATGACCCCGGACCAGTCGAACGTTGAAAAAATGGTCAATATTGATGAAATTTTAACATTTAATCTTTTGACTTTAAATGACGGTTGGATGTGAATTATTACTTTTTCAACTAAAATAAGTGTGTTTAAAGTCATTTCTGTGCCTGAAATTGGTCAAAATTGAAGATTTTGAGTAAGCAAAACTCTGTAAAAATGGCAATTTTGGTCACTGTCAGGGTTTAAAAAGTGGTTATTCAACATGAGGCCCGATCCAAATGACATTTTGAATCATTTTTGGTAGAGTCCAAAAAATCAATTTTCTGATGAAAAACGATGACCCCTGACCAGTCGAACGTTGAAAAAATGGTCAATATTGATGAAATTTTAACATTTAATCTTTTGACTTTAAATGACGGTTGGATGTGAATTATTACTTTCTCAACTAAAATAAGTGTGTTTATAGTCATTTCTGTGCCTGAAATTGGTCAAAATTGAAGATTTTGAGTAAGCAAAACTCTGTAAAAATGGCAATTTTGGTCACTGTGAGGGTTTAAAAAGTGGTTATTCAACATGAGGCCCGATCCAAATGACATTTTGAAACATTTTTGGTAGAGTCCAAAAAATCAATTTTCTGATGAAAAACGATGACCCCGGACCAGTCGAACGTTGAAAAAATGGTCAATATTGATGAAATTTTAACATTTAATCTTTTGACTTTAAATGACGGTTGGATGTGAATTATTACTTTTTCAACTAAAATAAGTGTGTTTAAAGTCATTTCTGTGCCTGAAATTGGTCAAAATTTAAGATTTTGAGTAAGCAAAACTCTGTAAAAATGGCAATTTTGGTCACTGTGAGGGTTTAAAAAGTGGTTATTCAACATGAGACCCGATCCAAAAGACATTTTGAATCTTTTTTGGTAGAGTCCAAAAAATCTATTTTCTGATGAAAAACGATGACCCCGGACCAGTCGAACGTTGAAAAAATGGTCAATATTGATGAAATTTTAACATTTAATCTTTTGACTTTAAATGACGGTTGGATGTGAATTATTACTTTTTCAACTAAAATAAGTGTGTTTAAAGTCATTTCTGTGCCTGAAATTGGTCAAAATTGAAGATTTTGAGTAAGCAAAACTCTGTAAAAATGGCAATTTTGGTCACTGTGAGGGTTTAAAAAGTGGTTATTCAACATGAGGCCCGATCCAAAAGACATTTTGAATCTTTTTTGGTAGAGTCCAAAAAATCCATTTTCTGATGAAAAACGATGACCCCGGACCAGTCGAACGTTGAAAAAATGGTCAATATTGATGAAATTTTAACATTTAATCTTTTGACTTTAAATGACGGTTGGATGTGAATTATTACTTTTTCAACTAAAATAAGTGTGTTTAAAGTTATTTCTGTGCCTGAAATTGGTCAAAATTGAAGATTTTGAGTAAGCAAAACTCAGTAAAAATGGCAATTTTGGTCACTGTGAGGGTTTAAAAAGTGGTTATTCAACATGAGGCCCGATCCAAAAGACATTTTGAATCTTTTTTGGTAGAGTCCAAAAAATCAATTTTCTGATGAAATACGATGACCCCGGACCAGTCGAACGTTGAAAAAATGGTCAATATTGATGAAATTTTAACATTTAATCTTTTGACTTTAAATGACAGTTGGATGTGAATTATTACTTTTTCAACTAAAATAAGTGTGTTTAAAGTCATTTCTGTGCCTGAAATTGGTCAAAATTGAAGATTTTGAGTAAGCAAAACTCTGTAAAAATGGCAATTTTGGTCACTGTGAGGGTTTAAAAAGTGGTTATTCAACATGAGGCCCGATCCAAAAGACATTTTGAATCTTTTTTGGTAGAGTCCAAAAAATCCATTTTCTGATGAAAAACGATGACCCCGGACCAGTCGAACGTTGAAAAAATGGTCAATATTGATGAAATTTTAACATTTAATCTTTTGACTTTAAATGACGGTTGGATGTGAATTATTACTTTTTCAACTAAAATAAGTGTGTTTAAAGAAATTTCTGTGCCTGAAATTGGTCAAAGTTGAAGATTTTGAGTAAGCAAAATTCTGTAAAAATGGCAATATTGGTCACTGTGAGGGTTTAAAAAGTGGTTATTCAACATGAGGCCCGATCCAAATGACATTTTGAAACATTTTTGGTAGAGTCCAAAAAATCAATTTTCTGATGAAAAACGATGACCCCGGACCAGTCGAACGTTGAAAAAATGGTCAATATTGATGAAATGTTTACATTTAATCTTTTTACTTGAAATGACGGTTGGATGTGAATTATTACTTTTTCAACTAAAATAAGTGTGTTTAAAGTCATTTCTGTGCCTGAAATTTGTCAAAATTGAAGATTTTGAGTAAGCAAAACTCTGTAAAAATGGCAATTTTGGTCACTGTGAGGGTTTAAAAAGTGGTTATTCAACATGAGGCCCGATCCAAATGACATTTTGAAACATTTTTGGTAGAGTCCAAAAAATCAATTTTCTGATGAAAAACGATGACCCCGGACCAGTCGAACGTTGAAAAAATGGTCAATATTGATGACATTTTTACATTTAATCTTTTGACTTTAAATGACGGTTGGATGTGAATTATTACTTTTTCAACTAAAATAAGTGTGTTTAAAGTCATTTCTGTGCCTGAAATTGGTCAAAATTTAAGATTTTGAGTAAGCAAAACTCTGTAAAAATGGCAATTTAGGTCACTGTGAGGGTTTAAAAAGTGGTTATTCAACATGAGACCCGATCCAAAAGACATTTTGAATCTTTTTTGGTAGAGTCCAAAAAATCCATTTTCTGATGAAAAACGATGACCCCGGACCAGTCGAACGTTGAAAAAATGGTCAATATTGATGAAATGTTAACATTTAATCTTTTGACTTTAAATGACGGTTGGATGTGAATTATTACTTTTTCAACTAAAATAAGTGTGTTTAAAGTCATTTCTGTGCCTGAAATTGGTCAAAATTGAAGATTTTGAGTAAGCAAAACTCTGTAAAAATGGCAATTTTGGTCACTGTGAGGGTTTAAAAAGTGGTTATTCAACATGAGGCCCGATCCAAAAGACATTTTGAATCTTTTTTGGTAGAGTCCAAAAAATCCATTTTCTGATGAAAAACGATGACCCCGGACCAGTCGAACGTTGAAAAAATGGTCAATATTGATGAAAATTTAACATTTAATCTTTTGACTTTAAATGACGGTTGGATGTGAATTATTACTTTTTCAACTAAAATAAGTGTGTTTAAAGTCATTTCTGTGCCTGAAATTGGTCAAAATTAAAGATTTTGAGTAAGCAAAACTCTGTAAAAATGGCAATTTTGGTCACTGTGAGGGTTTAAAAAGTGGTTATTCAACATGAGGCCCGATCCAAATGACATTTTGAATCATTTTTGGTAGAGTCCAAAAAATCTATTTTCTGATGAAAAACGATGACCCCTGACCAGTCGAACGTTGAAAAAATGGTCAATATTGATGAAATTTTAACATTTAATCTTTTGACTTTAAATGACGGTTGGATGTGAATTATTACTTTTTCAACTAAAATAAGTGTGTTTAAAGTCATTTCTGTGCCTGAAATTGGTCAAAATTGAAGATTTTGAGTAAGCAAAACTCTGTAAAAAATGGCAATTTTGGTCACTGTGAGGGTTTAAAAAGTGGTTATTCAACATGAGGCCCAATCCAAATGACATTTTGAAACATTTTTGGTAGAGTCCAAAAAACCAATTTTCTGATGAAAAACGATGACCCCGGACCAGTCGAACGTTGAAAAAATGGTCAATATTGATGAAATTTTAACATTTAATCTTTTGACTTTAAATGACGGTTGGATGTGAATTATTACTTTTTCAACTAAAATAAGTGTGTTTAAAGTCATTTCTGTGCCTGAAATTGGTCAAAATTTAAGATTTTGAGTAAGCAAAACTCTGTAAAAATGGCAATTTTGGTCACTGTGAGGGTTTAAAAAGTGGTTATTCAACATGAGACCCGATCCAAAAGACATTTTGAATCTTTTTTGGTAGAGTCCAAAAAATCCATTTTCTGATGAAAAACGATGACCCCGGACCAGTCGAACGTTGAAAAAATGGTCAATATTGATGAAATTTTAACATTTAATCTTTTGACTTTAAATGACGGTTGGATGTGAATTATTACTTTTTCAACTAAAATAAGTGTGTTTAAAGTCATTTCTGTGCCTGAAATTGGTCAAAATTGAAGATTTTGAGTAAGCAAAACTCTGTAAAAATGGCAATTTTGGTCACTGTGAGGGTTTAAAAAGTGGTTATTCAACATGAGGCCCGATCCAAATGACATTTTGAATCATTTTTGGTAGAGTCCAAAAAATCAATTTTCTGATGAAAAACGATGACCCCGGACCAGTCGAACGTTAAAAAAATGGTCAATATTGATCAAATTTTAACATTTAATCTTTTGACTTTAAATGACGGTTGGATGTGAATTATTACTTTTTCAACTAAAATAAGTGTGTTTAAAGTCATTTCTGTGCCTGAAATTGGTCAAAATTTAAGATTTTGAGTAAGCAAAACTCTGTAAAAATGGCAATTTTGGTCACTGTGAGGGTTTAAAAAGTGGTTATTCAACATGAGGCCCGATCCAAATGACATTTTGAATCATTTTTGGTAGAGTCCAAAAAATCAATTTTCTGATGAAAAACGATGACCCCGGACCAGTCGAACGTTGAAAAAATGGTCAATATTGATGAAATTTTTACATTTAATCTTTTGACTTTAAATGACGGTTGGATGTGAATTATTACTTTTTCAACTAAAATAAGTGTGTTTAAAGTCATTTCTGTGCCTGAAATTGGTCAAAATTTAAGATTTTGAGTAAGCAAAACTCTGTAAAAATGGCAATTTTGGTCACTGTCAGGGTTTAAAAAGTGGTTATTCAACATGAGGCCCGATCCAAAAGACATTTTGAATCTTTTTTGGTAGAGTCCAAAAAATCCATTTTCTGATGAAAAACGATGACCCCGGACCAGTCGAACGTTGAAAAAATGGTCAATATTGATGAAATTTTAACATTTAATCTTTTGACTTTAAATGACGGTTGGATGTGAATTATTACTTTTTCAACTAAAATAAGTGTGTTTAAAGTCATTTCTGTGCCTGAAATTGGTCAAAATTGAAGATTTTGAGTAAGCAAAACTCTGTAAAAATGGCAATTTTGGTCACTGTGAGGGTTTAAAAAGTGGTTATTCAACGTGAGGCCCGATCCAAATGACATTTTGAAACATTTTTGGTAGAGTCCAAAAAATCCATTTTCTGATGAAAAACGATGACCCCGGACCAGTCGAACGTTGAAAAAATGGTCAATATTGATGAAATTTTAACATTTAATCTTTTGACTTTAAATGACGGTTGGATGTGAATTATTACTTTTTCAACTAAAATAAGTGTGTTTAAAGTCATTTCTGTGCCTGAAATTGGTCAAAATTTAAGATTTTGAGTAAGCAAAACTCTGTAAAAATGGCAATTTTGGTCACTGTGAGGGTTTAAAAAATGGTTATTCAACATGAGGCCCGATCCAAATGACATTTTGAATCATTTTTGGTAGAGTCCAAAAAATCTATTTTCTGATGAAAAACGATGACCCCGGACCAGTCGAACGTTGAAAAAATGGTCAATATTGATGAAATTTTTACATTTAATCTTTTGACTTTAAATGACGGTTGGATGTGAATTATTACTTTTTCAACTAAAATAAGTGTGTTTAAAGTCATTTCTGTGCCTGAAATTGGTCAAAATTTAAGATTTTGAGTAAGCAAAACTCTGTAAAAATGGCAATTTTGGTCACTGTGAGGGTTTAAAAAGTGGTTATTCAACATGAGGCCCGATCCAAATGACATTTTGAATCATTTTTGGTAGAGTCCAAAAAATCAATTTTCTGATGAAAAACGATGACCCCGGACCAGTCGAACGTTGAAAAAATGGTCAATATTGATGAAATTTTTACATTTAATCTTTTGACTTTAAATGACGGTTGGATGTGAATTATTACTTTTTCAACTAAAATAAGTGTGTTTAAAGTCATTTCTGTGCCTGAAAGTGGTCAAAATTGAAGATTTTGAGTAAGCAAAACTCTGTAAAAATGGCAATTTTGGTCACTGTGAGGGTTTAAAAAGTGGTTATTCAACATGAGACCCGATCCAAAAGACATTTTGAATCTTTTTTGGTAGAGTCCAAAAAATCCATTTTCTGATGAAAAACGATGACCCCGGACCAGTCGAACGTTGAAAAAATGGTCAATATTGATGAAATTTTAACATTTAACCTTTTGACTTTAAATGACGGTTGGATGTGAATTATTACTTTTTCAACTAAAATAAGTGTGTTTAAAGTCATTTCTGTGCCTGAAATTGGTCAAAATTTAAGATTTTGAGTAAGCAAAACTCTGTAAAAATGGCAATTTTGGTCACTGTGAGGGTTTAAAAAGTGGTTATTCAACATGAGGCCCGATCCAAATGACATTTTGAATCATTTTTGGTAGAGTCCAAAAAATCAATTTTCTGATGAAAAACGATGACCCCGGACCAGTCGAACGTTGAAAAAATGGTCAATATTGATGAAATGTTTACATTTAATCTTTTGACTTGAAATGACGGTTGTATGTGAATTATTACTTTTTCAACTAAAATAAGTGTGTTTAAAGTCATTTCTGTGCCTGAAAGTGGTCAAAATTGAAGATTTTGAGTAAGCAAAACTCTGTAAAAATGGCAATTTTGTTCACTGTGAGGGTTTAAAAAGTGGTTATTCAACATGAGACCCGATCCAAAAGACATTTTGAATCATTTTTGGTAGAGTCCAAAAAATCCATTTTCTGATGAAAAGCGATGACCCCGGACCAGTCGAACGTTGAAAAAATGGTCAATATTGATGAAATTTTAACATTTAATCTTTTGACTTCAAATAACGGTTGGATGTGAATTATTACTTTTTCAACTAAAATAAGTGTGTTTAAAGTCATTTCTGTGCCTGAAATTGGTCAAAATTTAAGATTTTGAGTAAGCAAAACTCTGTAAAAATGGCAATTTTGGTCACTGTGAGGGTTTAAAAGTGGTTATTCAACATGAGGCCCGATCCAAATGACATTTTGAATCATTTTTGGTAGAGTCCAAAAAATCAATTTTCTGATGAAAAACGATGACCCCGGACCAGTCGAACGTTGAAAAAATGGTCAATATTGATGAAATTTTAACATTTAATCTTTTGACTTTAAATGACGGTTGGATGTGAATTATTACTTTTTCAACTAAAATAAGTGTGTTTAAAGTCATTTCTGTGCCTGAAATTGGTCAAAATTGAAGATTTTGAGTAAGCAAAACTCTGTAAAAATGGCAATTTTGGTCACTGTGAGGGTTTAAAAAGTGGTTATTCAACATGAGGCCCGATCCAAAAGACATTTTGAATCTTTTTTGGTAGAGTCCAAAAAATCCATTTTCTGATGAAAAACGATGACCCCGGACCAGTCGAACGTTGAAAAAATGGTCAATATTGATGAAATTTTAACATTTAATCTTTTGACTTTAAATGACGGTTGGATGTGAATTATTACTTTTTCAACTAAAATAAGTGTGTTTAAAGTCATTTCTGTGCCTGAAATTGGTCAAAATTGAAGATTTTGAGTAAGCAAAACTCTGTAAAAATGGCAATTTTGGTCACTGTCAGGGTTTAAAAAGTGGTTATTCAACATGAGGCCCGATCCAAATGACATTTTGAATCATTTTTGGTAGAGTCCAAAAAATCAATTTTCTGATGAAAAACGATGACCCCTGACCAGTCGAACGTTGAAAAAATGGTCAATATTGATGAAATTTTAACATTTAATCTTTTGACTTTAAATGACGGTTGGATGTGAATTATTACTTTCTCAACTAAAATAAGTGTGTTTATAGTCATTTCTGTGCCTGAAATTGGTCAAAATTGAAGATTTTGAGTAAGCAAAACTCTGTAAAAATGGCAATTTTGGTCACTGTGAGGGTTTAAAAAGTGGTTATTCAACATGAGGCCCGATCCAAATGACATTTTGAAACATTTTTGGTAGAGTCCAAAAAATCAATTTTCTGATGAAAAACGATGACCCCGGACCAGTCGAACGTTGAAAAAATGGTCAATATTGATGAAATTTTAACATTTAATCTTTTGACTTTAAATGACGGTTGGATGTGAATTATTACTTTTTCAACTAAAATAAGTGTGTTTAAAGTCATTTCTGTGCCTGAAATTGGTCAAAATTTAAGATTTTGTGTAAGCAAAACTCTGTAAAAATGGCAATTTTGGTCACTGTGAGGGTTTAAAAAGTGGGTATTCAACATGAGACCCGATCCAAAAGACATTTTGAATCTTTTTTGGTAGAGTCCAAAAAATCTATTTTCTGATGAAAAACGATGACCCCGGACCAGTCGAACGTTGAAAAAATGGTCAATATTGATGAAATTTTAACATTTAATCTTTTGACTTTAAATGACGGTTGGATGTGAATTATTACTTTTTCAACTAAAATAAGTGTGTTTAAAGTCATTTCTGTGCCTGAAATTGGTCAAAATTGAAGATTTTGAGTAAGCAAAACTCTGTAAAAATGGCAATTTTGGTCACTGTGAGGGTTTAAAAAGTGGTTATTCAACATGAGACCCGATCCAAAAGACATTTTGAATCTTTTTTGGTAGAGTCCAAAAAATCCATTTTCTGATGAAAAACGATGACCCCGGACCAGTCGAACGTTGAAAAAATGGTCAATATTGATGAAATTTTAACATTTAATCTTTTGACTTTAAATGACGGTTGGATGTGAATTATTACTTTTTCAACTAAAATAAGTGTGTTTAAAGTCATTTCTGTGCCTGAAATTGGTCAAAATTGAAGATTTTGAGTAAGCAAAACTCTGTAAAAATGGCAATTTTGGTCACTGTGAGGGTTTAAAAAGTGGTTATTCAACATGAGGCCCGATCCAAATGACATTTTGAATCATTTTTGGTAGAGTCCAAAAAATCAATTTTCTGATGAAAAACGATGACCCCGGACCAGTCGAACGTTAAAAAAATGGTCAATATTGATCAAATTTTAACATTTAATCTTTTGACTTTAAATGACGGTTGGATGTGAATTATTACTTTTTCAACTAAAATAAGTGTGTTTAAAGTCATTTCTGTGCCTGAAATTGGTCAAAATTTAAGATTTTGAGTAAGCAAAACTCTGTAAAAATGGCAATTTTGGTCACTGTGAGGGTTTAAAAAGTGGTTATTCAACATGAGGCCCGATCCAAATGACATTTTGAATCATTTTTGGTAGAGTCCAAAAAATCAATTTTCTGATGAAAAACGATGACCCCGGACCAGTCGAACGTTGAAAAAATGGTCAATATTGATGAAATTTTTACATTTAATCTTTTGACTTTAAATGACGGTTGGATGTGAATTATTACTTTTTCAACTAAAATAAGTGTGTTTAAAGTCATTTCTGTGCCTGAAAGTGGTCAAAATTGAAGATTTTGAGTAAGCAAAACTCTGTAAAAATGGCAATTTTGGTCACTGTGAGGGTTTAAAAAGTGGTTATTCAACATGAGACCCGATCCAAAAGACATTTTGAATCTTTTTTGGTAGAGTCCAAAAAATCCATTTTCTGATGAAAAACGATGACCCCGGACCAGTCGAACGTTGAAAAAATGGTCAATATTGATGAAATTTTAACATTTAACCTTTTGACTTTAAATGACGGTTGGATGTGAATTATTACTTTTTCAACTAAAATAAGTGTGTTTAAAGTCATTTCTGTGCCTGAAATTGGTCAAAATTTAAGATTTTGAGTAAGCAAAACTCTGTAAAAATGGCAATTTTGGTCACTGTGAGGGTTTAAAAAGTGGTTATTCAACATGAGGCCCGATCCAAATCACATTTTGAATCATTTTTGGTAGAGTCCAAAAAATCAATTTTCTGATGAAAAACGATGACCCCGGACCAGTCGAACGTTGAAAAAATGGTCAATATTGATGAAATTTTTACATTTAATCTTTTGACTTTAAATGACGGTTGGATGTGAATTATTACTTTTTCAACTAAAATAAGTGTGTTTAAAGTCATTTCTGTGCCTGAAAGTGGTCAAAATTGAAGATTTTGAGTAAGCAAAACTCTGTAAAAATGGCAATTTTGGTCACTGTGAGGGTTTAAAAAGTGGTTATTCAACATGAGACCCGATCCAAAAGACATTTTGAATCTTTTTTGGTAGAGTCCAAAAAATCCATTTTCTGATGAAAAACGATGACCCCGGACCAGTCGAACGTTGAAAAAATGGTCAATATTGATGAAATTTTAACATTTAACCTTTTGACTTTAAATGACGGTTGGATGTGAATTATTACTTTTTCAACTAAAATAAGTGTGTTTAAAGTCATTTCTGTGCCTGAAATTGGTCAAAATTTAAGATTTTGAGTAAGCAAAACTCTGTAAAAATGGCAATTTTGGTCACTGTGAGGGTTTAAAAAGTGGTTATTCAACATGAGGCCCGATCCAAATCACATTTTGAATCATTTTTGGTAGAGTCCAAAAAATCAATTTTCTGATGAAAAACGATGACCCCGGACCAGTCGAACGTTGAAAAAATGGTCAATATTGATGAAATGTTTACATTTAATCTTTTGACTTGAAATGACGGTTGTATGTGAATTATTACTTTTTCAACTAAAATAAGTGTGTTTAAAGTCATTTCTGTGCCTGAAATTGGTCAAAATTTAAGATTTTGAGTAAGCAAAACTCTGTAAAAATGGCAATTTTGGTCACTGTGAGGGTTTAAAAGTGGTTATTCAACATGAGGCCCGATCCAAATGACATTTTGAATCATTTTTGGTAGAGTCCAAAAAATCAATTTTCTGATGAAAAACGATGACCCCGGACCAGTCGAACGTTGAAAAAATGGTCAATATTGATGAAATTTTAACATTTAATCTTTTGACTTTAAATGACGGTTGGATGTGAATTATTACTTTTTCAACTAAAATAAGTGTGTTTAAAGTCATTTCTGTGCCTGAAATTGGTCAAAATTGAAGATTTTGAGTAAGCAAAACTCTGTAAAAATGGCAATTTTGGTCACTGTGAGGGTTTAAAAAGTGGTTATTCAACATGAGGCCCGATCCAAAAGACATTTTGAATCTTTTTTGGTAGAGTCCAAAAAATCCATTTTCTGATGAAAAACGATGACCCCGGACCAGTCGAACGTTGAAAAAATGGTCAATATTGATGAAATTTTAACATTTAATCTTTTGACTTTAAATGACGGTTGGATGTGAATTATTACTTTTTCAACTAAAATAAGTGTGTTTAAAGTCATTTCTGTGCCTGAAATTGGTCAAAATTGAAGATTTTGAGTAAGCAAAACTCTGTAAAAATGGCAATTTTGGTCACTGTCAGGGTTTAAAAAGTGGTTATTCAACATGAGGCCCGATCCAAATGACATTTTGAATCATTTTTGGTAGAGTCCAAAAAATCAATTTTCTGATGAAAAACGATGACCCCTGACCAGTCGAACGTTGAAAAAATGGTCAATATTGATGAAATTTTAACATTTAATCTTTTGACTTTAAATGACGGTTGGATGTGAATTATTACTTTCTCAACTAAAATAAGTGTGTTTATAGTCATTTCTGTGCCTGAAATTGGTCAAAATTGAAGATTTTGAGTAAGCAAAACTCTGTAAAAATGGCAATTTTGGTCACTGTGAGGATTTAAAAAGTGGTTATTCAACATGAGGCCCGATCCAAATGACATTTTGAAACATTTTTGGTAGAGTCCAAAAAATCAATTTTCTGATGAAAAACGATGACCCCGGACCAGTCGAACGTTGAAAAAATGGTCAATATTGATGAAATTTTAACATTTAATCTTTTGACTTTAAATGACGGTTGGATGTGAATTATTACTTTTTCAACTAAAATAAGTGTGTTTAAAGTCATTTCTGTGCCTGAAATTGGTCAAAATTTAAGATTTTGAGTAAGCAAAACTCTGTAAAAATGGCAATTTTGGTCACTGTGAGGGTTTAAAAAGTGGTTATTCAACATGAGACCCGATCCAAAAGACATTTTGAATCTTTTTTGGTAGAGTCCAAAAAATCTATTTTCTGATGAAAAACGATGACCCCGGACCAGTCGAACGTTGAAAAAATGGTCAATATTGATGAAATTTTAACATTTAATCTTTTGACTTTAAATGACGGTTGGATGTGAATTATTACTTTTTCAACTAAAATAAGTGTGTTTAAAGTCATTTCTGTGCCTGAAATTGGTCAAAATTGAAGATTTTGAGTAAGCAAAACTCTGTAAAAATGGCAATTTTGGTCACTGTGAGGGTTTAAAAAGTGGTTATTCAACATGAGACCCGATCCAAAAGACATTTTGAATCTTTTTTGGTAGAGTCCAAAAAATCCATTTTCTGATGAAAAACGATGACCCCGGACCAGTCGAACGTTGAAAAAATGGTCAATATTGATGAAATTTTAACATTTAATCTTTTGACTTTAAATGACGGTTGGATGTGAATTATTACTTTTTCAACTAAAATAAGTGTGTTTAAAGTCATTTCTGTGCCTGAAATTGGTCAAAATTGAAGATTTTGAGTAAGCAAAACTCTGTAAAAATGGCAATTTTGGTCACTGTGAGGGTTTAAAAAGTGGTTATTCAACATGAGGCCCGATCCAAATGACATTTTGAATCATTTTTGGTAGAGTCCAAAAAATCAATTTTCTGATGAAAAACGATGACCCCGGACCAGTCGAACGTTAAAAAAATGGTCAATATTGATCAAATTTTAACATTTAATCTTTTGACTTTAAATGACGGTTGGATGTGAATTATTACTTTTTCAACTAAAATAAGTGTGTTTAAAGTCATTTCTGTGCCTGAAATTGGTCAAAATTTAAGATTTTGAGTAAGCAAAACTCTGTAAAAATGGCAATTTTGGTCACTGTGAGGGTTTAAAAAGTGGTTATTCAACATGAGGCCCGATCCAAATGACATTTTGAATCATTTTTGGTAGAGTCCAAAAAATCAATTTTCTGATGAAAAACGATGACCCCGGACCAGTCGAACGTTGAAAAAATGGTCAATATTGATGAAATTTTTACATTTAATCTTTTGACTTTAAATGACGGTTGGATGTGAATTATTACTTTTTCAACTAAAATAAGTGTGTTTAAAGTCATTTCTGTGCCTGAAATTGGTCAAAATTTAAGATTTTGAGTAAGCAAAACTCTGTAAAAATGGCAATTTTGGTCACTGTCAGGGTTTAAAAAGTGGTTATTCAACATGAGGCCCGATCCAAAAGACATTTTGAATCTTTTTTGGTAGAGTCCAAAAAATCCATTTTCTGATGAAAAACGATGACCCCGGACCAGTCGAACGTTGAAAAAATGGTCAATATTGATGAAATTTTAACATTTAATCTTTTGACTTTAAATGACGGTTGGATGTGAATTATTACTTTTTCAACTAAAATAAGTGTGTTTAAAGTCATTTCTGTGCCTGAAAGTGGTCAAAATTGAAGATTTTGAGTAAGCAAAACTCTGTAAAAATGGCAATTTTGGTCACTGTGAGGGTTTAAAAAGTGGTTATTCAACATGAGACCCGATCCAAAAGACATTTTGAATCTTTTTTGGTAGAGTCCAAAAAATCCATTTTCTGATGAAAAACGATGACCCCGGACCAGTCGAACGTTGAAAAAATGGTCAATATTGATGAAATTTTAACATTTAACCTTTTGACTTTAAATGACGGTTGGATGTGAATTATTACTTTTTCAACTAAAATAAGTGTGTTTAAAGTCATTTCTGTGCCTGAAATTGGTCAAAATTTAAGATTTTGAGTAAGCAAAACTCTGTAAAAATGGCAATTTTGGTCACTGTGAGGGTTTAAAAAGTGGTTATTCAATATGAGGCCCGATCCAAATGACATTTTGAATCATTTTTGGTAGAGTCCAAAAAATCAATTTTCTGATGACAAACGATGACCCAGGACCAGTCGAACGTTGAAAAAATGGTCAATATTGATGAAATGTTTACATTTAATCTTTTGACTTGAAATGACGGTTGTATGTGAATTATTACTTTTTCAACTAAAATAAGTGTGTTTAAAGTCATTTCTGTGCCTGAAAGTGGTCAAAATTGAAGATTTTGAGTAAGCAAAACTCTGTAAAAATGGCAATTTTGGTCACTGTGAGGGTTTAAAAAGTGGTTATTCAACATGAGACCCGATCCAAAAGACATTTTGAATCATTTTTGGTAGAGTCCAAAAAATCCATTTTCTGATGAAAAGCGATGACCCCGGACCAGTCGAACGTTGAAAAAATGGTCAATATTGATGAAATTTTAACATTTAATCTTTTGACTTCAAATAACGGTTGGATGTGAATTATTACTTTTTCAACTAAAATAAGTGTGTTTAAAGTCATTTCTGTGCCTGAAATTGGTCAAAATTTAAGATTTTGAGTAAGCAAAACTCTGTAAAAATGGCAATTTTGGTCACTGTGAGGGTTTAAAAGTGGTTATTCAACATGAGGCCCGATCCAAATGACATTTTGAATCATTTTTGGTAGAGTCCAAAAAATCAATTTTCTGATGAAAAACGATGACCCCGGACCAGTCGAACGTTGAAAAAATGGTCAATATTGATGAAATTTTAACATTTAATCTTTTGACTTTAAATGACGGTTGGATGTGAATTATTACTTTTTCAACTAAAATAAGTGTGTTTAAAGTCATTTCTGTGCCTGAAATTGGTCAAAATTGAAGATTTTGAGTAAGCAAAACTCAGTAAAAATGGCAATTTTGGTCACTGTGAGGGTTTAAAAAGTGGTTATTCAACATGAGGCCCGATCCAAAAGACATTTTGAATCTTTTTTGGTAGAGTCCAAAAAATCAATTTTCTGATGAAATACGATGACCCCGGACCAGTCGAACGTTGAAAAAATGGTCAATATTGATGAAATTTTAACATTTAATCTTTTGACTTTAAATGACAGTTGGATGTGAATTATTACTTTTTCAACTAAAATAAGTGTGTTTAAAGTCATTTCTGTGCCTGAAATTGGTCAAAATTGAAGATTTTGAGTAAGCAAAACTCTGTAAAAATGGCAATTTTGGTCACTGTGAGGGTTTAAAAAGTGGTTATTCAACATGAGGCCCGATCCAAAAGACATTTTGAATCTTTTTTGGTAGAGTCCAAAAAATCCATTTTCTGATGAAAAACGATGACCCCGGACCAGTCGAACGTTGAAAAAATGGTCAATATTGATGAAATTTTAACATTTAATCTTTTGACTTTAAATGACGGTTGGATGTGAATTATTACTTTTTCAACTAAAATAAGTGTGTTTAAAGAAATTTCTGTGCCTGAAATTGGTCAAAGTTGAAGATTTTGAGTAAGCAAAATTCTGTAAAAATGGCAATATTGGTCACTGTGAGGGTTTAAAAAGTGGTTATTCAACATGAGGCCCGATCCAAATGACATTTTGAATCATTTTTGGTAGAGTCCAAAAATCAATTTTCTGATGAAAAACGATGACCCCTGACCAGTCGAACGTTGAAAAAATGGTCAATATTGATGAAATTTTAACATTTAATCTTTTGACTTTAAATGACGGTTGGATGTGAATTATTACTTTTTCAACTAAAATAAGTGTGTTTAAAGTCATTTCTGTGCCTGAAATTGGTCAAAAATGAAGATTTTGATTAAGCAAAACTCTGTAAAAAATGGCAATTTTGGTCACTGTGAGGGTTTAAAAAGTGGTTATTCAACATGAGGCCCGATCCAAATGACATTTTGAAACATTTTTGGTAGAGTCCAAAAAATCAATTTTCTGATGAAAAACGATGACCCCGGACCAGTCGAACGTTGAAAAAATGGTCAATATTGATGAAATGTTTACATTTAATCTTTTGACTTGAAATGACGGTTGGATGTGAATTATTACTTTTTCAACTAAAATAAGTGTGTTTAAAGTCATTTCTGTGCCTGAAATTTGTCAAAATTGAAGATTTTGAGTAAGCAAAACTCTGTAAAAATGGCAATTTTGGTCACTGTGAGGGTTTAAAAAGTGGTTATTCAACATGAGGCCCGATCCAAATGACATTTTGAAACATTTTTGGTAGAGTCCAAAAAATCAATTTTCTGATGAAAAACGATGACCCCGGACCAGTCGAACGTTGAAAAAATGGTCAATATTGATGAAATTTTTACATTTAATCTTTTGACTTTAAATGACGGTTGGATGTGAATTATTACTTTTTCAACTAAAATAAGTGTGTTTAAAGTCATTTCTGTGCCTGAAATTGGTCAAAATTTAAGATTTTGAGTAAGCAAAACTCTGTAAAAATGGCAATTTTGGTCACTGTGAGGGTTTAAAAAGTGGTTATTCAACATGAGACCCGATCCAAAAGACATTTTGAATCTTTTTTGGTAGAGTCCAAAAAATCCATTTTCTGATGAAAAACGATGACCCCGGACCAGTCGAACGTTGAAAAAATGGTCAATATTGATGAAATGTTAACATTTAATCTTTTGACTTTAAATGACGGTTGGATGTGAATTATTACTTTTTCAACTAAAATAAGTGTGTTTAAAGTCATTTCTGTGCCTGAAATTGGTCAAAATTGAAGATTTTGAGTAAGCAAAACTCTGTAAAAATGGCAATTTTGGTCACTGTGAGGGTTTAAAAAGTGGTTATTCAACATGAGGCCCGATCCAAATGACATTTTGAATCATTTTTGGTAGAGTCCAAAAAATCAATTTTCTGATGAAAAACGATGACCCCGGACCAGTCGAACGTTGAAAAAATGGTCAATATTGATGAAATTTTTACATTTAATCTTTTGACTTTAAATGACGGTTGGATGTGAATTATTACTTTTTCAACTAAAATAAGTGTGTTTAAAGTCATTTCTGTGCCTGAAATTGGTCAAAATTTAAGATTTTGAGTAAGCAAAACTCTGTAAAAATGGCAATTTTGGTCACTGTCAGGGTTTAAAAAGTGGTTATTCAACATGAGGCCCGATCCAAAAGACATTTTGAATCTTTTTTGGTAGAGTCCAAAAAATCCATTTTCTGATGAAAAACGATGACCCCGGACCAGTCGAACGTTGAAAAAATGGTCAATATTGATGAAATTTTAACATTTAATCTTTTGACTTTAAATGACGGTTGGATGTGAATTATTACTTTTTCAACTAAAATAAGTGTGTTTAAAGTCATTTCTGTGCCTGAAAGTGGTCAAAATTGAAGATTTTGAGTAAGCAAAACTCTGTAAAAATGGCAATTTTGGTCACTGTGAGGGTTTAAAAAGTGGTTATTCAACATGAGACCCGATCCAAAAGACATTTTGAATCTTTTTTGGTAGAGTCCAAAAAATCCATTTTCTGATGAAAAACGATGACCCCGGACCAGTCGAACGTTGAAAAAATGGTCAATATTGATGAAATTTTAACATTTAACCTTTTGACTTTAAATGACGGTTGGATGTGAATTATTACTTTTTCAACTAAAATAAGTGTGTTTAAAGTCATTTCTGTGCCTGAAATTGGTCAAAATTTAAGATTTTGAGTAAGCAAAACTCTGTAAAAATGGCAATTTTGGTCACTGTGAGGGTTTAAAAAGTGGTTATTCAATATGAGGCCCGATCCAAATGACATTTTGAATCATTTTTGGTAGAGTCCAAAAAATCAATTTTCTGATGACAAACGATGACCCAGGACCAGTCGAACGTTGAAAAAATGGTCAATATTGATGAAATGTTTACATTTAATCTTTTGACTTGAAATGACGGTTGTATGTGAATTATTACTTTTTCAACTAAAATAAGTGTGTTTAAAGTCATTTCTGTGCCTGAAAGTGGTCAAAATTGAAGATTTTGAGTAAGCAAAACTCTGTAAAAATGGCAATTTTGGTCACTGTGAGGGTTTAAAAAGTGGTTATTCAACATGAGACCCGATCCAAAAGACATTTTGAATCATTTTTGGTAGAGTCCAAAAAATCCATTTTCTGATGAAAAGCGATGACCCCGGACCAGTCGAACGTTGAAAAAATGGTCAATATTGATGAAATTTTAACATTTAATCTTTTGACTTCAAATAACGGTTGGATGTGAATTATTACTTTTTCAACTAAAATAAGTGTGTTTAAAGTCATTTCTGTGCCTGAAATTGGTCAAAATTTAAGATTTTGAGTAAGCAAAACTCTGTAAAAATGGCAATTTTGGTCACTGTGAGGGTTTAAAAGTGGTTATTCAACATGAGGCCCGATCCAAATGACATTTTGAATCATTTTTGGTAGAGTCCAAAAAATCAATTTTCTGATGAAAAACGATGACCCCGGACCAGTCGAACGTTGAAAAAATGGTCAATATTGATGAAATTTTAACATTTAATCTTTTGACTTTAAATGACGGTTGGATGTGAATTATTACTTTTTCAACTAAAATAAGTGTGTTTAAAGTCATTTCTGTGCCTGAAATTGGTCAAAATTGAAGATTTTGAGTAAGCAAAACTCAGTAAAAATGGCAATTTTGGTCACTGTGAGGGTTTAAAAAGTGGTTATTCAACATGAGGCCCGATCCAAAAGACATTTTGAATCTTTTTTGGTAGAGTCCAAAAAATCAATTTTCTGATGAAATACGATGACCCCGGACCAGTCGAACGTTGAAAAAATGGTCAATATTGATGAAATTTTAACATTTAATCTTTTGACTTTAAATGACAGTTGGATGTGAATTATTACTTTTTCAACTAAAATAAGTGTGTTTAAAGTCATTTCTGTGCCTGAAATTGGTCAAAATTGAAGATTTTGAGTAAGCAAAACTCTGTAAAAATGGCAATTTTGGTCACTGTGAGGGTTTAAAAAGTGGTTATTCAACATGAGGCCCGATCCAAAAGACATTTTGAATCTTTTTTGGTAGAGTCCAAAAAATCCATTTTCTGATGAAAAACGATGACCCCGGACCAGTCGAACGTTGAAAAAATGGTCAATATTGATGAAATTTTAACATTTAATCTTTTGACTTTAAATGACGGTTGGATGTGAATTATTACTTTTTCAACTAAAATAAGTGTGTTTAAAGAAATTTCTGTGCCTGAAATTGGTCAAAGTTGAAGATTTTGAGTAAGCAAAATTCTGTAAAAATGGCAATATTGGTCACTGTGAGGGTTTAAAAAGTGGTTATTCAACATGAGGCCCGATCCAAATGACATTTTGAATCATTTTTGGTAGAGTCCAAAAAATCAATTTTCTGATGAAAAACGATGACCCCTGACCAGTCGAACGTTGAAAAAATGGTCAATATTGATGAAATTTTAACATTTAATCTTTTGACTTTAAATGACGGTTGGATGTGAATTATTACTTTTTCAACTAAAATAAGTGTGTTTAAAGTCATTTCTGTGCCTGAAATTGGTCAAAAATGAAGATTTTGATTAAGCAAAACTCTGTAAAAAATGGCAATTTTGGTCACTGTGAGGGTTTAAAAAGTGGTTATTCAACATGAGGCCCGATCCAAATGACATTTTGAAACATTTTTGGTAGAGTCCAAAAAATCAATTTTCTGATGAAAAACGATGACCCCGGACCAGTCGAACGTTGAAAAAATGGTCAATATTGATGAAATGTTTACATTTAATCTTTTGACTTGAAATGACGGTTGGATGTGAATTATTACTTTTTCAACTAAAATAAGTGTGTTTAAAGTCATTTCTGTGCCTGAAATTTGTCAAAATTGAAGATTTTGAGTAAGCAAAACTCTGTAAAAATGGCAATTTTGGTCACTGTGAGGGTTTAAAAAGTGGTTATTCAACATGAGGCCCGATCCAAATGACATTTTGAAACATTTTTGGTAGAGTCCAAAAAATCAATTTTCTGATGAAAAACGATGACCCCGGACCAGTCGAACGTTGAAAAAATGGTCAATATTGATGAAATTTTTACATTTAATCTTTTGACTTTAAATGACGGTTGGATGTGAATTATTACTTTTTCAACTAAAATAAGTGTGTTTAAAGTCATTTCTGTGCCTGAAATTGGTCAAAATTTAAGATTTTGAGTAAGCAAAACTCTGTAAAAATGGCAATTTTGGTCACTGTGAGGGTTTAAAAAGTGGTTATTCAACATGAGACCCGATCCAAAAGACATTTTGAATCTTTTTTGGTAGAGTCCAAAAAATCCATTTTCTGATGAAAAACGATGACCCCGGACCAGTCGAACGTTGAAAAAATGGTCAATATTGATGAAATGTTAACATTTAATCTTTTGACTTTAAATGACGGTTGGATGTGAATTATTACTTTTTCAACTAAAATAAGTGTGTTTAAAGTCATTTCTGTGCCTGAAATTGGTCAAAATTGAAGATTTTGAGTAAGCAAAACTCTGTAAAAATGGCAATTTTGGTCACTGTGAGGGTTTAAAAAGTGGTTATTCAACATGAGGCCCGATCCAAAAGACATTTTGAATCTTTTTTGGTAGAGTCCAAAAAATCCATTTTCTGATGAAAAACGATGACCCCGGACCAGTCGAACGTTGAAAAAATGGTCAATATTGATGAAATTTTAACATTTAATCTTTTGACTTTAAATGACGGTTGGATGTGAATTATTACTTTTTCAACTAAAATAAGTGTGTTTAAAGTCATTTCTGTGCCTGAAATTGGTCAAAATTGAAGATTTTGAGTAAGCAAAACTCTGTAAAAATGGCAATTTTGGTCACTGTCAGGGTTTAAAAAGTGGTTATTCAACATGAGGCCCGATCCAAATGACATTTTGAATCATTTTTGGTAGAGTCCAAAAAATCAATTTTCTGATGAAAAACGATGACCCCTGACCAGTCGAACGTTGAAAAAATGGTCAATATTGATGAAATTTTAACATTTAATCTTTTGACTTTAAATGACGGTTGGATGTGAATTATTACTTTTTCAACTAAAATAAGTGTGTTTAAAGTCATTTCTGTGCCTGAAATTGGTCAAAATTGAGGATTTTGAGTAAGCAAAACTCTGTAAAAATGGCAATTTTGGTCACTGTGAGGGTTTAAAAAGTGGTTATTCAACATGAGGCCTGATCCAAATGACATTTTGAAACATTTTTGGTAGAGTCCAAAAAATCAATTTTCTGATGAAAAACGATGACCCCGGACCAGTCGAACGTTGAAAAAATGGTCAATATTGATGAAATTTTAACATTTAATCTTTTACTTTAAATGACGGTTGGATGTAAATTATTACTTTTTCAACTAAAATAAGTGTGTTTAAAGTCATTTCTGTGCCTGAAATTGGTCAAAATTTAAGATTTTGAGTAAGCAAAACTCTGTAAAAATGGCAATTTTGGTCACTGTGAGGGTTTAAAAAGTGGTTATTCAACATGAGACCCGATCCAAAAGACATTTTCAATCTTTTTTGGTAGAGTCCAAAAAATCTATTTTCTGATGAAAAACGATGACCCCGGACCAGTCGAACGTTGAAAAAATGGTCAATATTGATGAAATTTTAACATTTAATCTTTTGACTTTAAATGACGGTTGGATGTGAATTATTACTTTTTCAACTAAAATAAGTGTGTTTAAAGTCATTTCTGTGCCTGAAATTGGTCAAAATTGAAGATTTTGAGTAAGCAAAACTCTGTAAAAATGGCAATTTTGGTCACTGTGAGGGTTTAAAAAGTGGTTATTCAACATGAGACCCGATCCAAAAGACATTTTGAATCTTTTTTGGTAGAGTCCAAAAAATCCATTTTCTGATGAAAAACGATGACCCCGGACCAGTCGAACGTTGAAAAAATGGTCAATATTGATGAAATTTTAACATTTAATCTTTTGACTTTAAATGACGGTTGGATGTGAATTATTACTTTTTCAACTAAAATAAGTGTGTTTAAAGTTATTTCTGTGCCTGAAATTGGTCAAAATTGAAGATTTTGAGTAAGCAAAACTCAGTAAAAATGGCAATTTTGGTCACTGTGAGGGTTTAAAAAGTGGTTATTCAACATGAGGCCCGATCCAAAAGACATTTTGAATCTTTTTTGGTAGAGTCCAAAAAATCAATTTTCTGATGAAATACGATGACCCCGGACCAGTCGAACGTTGAAAAAATGGTCAATATTGATGAAATTTTAACATTTAATCTTTTGACTTTAAATGACGGTTGGATGTGAATTATTACTTTTTCAACTAAAATAAGTGTGTTTAAAGTCATTTCTGTGCCTGAAATTGGTCAAAATTGAAGATTTTGAGTAAGCAAAACTCTGTAAAAATGGCAATTTTGGTCACTGTGAGGGTTTAAAAAGTGGTTATTCAACATGAGGCCCGATCCAAATGACATTTTGAATCATTTTTGGTAGAGTCCAAAAAATCAATTTTCTGATGAAAAACGATGACCCCTGACCAGTCGAACGTTGAAAAAATGGTCAATATTGATGAAATTTTAACATTTAATCTTTTGACTTTAAATGACAGTTGGATGTGAATTATTACTTTTTCAACTAAAATAAGTGTGTTTAAAGTCATTTCTGTGCCTGAAATTGGTCAAAATTGAAGATTTTGAGTAAGCAAAACTCTGTAAAAATGGCAATTTTGGTCACTGTGAGGGTTTAAAAAGTGGTTATTCAACATGAGGCCCGATCCAAAAGACATTTTGAATCTTTTTTGGTAGAGTCCAAAAAATCCATTTTCTGATGAAAAACGATGACCAGTCGAACGTTGAAAAAATGGTCAATATTGATGAAATTTTTACATTTAATCTTTTGACTTTAAATGACGGTTGGATGTGAATTATTACTTTTTCAACTAAAATAAGTGTGTTTAAAGTCATTTCTGTGCCTGAAATTGGTCAAAATTTAAGATTTTGAGTAAGCAAAACTCTGTAAAAATGGCAATTTTGGTCACTGTGAGGGTTTAAAAAGTGGTTATTCAACATGAGGCCCGATCCAAATGACATTTTGAATCATTTTTGGTAGAGTCCAAAAAATCAATTTTCTGATGAAAAACGATGACCCCGGACCAGTCGAACGTTGAAAAAATGGTCAATATTGATGACATTTTTACATTTAATCTTTTGACTTTAAATGACGGTTGGATGTGAATTATTACTTTTTCAACTAAAATAAGTGTGTTTAAAGTCATTTCTGTGCCTGAAAGTGGTCAAAATTGAAGATTTTGAGTAAGCAAAACTCTGTAAAAATGGCAATTTTGGTCACTGTGAGGGTTTAAAAAGTGGTTATTCAACATGAGACCCGATCCAAAAGACATTTTGAATCTTTTTTGGTAGAGTCCAAAAAATCCATTTTCTGATGAAAAACGATGACCCCGGACCAGTCGAACGTTGAAAAAATGGTCAATATTGATGAAATTTTAACATATAACCTTTTGACTTTAAATGACGGTTGGATGTGAATTATTACTTTTTCAACTAAAATAAGTGTGTTTAAAGTCATTTCTGTGCCTGAAATTGGTCAAAATTTAAGATTTTGAGTAAGCAAAACTCTGTAAAAATGGCAATTTTGGTCACTGTGAGGGTTTAAAAAGTGGTTATTCAACATGAGGCCCGATCCAAATGACATTTTGAATCATTTTTGGTAGAGTCCAAAAAATCAATTTTCTGATGAAAAACGATGACCCCGGACCAGTCGAACGTTGAAAAAATGGTCAATATTGATGAAATGTTTACATTTAATCTTTTGACTTGAAATGACGGTTGTATGTGAATTATTACTTTTTCAACTAAAATAAGTGTGTTTAAAGTCATTTCTGTGCCTGAAAGTGGTCAAAATTGAAGATTTTGAGTAAGCAAAACTCTGTAAAAATGGCAATTTTGGTCACTGTGAGGGTTTAAAAAGTGGGTATTCAACATGAGACCCGATCCAAAAGACATTTTGAATCATTTTTGGTAGAGTCCAAAAAATCAATTTTCTGATGAAAAGCGATGACCCCGGACCAGTCGAACGTTGAAAAAATGGTCAATATTGATGAAATTTTAACATTTAATCTTTTGACTTCAAATAACGGTTGGATGTGAATTATTACTTTTTCAACTAAAATAAGTGTGTTTAAAGTCATTTCTGTGCCTGAAATTGGTCAAAATTTAAGATTTTGAGTAAGCAAAACTCTGTAAAAATGGCAATTTTGGTCACTGTGAGGGTTTAAAAGTGGTTATTCAACATGAGGCCCGATCCAAATGACATTTTGAATCATTTTTGGTAGAGTCCAAAAAATCAATTTTCTGATGAAAAACGATGACCCCGGACCAGTCGAACGTTGAAAAAATGGTCAATATTGATGAAATTTTAACATTTAATCTTTTGACTTTAAATGACGGTTGGATGTGAATTATTACTTTTTCAACTAAAATAAGTGTGTTTAAAGTCATTTCTGTGCCTGAAATTGGTCAAAATTGAAGATTTTGAGTAAGCAAAACTCTGTAAAAATGGCAATTTTGGTCACTGTGAGGGTTTAAAAAGTGGTTATTCAACATGAGGCCCGATCCAAAAGACATTTTGAATCTTTTTTGGTAGAGTCCAAAAAATCCATTTTCTGATGAAAAACGATGACCCCGGACCAGTCGAACGTTGAAAAAATGGTCAATATTGATGAAATTTTAACATTTAATCTTTTGACTTTAAATGACGGTTGGATGTGAATTATTACTTTTTCAACTAAAATAAGTGTGTTTAAAGTCATTTCTGTGCCTGAAATTGGTCAAAATTGAAGATTTTGAGTAAGCAAAACTCTGTAAAAATGGCAATTTTGGTCACTGTGAGGGTTTAAAAAGTGGTTATTCAACATGAGACCCGATCCAAAAGACATTTTGAATCTTTTTTGGTAGAGTCCAAAAAATCCATTTTCTGATGAAAAACGATGACCCCGGACCAGTCGAACGTTGAAAAAATGGTCAATATTGATGAAATTTTAACATTTAATCTTTTGACTTTAAATGACGGTTGGATGTGAATTATTACTTTTTCAACTAAAATAAGTGTGTTTAAAGTTATTTCTGTGCCTGAAATTGGTCAAAATTGAAGATTTTGAGTAAGCAAAACTCTGTAAAAATGGCAATTTTGGTCACTGTGAGGGTTTAAAAGTGGTTATTCAACATGAGGCCCGATCCAAATGACATTTTGAATCATTTTTGGTAGAGTCCAAAAAATCAATTTTCTGATGAAAAACGATGACCCCGGACCAGTCGAACGTTGAAAAAATGGTCAATATTGATGAAATTTTAACATTTAATCTTTTGACTTTAAATGACGGTTGGATGTGAATTATTACTTTTTCAACTAAAATAAGTGTGTTTAAAGTCATTTCTGTGCCTGAAATTGGTCAAAATTGAAGATTTAGAGTAAGCAAAACTCTGTAAAAATGGCAATTTTGGTCACTGTGAGGGTTTAAAAAGTGGTTATTCAACATGAGGCCCGATCCAAAAGACATTTTGAATCTTTTTTGGTAGAGTCCAAAAAATCCATTTTCTGATGAAAAACGATGACCCCGGACCAGTCGAACGTTGAAAAAATGGTCAATATTGATGAAATTTTAACATTTAATCTTTTGACTTTAAATGACGGTTGGATGTGAATTATTACTTTTTCTACTAAAATAAGTGTGTTTAAAGTCATTTCTGTGCCTGAAATTGGTCAAAATTGAAGATTTTGAGTAAGCAAAACTCTGTAAAAATGGCAATTTTGGTCACTGTGAGGGTTTAAAAAGTGGTTATTCAACATGAGGCCCGATCCAAATGACATTTTGAATCATTTTTGGTAGAGTCCAAAAAATCAATTTTCTGATGAAAAACGATGACCCCTGACCAGTCGAACGTTGAAAAAATGGTCAATATTGATGAAATTTTAACATGTAATCTTTTGACTTTAAATGACGGTTGGATGTGAATTATTACTTTTTCAACTAAAATAAGTGTGTTTAAAGTCATTTCTGTGCCTGAAATTGGTCAAAATTGAAGATTTTGAGTAAGCAAAACTCTGTAAAAATGGCAATTTTGGTCACTGTGAGGGTTTAAAAAGTGGTTATTCAACATGAGGCCCGATCCAAATGACATTTTGAAACATTTTTGGTAGAGTCCAAAAAATCAATTTTCTGATGAAAAACGATGACCCCGGACCAGTCGAACGTTGAAAAAATGGTCAATATTGATGAAATTTTAACATTTAATCTTTTGACTTTAAATGACGGTTGGATGTGAATTATTACTTTTTCAACTAAAATAAGTGTGTTTAAAGTCATTTCTGTGCCTGAAATTGGTCAAAATTTAAGATTTTGAGTAAGCAAAACTCTGTAAAAATGGCAATTTTGGTCACTGTGAGGGTTTAAAAAGTGGTTATTCAACATGAGGCCCGATCCAAAAGACATTTTGAATCTTTTTTGGTAGAGTCCAAAAAATCCATTTTCTGATGAAAAACGATGACCCGGACCAGTCGAACGTTGAAAAAATGGTCAATATTGATGAAATTTTAACATTTAATCTTTTGACTTTAAATGACGGTTGGATGTGAATTATTACTTTTTCAACTAAAATAAGTGTGTTTAAAGTCATTTCTGTGCCTGAAATTGGTCAAAATTGAAGATTTTGAGTAAGCAAAACTCTGTAAAAATGGCAATTTTGGTCACTGTGAGGGTTTAAAAAGTGGTTATTCAACATGAGGCCCGATCCAAATGACATTTTGAATCATTTTTGGTAGAGTCCAAAAAATCAATTTTCTGATGAAAAACGATGACCCCGGACCAGTCGAACGTTGAAAAAATGGTCAATATTGATGAAATTTTAACATGTAATCTTTTGACTTTAAATGACGGTTGGATGTGAATTATTACTTTTTCAACTAAAATAAGTGTGTTTAAAGTCATTTCTGTGCCTGAAATTGGTCAAAATTGAAGATTTTGAGTAAGCAAAACTCTGTAAAAATGGCAATTTTGGTCACTGTGAGGGTTTAAAAAGTGGTTATTCAACATGAGGCCCGATCCAAATGACATTTTGAAACATTTTTGGTAGAGTCCAAAAAATCAATTTTCTGATGAAAAACGATGACCCCGGACCAGTCGAACGTTGAAAAAATGGTCAATATTGATGAAATTTTAACATTTAATCTTTTGACTTTAAATGACGGTTGGATGTGAATTATTACTTTTTCAACTAAAATAAGTGTGTTTAAAGTCATTTCTGTGCCTGAAATTGGTCAAAATTTAAGATTTTGAGTAAGCAAAACTCTGTAAAAATGGCAATTTTGGTCACTGTGAGGGTTTAAAAAGTGGTTATTCAACATGAGACCCGATCCAAAAGACATTTTGAATCTTTTTTGGTAGAGTCCAAAAAATCTATTTTCTGATGAAAAACGATGACCCCGGACCAGTCGAACGTTGAAAAAATGGTCAATATTGATGAAATTTTAACATTTAATCTTTTGACTTTAAATGACGGTTGGATGTGAATTATTACTTTTTCAACTAAAATAAGTGTGTTTAAAGTCATTTCTGTGCCTGAAATTGGTCAAAATTGAAGATTTTGAGTAAGCAAAACTCTGTAAAAATGGCAATTTTGGTCACTGTGAGGGTTTAAAAAGTGGTTATTCAACATGAGACCCGATCCAAAAGACATTTTGAATCTTTTTTGGTAGAGTCCAAAAAATCCATTTTCTGATGAAAAACGATGACCCCGGACCAGTCGAACGTTGAAAAAATGGTCAATATTGATGAAATTTTAACATTTAATCTTTTGACTTTAAATGACGGTTGGATGTGAATTATTACTTTTTCAACTAAAATAAGTGTGTTTAAAGTTATTTCTGTGTCTGAAATTGGTCAAAATTGAAGATTTTGAGTAAGCAAAACTCAGTAAAAATGGCAATTTTGGTCACTGTGAGGGTTTAAAAAGTGGTTATTCAACATGAGGCCCGATCCAAAAGACATTTTGAATCTTTTTTGGTAGAGTCCAAAAAATCAATTTTCTGATGAAAAACGATGACCCCGGACCAGTCGAACGTTGAAAAAATGGTCAATATTGATGAAATTTTAACATTTAATCTTTTGACTTTAAATGACGGTTGGATGTGAATTATTACTTTTTCAACTAAAATAAGTGTGTTTAAAGTCATTTCTGTGCCTGAAATTGGTCAAAATTGAAGATTTTGAGTAAGCAAAACTCTGTAAAAATGGCAATTTTGGTCACTGTGAGGGTTTAAAAAGTTGTTATTCAACATGAGGCCCGATCCAAATGACATTTTGAATCATTTTTGGTAGAGTCCAAAAAATCAATATTCTGATGAAAAACGATGACCCCTGACCAGTCGAACGTTGAAAAAATGGTCAATATTGATGAAATTTTAACATTTAATCTTTTGACTTTAAATGACAGTTGGATGTGAATTATTACTTTTTCAACTAAAATAAGTGTGTTTAAAGTCATTTCTGTGCCTGAAATTGGTCAAAATTGAAGATTTTGAGTAAGCAAAACTCTGTAAAAATGGCAATTTTGGTCACTGTGAGGGTTTAAAAAGTGGTTATTCAACATGAGGCCCGATCCAAAAGACATTTTGAATCTTTTTTGGTAGAGTCCAAAAAATCCATTTTCTGATGAAAAACGATGACCCCGGACCAGTCGAACGTTGAAAAAATGGTCAATATTGATGAAATTTTAACATTTAATCTTTTGACTTTAAATGACGGTTGGATGTGAATTATTACTTTTTCAACTAAAATAAGTGTGTTTAAAGAAATTTCTGTGCCTGAAATTGGTCAAAATTGAAGATTTTGAGTAAGCAAAATTCTGTAAAAATGGCAATTTTGGTCACTGTGAGGGTTTAAAAAGTGGTTATTCAACATGAGGCCCGATCCAAATGACATTTTGAATCATTTTTGGTAGAGTCCAAAAAATCAATTTTCTGATGAAAAACGATGACCCCTGACCAGTCGAACGTTGAAAAAATGGTCAATATTGATGAAATTTTAACATTTAATCTTTTGACTTTAAATGACGGTTGGATGTGAATTATTACTTTTTCAACTAAAATAAGTGTGTTTAAAGTCATTTCTGTGCCTGAAATTGGTCAAAAATGAAGATTTTGATTAAGCAAAACTCTGTAAAAAATGGCAATTTTGGTCACTGTGAGGGTTTAAAAAGTGGTTATTCAACATGAGGCCCGATCCAAATGACATTTTGAAACATTTTTGGTAGAGTCCAAAAAATCAATTTTCTGATGAAAAACGATGACCCCGGACCAGTCGAACGTTGAAAAAATGGTCAATATTGATGAAATTTTTACATTTAATCTTTTGACTTTAAATGACGGTTGGATGTGAATTATTACTTTTTCAACTAAAATAAGTGTGTTTAAAGTCATTTCTGTGCCTGAAATTTGTCAAAATTGAAGATTTTGAGTAAGCAAAACTCTGTAAAAATGGCAATTTTGGTCACTGTGAGGGTTTAAAAAGTGGTTATTCAACATGAGGCCCGATCCAAATGACATTTTGAAACATTTTTGGTAGAGTCCAAAAAATCAATTTTCTGATGAAAAACGATGACCCCGGACCAGTCGAACGTTGAAAAAATGGTCAATATTGATGAAATTTTTACATTTAATCTTTTGACTTTAAATGACGGTTGGATGTGAATTATTTCTTTTTCAACTAAAATAAGTGTGTTTAAAGTCATTTCTGTGCCTGAAATTGGTCAAAATTTAAGATTTTGAGTAAGCAAAACTCTGTAAAAATGGCAATTTTGGTCACTGTGAGGGTTTAAAAAGTGGTTATTCAACATGAGACCCGATCCAAAAGACATTTTGAATCTTTTTTGGTAGAGTCCAAAAAATCAATTTTCTGATGAAAAACGATGACCCCGGACCAGTCGAACGTTGAAAAAATGGTCAATATTGATGAAATGTTAACATTTAATCTTTTGACTTTAAATGACGGTTGGATGTGAATTATTACTTTTTCAACTAAAATAAGTGTGTTTAAAGTCATTTCTGTGCCTGAAATTGGTCAAAATTGAAGATTTTGAGTAAGCAAAACTCTGTAAAAATGGCAATTTTGGTCACTGTGAGGGTTTAAAAAGTGGTTATTCAACATGAGGCCCGATCCAAAAGACATTTTGAATCTTTTTTGGTAGAGTCCCAAAAATCCATTTTCTGATGAAAAACGATGACCCGGACCAGTCGAACGTTGAAAAAATGGTCAATATTGATGAAATTTTAACATTTAATCTTTTGACTTTAAATGACGGTTGGATGTGAATTATTACTTTTTCAACTAAAATAAGTGTGTTTAAAGTTATTTCTGTGCCTGAAATTGGTCAAAATTGAAGATTTTGAGTAAGCAAAACTCAGTAAAAATGGCAATTTTGGTCACTGTGAGGGTTTAAAAAGTGGTTATTCAACATGAGGCCCGATCCAAAAGACATTTTGAATCTTTTTTGGTAGAGTCCAAAAAATCAATTTTCTGATGAAATACGATGACCCCGGACCAGTCGAACGTTGAAAAAATGGTCAATATTGATGAAATTTTAACATTTAATCTTTTGACTTTAAATGACAGTTGGATGTGAATTATTACTTTTCAACTAAAATAAGTGTGTTTAAAGTCATTTCTGTGCCTGAAATTGGTCAAAATTGAAGATTTTGAGTAAGCAAAACTCTGTAAAAATGGCAATTTTGGTCACTGTGAGGGTTTAAAAAGTGGTTATTCAACATGAGG
The DNA here is from genome assembly GCF_964263255.1 of Lissotriton vulgaris. Taxonomy (NCBI): domain Eukaryota; kingdom Metazoa; phylum Chordata; class Amphibia; order Caudata; family Salamandridae; genus Lissotriton; species Lissotriton vulgaris. Next base: position 3,522 of record NW_028241828.1, on the reverse strand, counting down.
CCCGATCCAAAAGACATTTTGAATCTTTTTTGGTAGAGTCCAAAAAATCCATTTTCTGATGAAAAACGATGACCCCGGACCAGTCGAACGTTGAAAAAATGGTCAATATTGATGAAATTTTAACATTTAATCTTTTGACTTTAAATGACGGTTGGATGTGAATTATTACTTTTTCAACTAAAATAAGTGTGTTTAAAGAAATTTCTGTGCCTGAAATTGGTCAAAGTTGAAGATTTTGAGTAAGCAAAATTCTGTAAAAATGGCAATATTGGTCACTGTGAGGGTTTAAAAAGTGGTTATTCAACATGAGGCCCGATCCAAATGACATTTTGAATCATTTTTGGTAGAGTCCAAAAAATCAATTTTCTGATGAAAAACGATGACCCCTGACCAGTCGAACGTTGAAAAAATGGTCAATATTGATGAAATTTTAACATTTAATCTTTTGACTTTAAATGACGGTTGGATGTGAATTATTACTTTTTCAACTAAAATAAGTGTGTTTAAAGTCATTTCTGTGCCTGAAATTGGTCAAAAATGAAGATTTTGATTAAGCAAAACTCTGTAAAAAATGGCAATTTTGGTCACTGTGAGGGTTTAAAAAGTGGTTATTCAACATGAGGCCCGATCCAAATGACATTTTGAAACATTTTTGGTAGAGTCCAAAAAATCAATTTTCTGATGAAAAACGATGACCCCGGACCAGTCGAACGTTGAAAAAATGGTCAATATTGATGAAATGTTTACATTTAATCTTTTGACTTGAAATGACGGTTGGATGTGAATTATTACTTTTTCAACTAAAATAAGTGTGTTTAAAGTCATTTCTGTGCCTGAAATTTGTCAAAATTGAAGATTTTGAGTAAGCAAAACTCTGTAAAAATGGCAATTTTGGTCACTGTGAGGGTTTAAAAAGTGGTTATTCAACATGAGGCCCGATCCAAATGACATTTTGAAACATTTTTGGTAGAGTCCAAAAAATCAATTTTCTGATGAAAAACGATGACCCCGGACCAGTCGAACGTTGAAAAAATGGTCAATATTGATGAAATTTTTACATTTAATCTTTTGACTTTAAATGACGGTTGGATGTGAATTATTACTTTTTCAACTAAAATAAGTGTGTTTAAAGTCATTTCTGTGCCTGAAATTGGTCAAAATTTAAGATTTTGAGTAAGCAAAACTCTGTAAAAATGGCAATTTTGGTCACTGTGAGGGTTTAAAAAGTGGTTATTCAACATGAGACCCGATCCAAAAGACATTTTGAATCTTTTTTGGTAGAGTCCAAAAAATCCATTTTCTGATGAAAAACGATGACCCCGGACCAGTCGAACGTTGAAAAAATGGTCAATATTGATGAAATGTTAACATTTAATCTTTTGACTTTAAATGACGGTTGGATGTGAATTATTACTTTTTCAACTAAAATAAGTGTGTTTAAAGTCATTTCTGTGCCTGAAATTGGTCAAAATTGAAGATTTTGAGTAAGCAAAACTCTGTAAAAATGGCAATTTTGGTCACTGTGAGGGTTTAAAAAGTGGTTATTCAACATGAGGCCCGATCCAAAAGACATTTTGAATCTTTTTTGGTAGAGTCCAAAAAATCCATTTTCTGATGAAAAACGATGACCCCGGACCAGTCGAACGTTGAAAAAATGGTCAATATTGATGAAATTTTAACATTTAATCTTTTGACTTTAAATGACGGTTGGATGTGAATTATTACTTTTTCAACTAAAATAAGTGTGTTTAAAGTCATTTCTGTGCCTGAAATTGGTCAAAATTGAAGATTTTGAGTAAGCAAAACTCTGTAAAAATGGCAATTTTGGTCACTGTCAGGGTTTAAAAAGTGGTTATTCAACATGAGGCCCGATCCAAATGACATTTTGAATCATTTTTGGTAGAGTCCAAAAAATCAATTTTCTGATGAAAAACGATGACCCCTGAACAGTCGAACGTTGAAAAAATGGTCAATATTGATGAAATTTTAACATTTAATCTTTTGACTTTAAATGACGGTTGGATGTGAATTATTACTTTTTCAACTAAAATAAGTGTGTTTAAAGTCATATCTGTGCCTGAAATTGGTCAAAATTGAGGATTTTGAGTAAGCAAAACTCTGTAAAAATGGCAATTTTGGTCACTGTGAGGGTTTAAAAAGTGGTTATTCAACATGAGGCCTGATCCAAATGACATTTTGAAACATTTTTGGTAGAGTCCAAAAAATCAATTTTCTGATGAAAAACGATGACCCCGGACCAGTCGAACGTTGAAAAAATGGTCAATATTGATGAAATTTTAACATTTAATCTTTTACTTTAAATGACGGTTGGATGTGAATTATTACTTTTTCAACTAAAATAAGTGTGTTTAAAGTCATTTCTGTGCCTGAAATTGGTCAAAATTTAAGATTTTGAGTAAGCAAAACTCTGTAAAAATGGCAATTTTGGTCACTGTGAGGGTTTAAAAAGTGGTTATTCAACATGAGACCCGATCCAAAAGACATTTTCAATCTTTTTTGGTAGAGTCCAAAAAATCTATTTTCTGATGAAAAACGATGACCCCGGACCAGTCGAACGTTGAAAAAATGGTCAATATTGATGAAATTTTAACATTTAATCTTTTGACTTTAAATGACGGTTGGATGTGAATTATTACTTTTTCAACTAAAATAAGTGTGTTTAAAGTCATTTCTGTGCCTGAAATTGGTCAAAATTGAAGATTTTGAGTAAGCAAAACTCTGTAAAAATGGCAATTTTGGTCACTGTGAGGGTTTAAAAAGTGGTTATTCAACATGAGACCCGATCCAAAAGACATTTTGAATCTTTTTTGGTAGAGTCCAAAAAATCCATTTTCTGATGAAAAACGATGACCCCGGACCAGTCGAACGTTGAAAAAATGGTCAATATTGATGAAATTTTAACATTTAATCTTTTGACTTTAAATGACGGTTGGATGTGAATTATTACTTTTTCAACTAAAATAAGTGTGTTTAAAGTTATTTCTGTGCCTGAAATTGGTCAAAATTGAAGATTTTGAGTAAGCAAAACTCAGTAAAAATGGCAATTTTGGTCACTGTGAGGGTTTAAAAAGTGGTTATTCAACATGAGGCCCGATCCAAAAGACATTTTGAATCTTTTTTGGTAGAGTCCAAAAAATCAATTTTCTGATGAAATACGATGACCCCGGACCAGTCGAACGTTGAAAAAATGGTCAATATTGATGAAATTTTAACATTTAATCTTTTGACTTTAAATGACGGTTGGATGTGAATTATTACTTTTTCAACTAAAATAAGTGTGTTTAAAGTCATTTCTGTGCCTGAAATTGGTCAAAATTGAAGATTTTGAGTAAGCAAAAACTCTGTAAAAATGGCAATTTTGGTCACTGTGAGGGTTTAAAAAGTGGTTATTCAACATGAGGCCCGATCCAAAAGACATTTTGAATCATTTTTGGTAGAGTCCAAAAAATCAATTTTCTGATGAAAAACGATGACCCCTGACCAGTCGAACGTTGAAAAAAT